>NC_143058.1:19286388-19592777 GCF_052426305.1 Pelodiscus sinensis | reverse complement strand
AAGGCATGGTAATCATAACTCTGCCTTGACTGAGGAAGACCAGAGCTTCTGGCCCAACAGGACAAAGTTGGTCCAGGAAGGCAGGCACCAATGGTTTGATCACCACATCAGGGGACTACCCCACAGGGACTTCTGTGATCCATCCTGTCACAAATACCATTGCAGGGCAAGAAGTGAAAGGTGTATGATAGGAGAGAGGGAAGAGTTCAGAGTGGCAGATGGTAACCTGGATGTAAAAGTGTAACCAGTTACATCAGGCTTATCAATATCTGTTCATAAACTCTACCAGGGGCCCCAGCTGCATGCCCTGAGGCCATGCTTGCCCAGAGCCCTGTGTAAAATGTGGGGGTGCTCCCCCCACATCGGTTTTGCCCCAGTTAAGTGTTTAACTGTGTAGCTAATAGAATTTTAATTGGTTAAATAGTTACTATTTTTACACATTATTTACATTCACAACCAGGAGTTGGCAAGCTATGAGAGAGCTGTGATAGGAGGGGAAGCTCTGAGTAGGGTTTCTAGTTAGAGCAGTCAAATTCAGTACAGGAAGTCCTCAATTACAAACAGGTCATGTCCCAAAAGTTCATTTGTAAGTCGATTGTTCGGCACTAGAAATGCATTTTCCCATAGAAACAAAGTTTCACAGACTAGCATACAAAAGCCTATTTAACTCATAATTTGCTTGCAATACTGTATATTTGCAATATGAAACAGAGAAGAGTTTTTTGTTTAACTTTAAATGCTTGTGCTTGAGAAAAGACAGGTTTAATTAGAGGGGCATGAGGAGGTAGATGGAGATTGTGAGGGGGCTTCTGGACATCCTCCAGCCACCATCCTCCTTCCTTTTCCCCTCTGCCCCCTGTAGGCTCTGCACCAGCTCTTGCAGCCACCCCAGTTCCCCTCCCCCAATCCCTGGCTCACCAGGAGGTAGCGTGAGTACTAGTCAAAGGACACCGGAGGAGCGGGGGAGGAGCGGGGCAGTCGGCAGCTGGAGAGAAGTGGCAGTTTCCCCTTCGAAACACTGCTTCTCTCCAGCCTCTGGTTGTGAGACCACTGCCTGCTCCTCTACAGTCCTCCGGCCAGCGCTTGTGCTGAGTACTACTGCTTGTGCCTCTTGCCTGTCCCCTGGGCCTGCCTTATTCATAGGCAGAATATGCAGTTGCATAGAGCATCCAAAAATTTGGGAAACTCACTGGATCTTAATGTCGACTCATCTCTTTCTAGCCTAAGTCTGTGGCTCTGCTTCCTCTAAGGAGGATCTGATTAACTTAAAAGGGAAAAAGCCTGCTAGACCTATTGGCAGAACATTGAACCTGTGAAAGCCATTCAAGTGGTTATGAAGCAATTTAACAGGCATCTGCCAATCCTAAATATATACTACGTGTTTCTGAATTTACTGTATTAGTCTACAGGAATTTAGTTTAAAATTTGCTTTAAAAATATATTTCTTTACTGTGTTTCTGAAGATTATAAAATCAATCTCTAAAAAATCGTCATCCCCAGGCTGCCATTGGGCATAGGGGCACCAGTTTAATAGTACTGTGTAGGGTCCCATAAATCCTACAGATATCCCTGCATGAGGCTTCAGATGACGTTCTGTATGTGCAGATGTTTCTAAGTTGGAGTTTACAAGTTGGGAGTGTCTGTATGTAGAAAAGGTAGATCCCATGGAATGTAGAAGTCTAGAAACAGGGATGGAGCTCTGTTGCCCTAGCTTACTTCAAGGGAGATATGCAATATCAGCAAAAACTCTTATCCCTTTTAAAGAGTACCGTATATTCCGGCGTATAAGACGACTTTTGATGTTAAAAAACATCCCCCCAAAATCGGGGGTCGTCTTATATGCTGGATATGCGGCTTTGCAAAGCCGCGGAGGGGCTCCGGCGGCGGAGCAGCTCAGGCGCGCCTGGGATGCCCCGCCGCCGGCTTCCCCCGAGGCTTTGCAAAGCCGCGGAGGGGCTCCAGCGGCGGGGCAGCCCAGGCGCGCCGGGGCTGTCCTGCTGCCGGGGCATCCTCAGAGGCTTTGCTCCCGGTGTCCCTGGTCTGCTGGAGACGGTCCCCAGCAGACCAGAGGCACCGGGAGCAAAGCCAAAGTGGCGGCGGGGTGCCGCGCTTCTGAGGCTTTGCTCTGGCAAAGCCTCAGAGGCGCGGGACCCCGCTGCTGCTGCGGCTTTGCTCCCGGTGCCTCTGGTCTGCTGGGGACCGTCTCCAGCAGACCAGGGACACCGGGAGCAAAGGAGGCGCAGGGGCGCTGGGGTATAAGACGAAACCCTATCTTTTAACTAAAAAATTAGGGGGTCGTCTTATACACCCAGTCGCCTTATACGCCGGAAAATACGGTAGTAGATTTAACCACATACCCGCTGTGAATGATTATCTGTAATTGTTAGAACCTGAGGTTTATAAAACATTACTTATGCTCAGGGCTTGATGAACTGCGGCAAAAGCTGTTCGCCAGCCCCGCACTGCGCATGCGCAAGAGCCGCACTGCGCATGCGCAAGAGCCGCACTGCGCATGCGCAAGAGCCGCACTGCGCATGCGCAAGAGCCGCACTGCGCATGCGCAAGAGCCGCACTGCGCATGCGCAAGAGCCGCACTGCGCATGCGCAAGAGCCGCACTGCGCATGCGCGCGCCACGGACGAGTAGATTAAATAGATTGTCGAGCCCTGCTTATGCTATAACCAAACATTAGATACTGTCTTAAAAGTGAATGCTCAAGATTATTCAGAAAAATTATGGGGAAGAAGTGCAATTAAAAAGACAGAAATAAATCTCTTTATAGCACTGTAAAATGTCAGTTGTCTGGTTAGTTAATGATGTCTTTAATTATGACTTATTTAAAAATATTTCCCCAGTACTGCTTTTTCGGGTCATATTCTGCCTTTGATTGGTGACACACAGTTCCCATTTATAGGAATCATGTAAAAAGTGAAGTTCTCATTCTCTACCGGCTTTCCTTTTTTCACTCCAAAATAATGATGGCTTAAAATTTAAAAGCAATATTCATTGCATCCAAAATCACACTTTAATTATAATACTGTTATACACAACAGTTAAATTCATTTGAATTTTTTTAAGATCCTTAAAACCATTGTCTTTATGAATGTCTCTTAAATCGTTATATCGTGTTAGATTTTCACAATTCTGTGTAATTCACTAACATACACAATGTACTGTGTAACACATAGTAAGCTGGTAAAGGCTACGAGAAACTAAGATTTTTAAATATTAGTTAGCATATACTAGCCAAAATGATCTAACACCAGATCTTTAAATCCTAATTTAGGCTTTTTGGGAATTCTGACTCTAAACCATCATTCTCAGACCTGTAAAAGACTGTTTATTAGGGTATCTATGTCTATACCACACAACTTTTAGCCATGTGGCTATGTCCACGTAGATGTGCTGCTAAAAGTCAAGCAGTGTTTTGCTAAAAGTCAGCCAGTGAATGCTGTCAGTTTGCCAACAAAAAACTTCCATTCCCAGGATGGTTGTTGGCTTTTTCAGCAGGAGAGCACTCCTGCCAACAAAGCACTGTTTATGATAGTACTTGAGCACTTTTGAATTGCAGTTGAGCAATAAAGCTTTTGCCAATGTAGACAAAGGCCTTGTCTACACTTACATGTTCTGTAAAGAGAGGCTGATTTTGAAAGACAAAAACCCCTGAGCGTCCACACTATAACACTACAAATGTCACTACATTCCATAGTTTGTCATGACAGAAAACTTCCACCTCTCTAAGGGACTTTTGCAAGAACTGGGTCGACAATCACAAGGTATGCAGCAGGAAGGTTTTTTGTCAAGTTTATTGGTCTCCAGCATGTATCCTACAAAGCAATCGATGTAGAAGTCAAGACTCTCGTTACATCCATCGATCTGTGCCAAGGGGTATGAGCGAGACTTCCTGCTATGTGAGCTAAGGAGGACTGGCAGGCCTGTCGCATGGCAAAGGAGGCAAATAGGCAGTCTTGTGCTCTATCCAGAACATGCTGGTTTTATAATGAGCTGGATAGAATTCTGGGTGGGGACCCCACAACCAAGCCCAAGGACACCGTGGATAGCTTTAAGAAGAGAGAAGAAACAGAAATACTTGTCCCAGATACACAATAGTTAGTGAAGAAACTGAAGAGGGCCAGGAGATGAGTGAGGGTCAATTGGGTAGCAACCTGTGCACCTGGCAGTGAGGAACTGTTCTCAAATGATGTCTGTGAGGACACTCAGCAACTCATTGTGGAAGAGACATCACATGTTGAAGCAAAGGAAGGGACACGGGCGGGGTACATTGCTGTGCAGGTGAGCGGAGTTGTTGGCTGAGCAGGCTGGCCCTGCGGCCATGCAGGGTGGGATGGTGGTGGTTCCCCGGCGAGCAGTTGATTGGTTCACAGGGACACAGTGTAGCACAGACTTGTTATAGGAACCAGGAGAATTCAGTACAGCCATCTTGGAGTTAAGGGGGCCCAGAGCCCAGCTCCAGGCCTGGGCTTTTGCCCCCCCAGGCCAGTTAGGCTCCCTTCTCCCCCAACCAGCTGAAAACTAACTCACTCACTCTGGAGAACAGTTGCTGTGCAGGCGGGCTGCGTTGGGGACTGAGTGGGCAGCAGCCATTCGGGGAAGTCTGTGCAGTGCAGGAGGGCCATTTCACTATGGCCAAACACAACATTGATGCATGCATGAATAGCGATAGAATTTTCCAGGGAAATGGTGTCAAAAATTTGCCTCATGTACTTACTAATTTTTTTCTATGTTGATTCCATGACAGGGCTGTTCCTTCTCCCCCTCCCCGGTACAACATTTTCCCAAACTAGTCCTCAGTGTGTGCTGCTGGAACCAAGGGAGCAGACAGTTTGGCTACATAAGGATGAGGGAGCCCCCCCACTCGCCTCCAAAAGCTCACCCTGGGTTTGCTTGTTAACCTTCAGCAGGGATACGTCAGTGATTGCAGCCTGCGGACAAGTGTAGGATAATTCAAAATTGTTTCCTTGTACCAGTGCTGTACAACTGCTATCAATACTTTAGGGGAGTCGTAATAAAACTTCTTCCTCCCCCATCACTTCAGCCCCAAATTAAAACAAAACAAAAAACAAAACTCACCATGCTGTAGAACAATGAGAAGTCCTGTGGCACCTTATAGACTAACAGATTTATTGGAGCATAAACTTTCGTGAGCAAACACCCACTTCTGCATCTGATGAAGTAGGTCTTTGTCCATGAAAGCTTATGCTCCAATAAATCTGTTAATCTATAAGATGCCACAGGACTTCTCATTTTTTATGCAGATTCAGGATAACATGGCTACCCCTCTGATACTTGTCACAGAGAACTGCTTGACTCCAGGAGGATCAAACCAAGTGGGATTTCCCCCCTCCCCCCACCTCCCCAAGGCCATGCATATTATAGACAGAACTGTACAGTTACCCTTTTGTTAATGGTTACCTTTTCAGACCAGACCTTGAGGACATTATCATCAGATAGAGCATGGCAACTGAGAGGGGGAAAAAGCAACCAAGAACATATGGTGAAGGATTTGTTGGGTCACTCCTCTGCTCAGTCAGGGTATGTCTACACAGTAGCTTGTACCTCGAAATAAGCTACGCAGTCTGAGTTACGCAAATTGCGTTGCTTATTTCAAAATAGCTAATTTTGAAAATTGGCACTGTCTACACAGCAGTAAATTTCAAAATAAATCGCTATTCAGGCATCTTCCTTAATCCTCATGCAATGAGGTTCATAGGAAGCTGGAATAAGAAGCCCGTTATTTTGAAATAACGGGTTTCTTGTGTGTGTATATATATAGTGCAGAAAACTATTATCCTGGAAGAGTGCCGCTGTGTAGATGTACCCCCAGGGAAGAGAGCAAAGATGAGCTAGGGAGAGGGAGCAAAGAGCACAAATAGGACCAGAAACAAGATAGGGCCAATGAACAGACAGGAGACCACTGAACACATGCTCCAGGTCATGTAGGACTAAAATGACATACTGAGGAGTATAATACTCCTGAACATTAGAGCCCATAACATAAGGCCCTGCCCCAGCCATAACTCTTTTCCCAGCATTGTGCCCCTTTCCCCCACCCCATCATCATGCATGGATGCAAAGATGCAATTCTGCATCCAGCAATCTCTCTTCTTTGAAACGCTTATTGCAGTCCAGTAATGGCTTCTTTCCCCTTGCACTCCACTCCCTATGAACCCGATCATGACAGCTAGACATTAGCACAACTGTGAGGTTTTAAAATATAATAAAAGACAAATGTCATGAATGTTTCCATGAGTTCTTATTTTGTGTTAAACAGCCCACTCTAAATGCTCTGGTCTGAATGCCTTGCTTACACCCCCAACACACACAAATCTCAGGCCTCCTCATTGTCAGAGGTTTCTCAAAGCCTCCCTTATGTTGATGAACAACCTATGTGCTCCTCTGACCGCTCAAGTGTCTTGCTGTTCAAAGTGTGAGTCCAGACCCTGTGCCTCTGTGCTCTGCCTACAGAGGAACAGTTCACCCTTGCTCTCACACAAATTATGTAAGCTGTAGCATGTGGCTGCCACCTTGGGGATCCTCCAAAAGGTCCAGCCTGCCTTAGAGAACACCTTCATCTCCCTTTCAATCTTCCAAAGGCACATTCAACAATCATTCATCAGCAGCTTAGCCTGTTGTTGAGCTGCTCCTTATTGCTGTCCAGGTGCCCTATGTAAGGCTTCATGAGCCAGGGCTGCAAGGGGTGGGCCACATTGCCTAGGACTACTATGGGCATTTCTATGTCCCCTACTGCAAATTTCTAGTCTGGAAAGAGAGTGACGGCATGCAGCTTCCAGTATAGGCCACTGTTTCTGAAGATGTGTGCATCATGCACCTTTTCAGATGGTCACATTTATGTCTATGAAATCTCCCCAGTGATCCACAAGTGCCTGAAGTACCATCGACAAGTATCCCTTACGATTGATGTACTCTGAGGCAAGGTTGAGTGGCACTAAAATGGGGATGTGTTTTCCATCTGTTACCCTGCCCGAATTAGAAAAGTCCTTTTCAGCAAAGCCAGCCTCTGTCATCCACATTTCCCAGAGTTACTGTTCTTCCCACAAAATGTCTTCTATTCCCTGGCATGCTTGCATAAATATTGCCCCAAGGATAGACTTGCCTATTCCAAAGTGATTTGCAACAGAATGGTAGCAATCTGGAGTCGCCAGATTCCACAAAGCAATGACCTCACACTTCTCTATAGAAAGAGCACCTCTCATTTGGGTGTCTTGTGCCACAGGTCAGGGGCCAGTTCAGCACATAACTCCACAAAGGTTGCTTTACATATCTGTAGTCAGGGCTCTTCATCCCACACCCGCATGACAATGCAATCCCTTCACTCCCGGGCTGGTTTCCCTAGCTCAAAAGCAACAATCTAATGAGTATATATCAGATGTGTCGTAACAAAATTGCCGTTCACAAAATCATATAGATTATCCACTAATTCTGTTGAATCTGAATCGGATTCTGATGAATCTGATTAATCAAACTGATAAATCTGAATCTGATGAGTAGTTGTAGTCGTCATTGTCCATTGGTAGGTCCATAATTAAGTATGCTGTAATGTGTGACCTCTTCTGCACAGCGCTCAAAATAAGGGCCAGAAGGCTTGAGTTGGCATGAAATCAGAAAACCCCATGGACGTCTGGAAAGAAAACAGATGGCTGAAGGGATGTTTTTCACATTCCCATGATGCCTAGTGCTATGTTGCACATTCCCGTAGTGCTTAGCATGTGAAGGTGACACGAGGCCCTGTGGGATGCATACCCACGATGCTTCATTCTTTCTGTTGATGAATGATAGAACACCAGAACTGGAAGGGACCTCGAGAGGTCATTGAGTCCAGTCCCTTGCCCTCATGGCAGGACTAAGTACCGTCTAAACCATCCCTGATAGATGTCTATCTTAAATATTTCCAGAGATGGAGACTCCACAACCTCCCTAGGCAACTTATTCCAGTGTTTAACCACCCTGACAGGAAGTTTTTCCTAACATCCAACCTGTGGGATGAAGGAGCTGTATATGTGGTCACAAGTTGTCAACAGTGGGTACCAGAAAAAACAATTTGACAGGTTTTCAGTTTTGGTGACTCCAGTTTGTCAACACCTCTTTCATTGCCAAACCTTGCTAGTGTAGACATGGCCAAAGCCTTACTCCCTTGCCCGGTTCTTCCACAGCACTATATATTTGAATTTATTTAGGCCCCATGAATCAATATTGAGTTATATAAGTTTGGGTTTGCTCTTGTACAATTTCTTATGGATCCATAGGTCTGTAGTGTTTCTGGTTCAGGCTTGTTCTGCAAGTACCCTGCAAAATAATTTACTTCTTTTAAGGGCATATGTCTAAAGGGCTGTAAACATGCCCATCAATAGGGAGGATGGTAAAGGGGGCAATTGCTCCAGGGCCCGGAGTTTCAAAGGGACCTGGAGCTCCCGGCCATTGCTGTCGCCACCACTACAATAGTGACTGGAGTCCTGGGTCGCTTTGAATTGCTGATGGAGCACCGCACCACACGGCTCTGAGGGCTATTGGGATTGGGGGGTGCACCTTGGTCTAGGTAACATTAAGACTACGTCTACACTGGCATGAACTTGCGCAAAAACTCTTTAGCGCAAGAGTTCTTGCGTTAAAGTAGTTGTGCGAGAGAGCGTCTACACTGGCATGTGCTTTTGCGCAAGAGCATGTATGCCAGTATAGACGCTCTCTTGCACAAGGAAGCTCTGATGGCCATTTTAACTATAGGGCTTTCTTGCGCAAGAAATTCATGTTGCCTGTCTACACCGGCCTCTTGCACAAGAATAGTTGCGCAAAAAAGCTTATTCCTGAGCAGGAGCATCATAGTTTTTGTGCAAGAAGCATTAGAACATCAGTTTACTTGCGCAAGAACTGGTGGCCAGTGTACACAGGCAGCAAGTTTTTGCGCAAAAGCGGCTGCAAAATGTAGACACAGCCTAAGGGCTGACTGTCCTCTGCCTCACCCCTTCTGAGGGCACAGAGATATCCCACCATCACCATGCCTGAGGGCCCACCTTGGCTATTAGGTCTACTCGCTGTAAAAACAATTAACAAAATTTAGAAACTGATGTCCAGCATGACTTGCTAACTGCATCACTTCTAATCCCTAACCTCAGACCTTTTGTTCATTGACAATTACAAGTCAAACTATAAACTAGCCTGATCCAATTTAAAGCTAGTTGATCAAAATAATTCATGGACTGTTGTAAATGGGATGAGGTATTTTGAATGCTTTTTAATATCCATATGCTATAAATAACTACTTGTGTTTTTGGTTTTGTTATACAAAGATAAGTACTATAGAGAAGCGTAGCATTTAGAATACAATGACAAACAGTATTTCTTTTAAGGTCAACACCTTAAAATAACTTTCTTTTGATACAGATCGAGTTTTGGTTCGAATAAAAGACTTAACAGTAGAGAAAACTGATGAAGTGGTTTGGATTCGGGGCAGGATTCATACAAGCAGAGCTAAAGGTGAGATGCAGTCAAGTTTTTTCTTGCTTTGTTATTACAATAAACAGTATTTTATATTTTCCTTATACCATGTCCTTCACCAGAAAGAAGCAATGCTATAAGACTTTTACTACTTGCATGTCTCTCACAAGAAAGCGTGAGTTTACCTCCAGAATTTCACTATCCTTTTTCAAAACAATTATTGGCATTTATTTCACAGTTAAATTTTAGTTATTGTAAAAACAATACAATTTAAAGTATGGCAGCTGCCATCTTTCTGCTCTGTGTGATAATTTGAAACAGTAGCAGTCTCTTTCTTTTGGAGAAGAGAAATTCCGAGGTTGTCCTTCATTATACTAGAATCTGTACTGAAATATCACATTTTGCTGTATGTAGCTTTGCTTTTACTAAGTTTATTTCATAGGCAAAAGGTATCCAAGAGTTTTTAAAAAGTCATAATCTTATTTATTCTATATTAGTTGAACTTCAGAGATTTGCTATAATGCATACTTTCATGACTACGTAAGCATTCAGATTTCTAAATAAAACTGAATTGGATTCCAAACAATTGGGCAGATGGAAAATCACTCTGTGCAAGCTAAATCATTAATGTATGGTTTAGTTTGATGCATCTTGTCCTCTAAAGGAATCAAAACAAGGGACAACTTAAAACCATTTTAATTTCACATTTCCAAAATCTGGACACTTCAACTAAAACAAAAAAGAAAAATCACCTTTCTGAACTGAGACAAAGGTAAAGCCTTTTCTAGGTCCTGAATATTATGGGCTGTCACACAAGACTGACAGCCATTTTTTTCTTCCCTGGAACCAGAAGTTCTCCCTTAAGATCCATTTGTAACATGCAAACGGAAATAAGCTTTGACCTGACAACGGTTGGATAGTTAATCTGAATTTTTAAAAAGAGCTCCAAATGTGATCTGGGGCAATTACAGGCTGTAAGCCTAACTTCATTGCTGGGGAAACAAGTTAAAACTGTAGGAACCCCCCCCCCCCAGAATTGTCAGATTAATAGATGAACCTAATTTGTTGGGAAATTCAGCAAAGTTTTTGCGAAGGGAAATCATGTCTCACCAATCTACTAGAATTATTTGAGGGAGTCAAAAAGCATGTGGACAAGAAACATCCAGTGGATAGAGTCTACTTAGATTTTCAAAAAGCCTTTGACAAAGTCTGCCCCAAAGGCTTTCAAACAGTGGTGGGCAACCTGTGGCTGTTGGACCACATGCAGCCCACCCGAGTTTCATCTACAGCCTGTGAACCCTCTTACTGCTCCCTTCCCTATGCACTTCCCTTGCACTGGGGCAGTGGTGCCCTGCGTTTTCTGCTCCTCCACACTCCTAGCACTTTCAGAACATGCAAATTGCTTGATTCGTGCTCTGTCCTTTCTTCTCCCCTCCCTCCATCCCTCCCTCCCCCCTCAAACTTGAATGTTGCAGATCAGTTGATTGTGGTGTTCCGGCTCTGGGAGGGAGGGAGAGGAGAAGGAAGTGTGGGTTCTGGAGCACCAGTGTGCAAGGGGCACGTGGAAGAGGGGGCAGATGGGAGCCATGGGGTCACACAGGGAACGTTAGTGGGCCATCGGCTAATTGCAGCCTGCTGAGATGAAGGAAGGTCACTCGTTTGGCTCACCTGCCATTCCTTGTTGCCCATTCCTGCTTTAAGCAAAATAAGTCATCGTGACGTGATGGGTGCCCCAACTCCACATTGGGCTGCTGAGGGTAGACCAATCATTGTGGGTCCAGGAGACCACACTCTCTTTCCCCTGCTGAACAAGCTCTTGATGGAGAACCTAGTTAACAGGGGGCACTCTAACTCAGTCAGAGCAGGTGTTGGAGGAGGAAGGATGTACTGCCAGTTCCATCAAAAGTAATTGCTACACTCCTGATAGCAGAGACCAGGCAACTTGCTGACTTTGAAGACCACTGTGGAAGCCAAGCTGCCACCACTGAAAAGGCTCCCCCCCCCTCAGCCCAGGGGGAAGTAAATCCTATTGAAAGTTTGCTTATTTTGCCCCACTCTGGGACTGCAGCCTGCTTGCTGCTTTGCCCTGCTCAGGGGGCTAATTTCCCACTTGCTGCTACCATCCCAGTCAGTAGGCTGCAGGACTCAGGTTTGTTTGTTTGCTGCAGATGGGAAGCTGCAGGACCCCAGAATGTTGGTTTGTTTTGTCACCCAGAGCCCATGGACTATTTGTGACCTTGTCAGGGAGTCAGGACACACCTAGCTGAAATCACCTGTCCAACAAAGTATCTCTATGACTGGGTTACATGATGCATGGGACAGGAGGGAAGATTCACCCATGGATGGGTAACTGGTTAAAGGATAGAAAACAAAAGGTAGGAATAAATATTAATTTTTCAGAATGGAGAGAAGTAAATAGTGGTATTCCCTGGTGTCTATACTGGGACTAGTCTATTCAACATATTCATAAATGATCTGGAAAAAGCAGTAAACAGTGAGGTGGCAAAGATTGCAGATACAAAACTATTCAAGATATTAAATCCCAAGCAGTCTGTGAAGAGCTTCAAAGGATCTCACAAACAGCATGACTGGGCAGATAAAATTCAATGTTGATAAATGCAAAGTACAGCCGCTCCCCGACTTACGGCCACCTCCACTTACGACCATCTGCACTTATGACCAAAGCGGTCGTAAATGCGGATCCGACTTACAAACGGCGATCCGCGCTTACGAACAGCGCGGTCGCCATGTAACTCTATGGGATCCAAGTTATGAACAGTTCGAGTTATGGACCAAGTGTTGGTCAGTAACTCAGAGAGTGGCTGTATTGCATGTTGGCAAACATAATCTCAGCTATAGATATAAAATAATGGGGTCTAAATTTGCTGTTACCAATCAAGAGAGAGAGAGGTCTTGGAGTTCTGGTGGATGATTTTTTGAAACCATCCACTGAATGTGCAGTGATAGTCAAAAAAGTGAGCAGAATGTCGGAAATCGTTAAGGAAGGGATAGATACTAAGACAGAAAATATATTTTAAAAGACCTTGAAGCTTTTTTTCGCCACCTACGCCTCCGAGAATATTTCCAAACCACCAATGAACACCAATCTGACGTACCAGATCCCCTCTATCAACACAAAAGGAATAATTCTATATGGACTCCCCTGACGGGCGGAATTACAATCTGGATTTCTATATACAAAGCTTCCGCAACAACGCACAGACTGACATTATTCGCAAACAACAACAAGCGACACACAATCTCAGCCACGCTGAGCAACATGCCGTCCAGAGTCTCAAAAACAACCTGGACATTGTAATCAAACCAGCTGACAAAGGTGGTGCTGTGGTCATTATGAATAAGGCCGACTATAACCAAGAGGCAACCAGACAACTCTCCAACACCACATTTTACAAACCTCTCTCCTCAGATCCTACCTCGGAATACCAAAAGAAATTACTCTGTCTCCTTAAAAGCCTCCCTACAGCTACTCGGGAACAAATCCACATAGAAACACCTTCTGACCCCTGACCAGGATTTTTCTATCCCAAGATCCATAAACCTGGACACCCCGGACGCCCCATCATCTCTGGTATTGGCACACTCACTACTGGTCTATCCAGCTATGTAGACACTCTCCTCAAACCCTACGCAACCAACACCCCCAGCTATCTCTGAGACACTACTGACTTCCTAAGAAAACTACAAAACATCGATAACCTCCCCAATAACACCATCCTTGCCACCATGGATGTAGAAGCACTATACACCAACATCCCACATGAAGACGGATTACAAGCTATTAGAAACACTATCCCAGAGGACACCATTGCCAACCTGATAGCAGACCTATGTAACTTTGTTCTCACCCACAATTATTTCCAGTTTGAGAACAATTTATACCTCCAGATCAGTGGCATAGCCATGGGTACACGCATGGCCCCACAGTATGCTAATATCTTTATGGCTGACCTAGAACAACGTTTCCTCAACTCCCATCCCCTTTTACGCCTTCTCTACTTACGCTACATCGATGACATCTTTATGATCCGGACACATGGCCAAGAAACACTGGAGACATTCAGAGATTTTAACAACCTACACCCCACCATCAATCTCAGCCTGGACCATTCCACTGGAGAGATCCATTTCCTGGACACCACAGTACAAATCAACAATGGAAAATTAGACACCACCCTCTACAGAAAACCACTGACTCCTACAGTTACCTACATGCTTCCAGCTCCCATCCAGCACACACCATACGATCCATCATCTATAGCCAAGCCCTTCGATACAACCGCATCTGCTCTAATCCCACTGACAGAGACCAGAAACTTCAGGATCTCTACCAAGCATTTATAAACCTCAACTACCCACCCGGAGAAATAAAAAAGCAAATTGAAAGAGCCAAACGAATACCTAGAAACAGTCTACTACAAGAAAGACCCAAGAAAACCAACAATAGAACACCACTTGTCATCACCTACAGCTCCCAACTTAAACCTGTCCAACACATTATCAATAAACTACAGCCTATACTGGAACAGGACACTAAACTCCAAGAAGCTCTGGGAGACAGACCCATAGTCTCCTATAGACAACCACCTAACCTCAAGATGATTCTTACCAACCACCACAGGACATACCACACTAATACCAACCCTGGTACTTTCCCTTGCAACAAACCCCGTTGCCAGCTTTGTCCACATATTCACTCTGCTGACACCATTATTGGGCCTAACCAAGTGAGTTATAAGATCAAGAATACATATTCCTGCGCATCCAGAAATATAATCTATGCTATCATGTGCCGAAAGTATCCGTCTGCTATGTACATTGGATAAACGTCTCAGACACTTCGCCAAAGAATCAATGCCCACAAAACAGACATTAGACAGGATCACAAAGAAAAAACAGTTTCTTGCCATTTCAACGAGAAAGGACACTGTCTCAATGACCTAATCACATGCATCCTACTTCAGAAGACATTCAAATCTGCACTTGAAAGGGAATCCTCTGAACTGGCATTCATGCTAAAATTCGACACTCTCCGCAGGGGGCTGAACAAAGACCCCAACTACCTTACCCATTACAAAGATAGCTTCCCCAATTATCACCTCTAATACCCTTAACTCACAGACATCTACCCTTGCCCACCTCTAATATCATTAACTCAGACATTTACCTTCCTTCCCCCTCCCACCCCCCCGCATCCCCCTTCTGTTCTGAAATGTGATTTGTCCTTTTCATATGTGTTCATTTTTTTAAATTGTATCCTTTGGTATATATGGTTGTGACTATTTTCTTCCACTATTTGATCTGAGGAAGTGGGTCTGACCCACGAAAACTCATCATCTAATAAACCATCTTGTTAGTCTTTAAAGTGCTATATAGTCCTGTATTTTGTTTCAGAAAATATATGGCCTCCATAAAAGCACATGGTGTGCCCACATCTTGCATACTGTGTGCAGATGTGTGCTCATTTCAAAAGAGATATATTGGAATTGGGAAAAGGTCCCGAGAAGAGCAACAAAAATGATCAGGGATATGGAACAGCAAACTTCCGAACTATCAGGAAGTTAAACACTGGAATAAATTGCCTAGGGAGATTGTGGAATCTCTATGGCTAGGTCTACACTGCAGTGCTATTCTGGTATCCCGAAATAGCTGTTGCATGTCTTTTGAGTGCGCCTGTTATTTTGAAATGTAACAGGCTTGCTATTCCAACGTCCCTGTAAACCTCATTCCACGAGGAGTAAGGGACGTTTCGGAATAGCGAATTATTTCAAAGTGTGTGCTGTGTAGACAGTGCCAAATTTCAAAATAAGCTACGCAAATTTTGAGCTATGGGTGCAGTGTAGACACACCCCATCACTGGAGATATTTAAGAGCAGGTTAGATAGACATCTGTCAAAGATGACCTACTAGTGAATGGTCCTACCTCTTGGGTTCCTTCCAGTTCTAGTATTCTGTGTATGAAGAGAGATTAATAAGAGTGGGACTTTTCAGGTGGAAAAAGAGATGATTAAGGAGGGATATGGGAGCATTCTATAAAATCATGGCTGGTATGGAAAAGTAAATAAGGAAGTGTTATTTATTCCTTGTAATACAAGAGCTAGAGGTTAACAAATTAAATTAATAGACAGCATGTTTTAAATAAACAAAAGGAAGTATTTTTTCACACAACATACAGTCTTATCTGTGGAACTCCTTGCCAGAGGATGTTGTAAGGGCCAAGTCTATTCTAGGATTCAGAAAAGAACTAGATAAGTTCATTGAGGATAGGTCTATCAATGGCAGTTAGCCAGGCTGGGTAGGGAAGCTGGGAATGGGCAACCAGAGATGATGGATCATTTGATGGATTACCTGTATAGTTCACTGCCTTTGGAGCAACTTGCTGGCATTGGCCACTCTCAAGGACAGGCTATGGGCTGGATGGGTTTTTGGTCTGACCTAGTATGGCCGTTCTTATATTCTCATCATGTGGAATTTTATCAGAAAACAGCACTTGGGAATCAGTTTAAGCAGCTACGACTTACTTGCTGTACATTGGTGTCTTGTGTTGGTATTAAGATTGCAAAGTTTTAAAATATAAGTATAATGTGCTTATTTGTGTTCGTACAAATAAGAACATGAAGTGCTGAACCAAATTTTGAAATAAAACACTGGGAGTCTCTTCCCCCCACTAATATTAATCTATAATGAACAATATCTAAATTTTTATGACCAAGAACTCTCTGTAGAAGTTCTTTCACTACTCCATCAATGTCCTTTTCTTTCATAAGACCTTGTGTTGTCTGGTACTTCTATCATGAGGGGATATGCATTGATTTTCAGTGCCTTTTCTGGAGTTGATGAATGTCACATAAGGTTATATTCTTGCTTTTAGTTAAAGAATAAAAAGTCACATCCATAAATTAAATTCAGGATCCCTTGCATTGGGCTGCTCTGTATTATTTTACCAACATCTTTTAGTTGAGGACTGTAACAGATTTGTCTGGACTGTAACAGTTTCTGATTTGAACATTGATAGTCCTATTATGGGACAGATCTCATTTCCACACTTGAAAGTGAAATTATTTGATACATGAAAAGAATTATAATCCAAAATATTTTTCTTGCCTTTTCTCTTTCTCTTATCTCAGAAAGTATCTAATCTTGACCTAGATATGATCATGGCTCCTCTTTGATATTTTGTTTCACATGGTTTAGTCCTTTAGAAAAAGTTCAGATTATTCTTACTTTCTTTAACTGTACTGTTTTAATCATCCCTAGCAATGAAATTAGTTCAATCACTTTTGACAAAAATATTAGAATAAGTTTGTAATGCAGCTTACCATCGGTCTGTAGTAAATAACTTTTCACTTTTGGTTTTAGTAACAGTGCTATATTTTTGTTTCTAACTTGTGCAAATCGATGTTCTCCTATTAGTTTGCCGTCCTCTCCTGGATTTTACTAGTCTGGTTACTGTCTATTTTGAACTGTGTATATTTATTAAACTCTAAACTAACATTACCCAATGTTTATTGTATTTGACCACTTTCTTTGTTTGCAGCTCCATAGTGATAGATTTATTGTTACTTTTTTTAGTAAAAATTGCAATTCTGGGTCACAGCAACTATGGATATCATACTTCAGCCCCCAGTGATACATGTGGATGAGATTTCCTTGGTGATACCCAAGAAAGGTGGGATACTGCCCACAGGAAATCCTGTGGTGAATGCAGAACGTGATGCTGAACTATAGCCCATTACAGGGAAAGTACATGCTGCAGTGTTTAAAATTGAGAGTGAGGTGAAGCTGATAGTAAAGCTTACATTCCCTCTTCCTCAAAATGTAGATCTATAAATGTGAATAAAGCTGCAGTTTCCATGGGTGGTGCTGAAAACAAGAATAACAGACTTGCCGCATGTCACCTTCATCCATTGGTCCATCAGTCCTCTCAGAGAGGGCGCCAATCACATGTTGTTTTAGCCAGTCCTTCAGCCACCACTGGCCAGACTGTCATTGGCACCAGACATCTGATCAACTTAGCACATTGCAGCCCAGAATTCTGAGCTCATTTGTGAATTTAGGTCAGGAGCGAGCAATAAAATGGCAGTGGTTCACTACGGTTAGCCCTTGATGGGCTGCTGCTGCTGCTATATTTACCTGCACCTCCGCATGTACAGACAATCATAGCTTTCATTGGCTGGGAATGACAATCTGCGGCCAATGGGAGTTGTGATCCCATGTACTTGTGGATGCACAGGTAAATATAGAGGCCCACCAGGGGCTAACTCCGGCAGATTGGATCATGCCGTGCCCACAGGCCAGTATTTGACCACCCCTTCTTTAGATGCTCTTTATGAGAAACAGTGTGTTAAAGCCACAATTAACTGATAGTAAAATGTATTAATTTAGTTTGTTGGGGTGTCAAACTTTAAAAAAGGTGGGGGAGTGTAACCAGGTTAATGGGCCTCATGACAAATGGAACTAACTTTGTTGCAGGGTAGATAAGAGATGAGGAAGACTGCAGTGTACTCACCATGTCAAGGATATTGAACCTTGTGATGCAGAGAGCTGTGGAGTATGGAAGGCTGACTATGCCTATTGCTGAGGGGTTGAGAGGGCGATCTCTCCAGGGCCGTCCCTACCCATATGCAAAACATGCAGCCTCTTGGGGCACTACAAAATGTGGGGCACCAGATTGCACCAAATTTTATAGTGCCCTGTGCAGTTAGGTGCTGTGTATGGGCTGCAGTGGCTCCTAGACCCGTTCCCCGAATGGACCCCTCTCCCCCCTCCCACCTGTGGGCTGCACCAGCCCCTGCTCACCAGGTACGTGTGCAGGCTGGAGGACTCAGGAGGAACAGTGGGCATCTGTGCAGACATCAGCTGGAGAAAAGTGGCAGTTTCTACTTCAGAGCGCTGTTTCTCTGTGGCCAGCGCACAACTGCCTGCTGCACCTCCTGAGTTCTCTGGCCATAGCTCTGCCTCCCCAGTTCTTGCCTTCTGCAAAGCGGCTGCTTGTCCTGCGGTGGGGGAGGTATGTGCTGGTGCTGAGCTGCATAAGGTATCAATATTGGTAGGGATGGCACAGGACAACTCTGCCTAAGGAAATGTGAGAGAGCTTCTGACCTCCCTCTTCCCCCGCCACCTGAGGAGTTGCCTGTTCTGCTGTCAAATGGGTTTTCTAACTACTCTTGGAGAGAGCAGCTGAACTTAGAAACACCAAGGATTTTTTTCTATTGTAAGATGTATTATTACTTCCTGAAAGGATTAGCCCCCCTAGAATTCACATCCTCCTCACCTTGCTGAAATCAGGTACCATCAGGCTTGCAACAACTCCTTCAGATATGTGAGTTCCTTCATTCTACAGAGCCTACTAGTGTGGAATAAACTGGACCAATGAACTGAGGAAAATATGCACTGTGTCGTGGTGTTCTTTGTGGATTGTATGGTATTACTGATGTATGCATTCCAAATCAGTCTTCTCCTTCCCTTTATATGCTTCCTTTATTTCCCCTTGATTGTTGATTTATCCATTATGGAGGTGTCAAAATAGTGTATTCACCAGGTATCAGGTTAGTTCTAGGGTTAGGTACCATGTTGGAGATAGTTGAAACAATAGAGGAAGATAAGGTAGGTCCTTGACTACCATAAACAGGTGAAGGCACCACCAGCTATTACCTAAGAATCCAGGCAGTTGAGATCCATAGTAGCTAATGCAGAAAGACACCAGTAAGGATTCCTATAGTTGGTTAGCTGCCCTTGGTATAGAGCAGTGTTTCCCAATTGGTGCTCCGGGGAACCCTAGGAAACCCTAAGCAAAACTAGGGGTTCCACGAGGAGCGGGCATTCCCCCGTCCCCTCTGAAAGAGAGAGAGCCGGCTAGACAGCAGGGGCATGGGCAGCGAGTTGTATGGGCTCGTGGTGCCCATGCTCCACCAAGATTTGGAACTGGAGCGGGCCCTGGCCCCCCCGCGCGTCCTCCCACCCTGGCCCCAGAGCATCTCTTCCCCAGCCCCGTCCCCGTCCCTGCCGTGCGCTGCTTTCACTGAGCTCCCCCTTGCTGGCTGCTGCTGCCCTGCACAGTGTGATCAGACCGGTAGGTGGGGAGACGCCCGGGCATTATGTAACGTCACGGCCTGGGATTTTAAAACTGCTGGGCACTGCGTTGCACCGTGTGGCTGAGTTGTGGGTTCGGAGTCCAGGGACGGAGCACAGACTCCAGTCCCAAAAAAGTGGAAGGCTGAAGGTAGGGGAAGGGGAAGTGCTGGGAGAGGAAGGGGCTTGTGTGAAGGGGAAGGGCTGAGAGAGGAAGGGGCTTGTGTGGAGGCAGAGGGGAGAGAGGGAAGAGAGGGGAAGACACCAAAAGGACAGGGTAGAGGAGAGACAAATGCCAGGGGGGCAAGTGCAGACAATAAGGGAAAAGACAGGAGGGGAGGGGGACAGGGTGATGCTGGGAGGGGAGAGGGTAAGGGTATAAGGGGCTAGAGCAGGGAGGGGGAGGTGCTGGGGAGAAGGCTTGAAAGAAGGGGTGGGCATGAGGAAGGCCATGTGTGAGGGCACAGGGGCATAAGGGGAACGGGGGCAGAGGGTGGTGACGGGGTGGGCATCAGGGATAAAAGAGGACAAAGGAGGTAGGGGCAGTGAGGGAAGGGGGAGGCAACAGGAGGGTGCAGGAATAAGAAAAGGTGCAAGTGCCAGGGGATTCTGGTGGTGAAGCAGAAGGGCAGACACCTGCAGGGGAGGGACCACCACCAGAGGAGAGAGGCAGGGCAGATTTGTAGAGGGAGGAGTTAGAAGAGGGGATGAGGAGGGGTAGCTCACATGATCAGAGTGGGGCTACTGGAGGAATAGGCACAGGGAGGAGAGAAGGGCTGGTGGAGGGGGGGCAGGTTGCAGAAGGGCAGAGGGCAGGGAGAAGGGCAGGAGTCAGGACAGCAGAGGAGGGTGAGGAGTTGGGAGGCAGCAGGCACCAGGGGAGCTGATGGAGCAAGGGGAGGAGACATGGCAGCAGAGAGAAAAGGTAAAGGTTTAAAAATATTTATTAATAACTTGGGTACCACAGTGGCACATCCAAACAAGCCACATGAACTCAGTACTGGTGCACAACACAAAATTCATTTTGTTCATGCGAGGAAACTCTTAGGCTATGTCTACACTGGCGGTTCCTTGCGCAAGAACATCTTGCGCAGAGTTCTTGTGCAAGAACATGTCCACACTGCCATGTGCGAGCTGTGCTTTTGCACAAGAGCATCTCTCGGGCAAGAGAGCGTCCACATTGCCATAAAGTGCCGATGGCCATTTTAGCCATAGGGCTTTCTTGAGCAAGAAATTCATGTTGGCTGTTTACAGTGGCCCCTTGCACAAGAACAGTTGCACAAAAGGGCTTATTCCTGAGCAGGAGCATCATAGTTCTTGCGCAAGAAGCCCTGATTTCATACATGAGAATGTCAGTGTACTTGCGCAAGAACACACAGCCAGTGTAGACAGGAAGCAAGTTTTTGCGAAAGAGCGGACGCTTTGGCGCAAGATCGTGTCAGAGTAGACACAGCCAAGGGGAGGAAGGGAGGTAGGCAAGTGCAGGGAATCAGTGCTGGCTCAGCATGTCTGCATGGTTTGGGGGAAGGTGCAGGGAAATTGAGCTCAGCTGGATTGCAGAGTGGGGAGGTCCGGGAAGCTGGCCTGGGCTGGGGTGGGGGTGGGGGGGTGTGGAGCTCATAGCTCAGTTTGGCTGCAGGAGGAGGGAGGTGCTGGGAACTGGGGCTAGACTCAAGAGGGAGGGAGGGGGAGGGAAGCGGCGCTTGGCTCAGCAGTTTTGCGGGGCTTGAGGGAGGTGCAGGGAAATGGGGCTCAGAAGTCCTGTGGGGGAGGCATGCAGGGAACCAGTGCAGGACTCAGCTGGGCTGAGGTGGATGCGGGAGGGCATACAGAACAGACGAGTAGCTCAGCTGGGCTATGAGGGGCTTCAGGGAACTGGTGCGGCACTCCCTTGGATTGTGGGGGATGGTTTTGGGGGAGGTGCAGGGAACCAGCAGGGGTGGGCAGCTCAGTTGGGATGCAGGGGATAGAGGTGCAGAAAAGCCTAGTGGGGGGGGGGGGGAATAGGAGCCCTGAAATGACCTCCCTTAGTCCAAAAATCCCTCATCTGGGACCAGTCAGGTCTAGAGGGTGCCAGATCAGAGAGGTCCAACTCCTACCCAAGTCCTCTCCTTGCACCCTCCCTCGTAGCCAGACACCCTACCCCCAATCTACTCCTGCTCTCTCCCCCTGGCCAGACACCCTACATCCAGCCTGCTTCTGCCCCCTACTTACCACCCAGACCTTGCCCTCTTCTGCCCCCCACTTCCCTCCCAGATCCTGCACCCCATCCCTATCCCTCTCCTTGCAACCCTGCCATCCACCCTAGTCCCTAGCACCACCCTGTCCCTGGCCCCAGCACCCTGCCTCACACCCCAGGACTCAGCACCACGCTGGCCCTGGCCCCAGCACCCTGCCATCCATGCTAGCACCCAGCAGCACCCTGTTCCTTGTCCTAGCACCCTGCCAGTCACCCTAGTGCCCAGCAGGACCATGTCCCTGACCCCAGCAGCCCGCCACCTGCCTGCCCCAGCACCTTGCCCTAGCACCCCACCACCTGAGCCAGCATTCTTCCACCCAGCAGTACCCTCTCCCCAGCCCCAGCACCCACTTTCACTCTGTCCCCTGCTCCCACCAGCACATTTGGGACCAAATTAGTGAGGCTTGGGGGTCTTTGGAGGGTTGTTGGGTTTTTTTTGCATCTCACTTGTGTGGCCCCAACTGACTTTTCTGTGGGTCAATGACCCTTGACTCAAAACAGGTTCCTCACCCCTCTCATAAATAGAGACAATGCTAAAACTTTTTGAGTTTGACGTAATATTTTATTTAAAAATGAAACCTGGCCAACAAACCCCCAACTGGGGCTAAACCCCCATCTCACTGCAGCATCATAACATTCCTGCACCACCTGATCCCAAATCTGCGCCTATCATACACTGGAACCCCTTGTCCTGAGCCTCTCACATCCCCAAACTCCTGCATCCCCACATCCTCAGTCTTCTGCCACAACACTCTTGTACCATCTACACATCACAAATCTGTCCTGAGCCCATCATACTCACAACTTTCTTGCCCTGAGCCCCTCACATATCCAGCCCAAACTCCTGCACCCTCACATCCACAAGCCCATGGCTTGCTCAGCACCCTAACCTTCCACCTGAGCCCAACACTCCCAAGCCTGGAGCCCCCTCCCCAAGCCAGCATCCCCTTCTCCTGCATCCAAATTCCCTCCCAGAACTTGTGCTTCTCACCCCTTCCCACACCCAAATCCCTCATTCCCACCCCACACATCCTGTCTCAACCTAGTGAGAGTGTATAAGAGCTGTACTGGTGGGGATTTTCATGAATTGGTGGGTCCCTCCCCCCCTCCTTTTTTTTTTTTTTTTTTTTTTTTTGCTTGACAAACCTTGGGGTTCCTTGAAATTCTGAAAATGGTTCCTTGGCCAAATAAAATTGGGAAACACTGGTGTAGAGCAATTCATAGAACCCTCTTATGGATAGACAGCATGGCTGTGTCTACACTGGCCCCTTCTTCAGAAGAGGCATGCTAATTTCTAACTTTGGAATAGGGAAATCTGCGGGGGATTTAAATATCCCCCGCGGGATTTAAATAAACATGGCCGCCACTTTTTTTCCGGCTTGGGGAAAAGCCAGAAAAGAGCGTCCAGACTGGCGCGATCCTCCGGAATAAAGACCTTTTCCGGAGGATCTCTTATTCCATACCTGAAGTAGGAATAAGAGATCCTCCGGAAAAGGGCTTTATTCCGGAGGATCGCGCCAGTCTGGACGCTCTTTTCCGGCTTTTCCCCAAGCCGGAAAAAAAGCGGCGGCCATGTTTATTTAAATCCCGTGGGGGATATTTAAATCCCCCGCGGATTTCCCTATTCCAAAGTTAGAAATTAGCATGCCTCTTCTGAAGAAGGGGCCAGTCTAGACGTAGCCCATGTGTTGACTTTAGTATTCTGCAATGTAGGTAACCAACAAACTGGAAAACAACCATTTTTAGTGAAACATCTGGCTTTTAGCAGATGCGTTCAAAAGTTTAATGAAAATATTGCTGTATCATTATGAGTCAGAGCCCAGTATTAAAAAGATGTTTACGCATCTTGTCAAAGGATGTTAAAACAATTAATGTATGTTATTAACACTCCTTGTGTCTGAAGAAAATGCAATTAAAATCCTTTGTTTCAATTTAAATTAAGTAAATTTTCATTAGAAGTATGAAGGGAAATGCCAAGTTCTTGTAACTGTTTATTAAATAGGTTTGACTGGGTTTAACTTCACTGAGTCAGAAAGACTCACTTCACAAATCAACTGACTGCATTGTTATACTCTCTGAAAACTATTTTTGTCTTGCTATTTATTCCCTAAAATCCAGGTTTTTAACTGTTTAAGGTCTTGTCCTCCAGAATCAGCATTCTTTCAAATTTTTGTGTGTATGCACTGATGTTTAGTCCATCTGATATAAAGGCAAGACTTTTTTGCTCTCCATTATTGTCAGAAAGGCCTTTCACTTTATTTATTCTTTAATTTTGGCAGTGACTGAATAACTTTAGGATGGAGGGAGGAGGTAGAGAAATTGTTTGATTTATTCTGAAGTGATATAGGTTAGCGAAGGCTCCTGGTTTAACTGCAGTTATAAAGTAAAACCTTGGGGGATAAAAGTGGAAGAAACTTTAGGAAAAGTAAAGCTTATAAATAAACTTACAGCATTTAAATATAATTAAGATTCAGAAGCAGTGTTAAAAGACAGCTACCATTATAACAGCAGGGCCATCCTCACTAAGAAATTGTGAGGAGTCAGAAATGTAAAGGGTAATTTTATAAAAAATCAATGAATACTGATAGACACTGTAGTTGTTTATGCAATCCCATTCTGATCTCTGATTTGTAGTTTTCAGTCCTAGCTTTCTGTCTTGTATGAATATCAGCGATTTTACTCGAGTTGCTTTAAAACAGGTTTTATGTTTTATAGAAAAAGCAGGCTTTTTCATACATTGGGGATAAATAAGATCATTCTGGCTTATATTCAGTGTTGAATGCATGTGCATATATATACTTTGTTTTGTGTGTGTTAAATCTCAGGCTTAATTTTAAAGTAGTGAAACATTTCTCAATTAACAAAGATCGTGAGTAACTTGTCCTTAATACACCTGCATTTTTTTCAGGAAAGCAGTGTTTTTTGGTCTTACGTCAGCAGCAGTTTAATGTTCAGGCTCTTGTGGCTGTGGGAGACCATGCAAGCAAGCAGATGGTAAAGTTTGCTGCCAAGTAAGTAAGCAATTATATCCTGTTGTCAAAGTAAACAATGGTGGGAACCACGACTCCAAGGGGTTGGGACCATTTTCACACATTAACATCAATGCTTCATTTGTTTTAAAATGTAGTTATTTAAATTGTCAGTTCACTATTGCATTGAATACATTACACTTACAAAAGATAAAATAGAACAGAGCCTTGAAATTCATTCTGAACTGCTGAAGCAGCATTCTTTCTCCACAGACAACCTACGTTTACTTCCAAGCTGTCTAACAAAAAGCTTGGCAGGCTTAGCATAGTGGGTCATTTTTTATTTGGTGGGGGAGGGCAGGGATGTGTGTACATGCTCAGGCTTTATTTTCCTTAAGTAGCAGATCTACAGCCTAGTAGAATGTTTTTAACAAGAATAAATATAAGTTCTGAACTACATTTTATTTGGAAGAAAATCTACATTGAAAATTGATTACTCAGTGTGAGAAAGTAGAGAGGTGCTTTTAAGAATCTAATTGGTCTAATTTACTTTTTTATTGTTGTCCCTTTCAAGCTGTGCTCTCCCTTTTTGGTAATAATTAGGTTTGTTCCCAATTAACAAGAACATTATAGCTATTTACATGTAGTTTGTATTATTCTTAAGGCTAAAATGATGAATGTGAGTTAAAGAGCTCTCTTCTCCTTGCCTTCCTTTCTTAATTAAGCTTTACTAGATTTTCAAGTTTTGGGTCATCCGTCGAAAAGGTGATTTTATAGTGGAACTTTTCCAACTTACAAATCTTTTAGCTGAATGCACACAAGTTAAGATACAGAACCAATCAATAATCTGTTTAGCATGTGACATTTGAGATGCTGCTGTTCAGTTCTTGGCAGTACTCCTATGACTGGGAATGTAGCTCCCAGTAATTAGCTGTAAGAGTTGAAAGCCTTTGATGTGTTAGGAAAAGAGGGGGGAGTTAGAAGGTTAGAATGGTGCTCTTGGTGGTTAGATGCAAGACAGTGGGAAAATAGAACCAGCAGTGTTTGTTGGTTGGCAACACTTAGAGTTGGCACTACCAGCAGGAGACATAATGTTTACAGGTGTTGAGGAGCCAAAGTGAAGTGTTCTGTATTCCATGTGACAGCCTGTGTTTAGTTTCTTCTCAGCACATAATGGATACTTTGAAAGAAAAAAGGCTTTCTCTCCTGCTATGCTGTCTGTATGATCATCTCCTTCCTTTGTGCCAATGAGTCCTGAATAAATCCTTCTGAACAAGGCTGGATGCCAAGGCTAGTTTTGCATCTTCAGCTCTTGTTTCCTGCATCTCCTGTTGGATGTCCTGCTCTTATCTCATATTCAGTATTTGTAAAGCTAAATTTCTTATTTTCCTCCCAATTCATCTCTTCCATCTTTCCTTTCCAATCACCATTGATACAGCTCCACTATTCTTTCCAATTGCCCATGTTCAGAATTCATTGTTGTTTTTTAATTTTTCCATCCATCCTCCCCATGTGCATTCTCGTGCTAAATCCTGATGCTTTCTTCCTCCTCTTTGCACTGTCTGAATTTTAGTCTCTGTCCCTACATTTGAAACCATTTTCCTGCGCCCAGGCAGTCAGTTGTTTTGATTGATGTAACTTTCTTATTGCTCTCCTTTCATTTCCTTAATCCCTCACTCCCTTCCCATCTTTTACCAGATGAAATTCAAGTACCTTGTCCTCACCTTCAAGGTCATACATAATCTCATCCCCATCGCTTTATTAATTTCTACCGATGCTCTACCTGCTCCTTCTTGCTTATTGTCTTGTATTTTTCTTCCTTCATACTGCTTCCTGTGCTTCAAAGAGTCTGCTATTTCCTCTCCATGAATCTCAGTCCTCATTTCCACTACCAATCTTCTTGCAAGTCCTGCTAAACTCATTGCAGGAATCCTTCATAACTTGCCCTCCTCCCAATAATTCCTTTTTATATTACCTTACTTTGTCTGTTGCCTTCATTGTCTTGTGCTAACTAATATTGTTTTGGGACAGAGACCATTCTGTTTTGCAAATGTAATGTTATGAATAAATTATTAATAATCAGGTTGCTTGCCTACCTTTCTTGATGGCTTTTTCTGTCTATTCAGTTTGTCTCTTTCTACCCAAATAAGTAATGAGGATCTTTTACCTCATAAAATATTTAAGATTTAAATTTAATTTTTCTCCCTTGGCAGCATATAGACCTCAGTTCATGTAGTGCTTTCACATATATGAAAGAAAACCATGATTCAGAGTTGCCTGCAAACTGTTGTATCATTTTTTATTTTTCCTTCTATTCCTTCCCTCATATGTGTATTCTTGTGCTAAATCCTGATACTTCTTTCTTTTTCACACTGTCTGCATCTTACTCACGATCCCTACATTTGAAATAGGGATGTAAGCAACTAATCGACTATCCGATAAGCAAAAGCTTATCTGACCAACATAAGTGTCACCAACAAAAACACTGTTTTAAATATCTGCTGACACGATACATTTGTGATTTTACAAAAAGAACCTAAGATAATCTAATAGCAGACTGATAAGATTCTTGCAAAAATTCTCACAAGCAGTAAACATACTGGTTCCTCTTTTTAGTATTGGTATGAAAAATGAAAACTTTCATAATCTGCTGTGGTCTAAGAAACATGTTGTTAATGTATGCATTAACTTTGTTTAGAGAAAGAAAGTGCTTCTAATCTCCATTTAAAAAAAAAAAGATTAAAAACCTGTAAATTGAGCTATGATGCACTTCTGCTTTTATTTCTTTTTTTAAAATAAACAAACTGCTGAAATCAGCGTAGTTCCCATAAAAAATGCTGGGTTAACTGCCCGTCCAATGAGTGCACTGTCATGAGCAGTGTCAGTTCAAGATTCCCCTAATTTCCCCACCAAAAAGCCTCTGCCCATTTCTGGAGTGGACCCTTTGTAGGAGTAAAGATGGTACTTGTTTCTTTATCACTTTGATTAGAAGCCTCTACTGAGACTGCCCAAAAACGTTTTAACCAGTGCAGTTAGTAGTAATGTGTTGAATTTTATAGTCAAAATGTTTTGCAAATTATTTTTCCCAAAAGATAAAGGGTATAGGTTGTGCAAGCACTTTTTTTTTTAATCCTTTGCTGGGATTTTCCCTACTTCTCATTTTGAACCACAGCCATGAGTCCATGTGGTCTGGAAGGTTTTTTTTTGTTTTTTGTTTTAATTATTTTTTTAAAGGACTCAAGTTCTAGTTTTAAAATGAGCTACTAACATGATGTAAGCTTAGTCAAGTAACTTGGCCTCCCCTTGTTTCTGTCAACCAGCCAGAAATATATGGGGCCTTTTTTTAGAAAAAAATCTTGCTAGGGATTAAATGATGCAGATAAACTGAGTTTAGCTGGGTAAAATATTCACATGCATTCAAAATGGAATTAGAATAGTATTACATCATTCATTCTAAGACTATTATAGTGGAAAGGTCTCTTCTTCAGCATTGCTCTTATGTATGTCCATCATAATGAAAAGGTTGCATACTTTGCTGTATTGAAATGATTTAACGAGAGTATAAAACCATTGGTTTTTCCCCCTGACTTTATCAGCACGATTGAAACAGCTGGTACAGTAATCCTCAGTGGCATTAAAGGTTGTGTATCAGTATTGTCACTACTGCCTTATCAAAAATGAAGTATTGACTCCAATTCCAGAGAAGTTAGTTATATTTAGTTACTGTAAATTACAGTTTAGTATTATAGTACGGCATCAAGAACCACTATTGTTAAGGCTTCATAAGAATTTCCATACTTAATACTATGTTCAGCCATTTGTAATTTTGCTGAAAATTTCCAGAGTTAGCAGTGTGTTCAAGGAAATAACTCAGGAATGGTTTTCCTCATTGCCCGAATTGTATCAAAGGCGATAACTGAAATGAAAAGATACAGTATGTGGATGCTAATAAAATAAATAGCTTAGAGAAAAGAATCCATAATTGAAAATATTAATTCATTAAAATTAGTTGGGATCATTATGACAATGAAATTTGTTGAAGCAAAAAGAATGAAAAAAATATTATTTAAGTTTGTATATCCATTTGAAGAAAAAAACCTGTATATTCCTATTTCATTATTCAAATAAAGATGGCAATAGGAATAAAACATACATAGTTAATGTTGGCATGCAACTTCAGCGTTGCCACTTTTTTATTTTAGAATGCCCCTAAAATTAAAACCTTAACTATAGTGTAGTTCTTCATTATGGGAATACTTCATACATCTTTCCAGGAGGCTGATACTAACAAAGTAATGTAGTACATATTGTATGAGTTAAAAATTATCTCTGACCAGCATGTTGCATGAGACGGTTGATCAAAACAACAGCTAATAGAAAGTGATTCACTGCAAAGTGACTATTGTGGGTTTTGCTTGCCATATGAAGCTATTGGTGAAAGAAGATGTCTCACACAGACTACTATAATGCAATCATGTGGTTAAAACAGAAAGTATAGCTTAATAAACATACAGATAACAAAAAGAGACCTAAGACATTTAGTGGCCATTTTAGTAATTAAACTTTCTGTCAGTTTTTAGGAAAGGAAAGTACAGCATAGAATTGTGGTTCTCAACCACGGATATGCAGAGGTCTTCCTATTTGCCTTGCTTTACAAAAGGCTAGGTAAAAAGGAATAGGGATTCATGCAATGACTTGTTTATACTGCTGTGTACACTATACACTGAAATGTAAGTACAGATTGGACCTCCTTGGTCTGGCAACCTCAGGACCTGACCGGTTTCAAACAAGAGAGTTTTCCAGACCAGGAGAAGTCAATTCTAGTCCCTCTGCTGGCAGAATCCAGGCTCTCCTGGGGTCTGTCAACAGAGCCGGCCAGGCTCTCCTCCTGGTTACTGGGCTCTACTGCCTGCCCCAGCCACCAGCTTGACTCCTTCAGCTTAAAATCATCATCCTTTTCCCTTTCTAAGGTTCTTGACCACTGTCTAAATCACTCACTTTTCTTTTTGGTGCCATAATTAAGGTTAGGTGTTACTTTAGCGATTGTAATTTTTTTTTTACTAGACTGTACAGAGAAGGTGCCAGCATGTTGCATTATGTGCTTGGGCCAGTGTGGCGCAGTGTACTGTGACTAGGTGAAACTGTGAGCAGCGAAACTGCAAATGGCGAGGTCTTGCTGTATTTGTAAATGAAAGACTGAGCAGGAGAAACTCCATTAAGCTTGGTGAATGTGGAGCCTCTGTGTTCACACCCGGTTAATTGCACAACTGTTTGGTTATAGCATAGCTGCTAAAGCAGAAGGAGAATGTAAGATTGACAGACTTAATGGCTTTAAAGTAATAGAGCTTTTAAAGTGGCACCAGACTAAGGAGCTTGACTGCACTTTAGTAACTAGCCATTTGTTCACAGCAAGGAACCTGCAGACTTTAGCAGTGGAGAATTTGTAAGCTGTGCTAGGTAAATAGCTAAAAACCACGGTATTGCTAAAAAAAACTATTACATACTGTAACATATTCTATAAATATTTTCCTTCATACCTATATTTAGATATTGTTGTTAATACAAAAGATGGAATATAGAGGATGTACAGTGTGTTTAGTAAACATCACTTTTGGAGATTACTATCTCTTAAATACTGAAGTTTGCTAGCTGAGTGGTACATCAGTGCTAAGTACTTTTCATTCAGATTATATACTGCGATGTTAAGTGAGACTCAATTAGTACCCTAGGTTGAGGAGATAATTTAGTGTACATACAGAAATCCATGTATATGCCTATTGATTTAATTTCAATAAAGAATAATTGGAATTATTGTACATTTGCTAAGGCTTTGTCTATACTCTCACTTCTGTCAGCAGAACTTGTGTGTGTTAGAGGTGTGAAAAAATCACACCTCTAACCAAGATAAGTGTCACCAACAAAAACAGGGTTGGGGACAGTGTCAGTGGGAGAGTGTGTCTCTCAATCCTAGCTACAGCCAAATCATAGGGGATGGTTTAATTATACTAACAGAAGAGCTTTCTCCTGCCAGCATGGAGCAGTTTCATAGCAGTGCAGAGTGGCAGTGGGCTCCTCGGGAGTGGGGCTGGAGCGCAATGGCTGCCGGCCCTACCCATGGGGACTAGTTGAGTCACTGATAAGAATTCATGAGGTTAATCTATATTTAACATCCCTATTGTAATGTAGACATAGTCTAATTTGCTTCTGGTTCTTGAGGGAAATGCAAGGAATAAGGGTTTGCACAGGATCTCCCCCATGGGGAGAGAATGGGGGCCCTGGGATGCAGAAGGAAGTTCACACCAAGACCCTGGTCTGGATAAGTGAGTTTGGAAGCAGGTGACATTGGGGCACACAGAACCCTTGGCAGGGGCGGAGTATTGGAGGATTCTGGTATGGGGTGGGAACACAGAGTCTCTGGCTTGAAAAGAATGGAGGACATAGGTGGGAAAGAGGGGAATGGAGTTCAACTAGATATAGTAATATGGTGGGGGGAGGAGATGGTGGACCATGTTAACGGGAATAGGAGAGACTAGGAGCCAGAAAGAGACACCCCCATGAAAGTTGTAGGGAGTACCTGAAAAAGAAGAGGATAATATGCACAGACCCTGTGGATAGGGAGTGAGAGGAGATCCAGAGAGTGTGCATTGAACCCAGTCTACACAAGCCAGAAGTGTTTGACCTTTTAGCAAACAGTATTTAGCATAAGTGGATCAACTGGACAGCTATGCTTAGCCAGGGGTGGGGAATTTTTTTTCAGTTGGAGGCCACACACCAGTGAGAAGTAGGGGGAAAAAGCCACTAACATGGCTCCCAACAAGCAGCAAACAAACAAAAACAAACCATCTCACTGACCTGGCTCAGGGGCTGCCGGCACTCATGCTAAAGCCACTGGAGGCTTACCACAGGCCAGATGGGCCTACAGGCTGTAGGTTCCCCACCCCTGACTTAGACCATTGGTCCACAGGGACCCATACTTGGGATCAACTGTTTGTAATCTTCCCTTGAGTTCTTTGACATATTAATTCCAACTATACAAACAAAATTGAAGATTTTAAATTAGTTATTACCACTCAAAAAAGATCTTGGAATCATTTCTGAAAACATCTGCTCAGTGTGCAACAGCAGTCAAGAAAAGCTAACAGACTGTTAGGGACCATTAGGAAGGGGATAAATAAGAAGACAGAATATACCATAATGCCACTCTAACAACAGCTCAGCTGCTCAGAGGCACACTACCCTCTGAAGGGTTAACCCAAAATTATACCATCTTGCACAGCACTGAGATCTGTACTGTGTAAGCCTGTGAAATTCACCCCCTCGCTCAGTGTAGAGGAGGGAATACACAACAGCTTTTTGCCCCATGTTATGATTTCCACACACTGGGTTTACACCAAACAAAAGCAAGTTTATTAACTATATATGATAGATTTTAAGTGATTATAAGGGATAACAACCAGATCAAAGCAGCATATAAACAAAAATGCAACCTTTTCGAGGGGCTAGTTATACTTGCTTGCAGTTAAAACCCTAGATGTTTCTTTCTCAATCTAAAGATCTCTCTAGCCTGGGTTCTGCACTTCTCTCCCCCACTGTACCTCCCCAACCATTTCAGTCCTTGTTCCTCAGATATTTCCAGGAGCCTCTTTGGGCAGGGACTCAATGAAGAACCACAATCATGTCACTCCCCTGCCTTAAATAGCTTTTGCATATGGTGGGCACCATTTGTCTCCAGTCTTGGTTCCCTTGACTTTTAGAGGAAAAATACTGGCAAGATGGGGTCAAGTACCAGGTGATCTGGTCACATGCAGCTATGTCTCAAGGTTGTTTGTAGCCGTCAACCTGTGGAACTCTTCACCAGGGATGCTATGAAGGGCAGAACTATAATGGGGTTCCAGAAAGAACTAGGTAAGTTCATGGAGGATAGGTCCATTAATGGCTGTTAGCCAAGATGGACAGGGATATAACCCCATGCTCTGGGTGTCCCTAGCTTCTGACTGCCAGAAGCTGGCAGTGGAGAAGAGGGAATGGATCACTCAATGATTGCCTCTTCTGTTTATTCAGAAGGTGGGATCCTGGCCTAGAAGGAGCATTGGTCTTACCCAATATGGCCGTTCTTATCTATCATTAAGTAAGTCATATAATTAACTAAAATATTAAAACTGCCTTTACCTGGTGACAATGCTTACAGTGCTGACTTTCAGCTTGGAGAATTACAATGCTTGAACTTGCCAATGTTACTTTGCAGTCATTAGGTTTGTCATAGAATTTATCTATTTTGTGTAAAACCACAGTAGACCAACCTGAATGTGAAGCCATCTGCATGTGGGGTACACAATACAACCTTTCTTTGTAACAATATCTCCTAATTCCATGCTAGTCTAAAGGACTGACTTCTCTATTGAAACCAGGAGTGCCCTCATTAAACAAACAATAGAAGGGAATATATTTTTAAATTGGGTGCATGTGAAGAAAAACTTTAGATTCCTATTCAGTGTGTTTCCAAGCTAGATCTTCACTACAAAGATTTGCAAAAGCCACATCCCTAGCCTACATAGGTATGCCAGCAGCCCCCTCCCACACATGTAGGAGTTTGCATCTTATACGTGCAAAATAGTTTTGTTTTGTTTTTTGTAGGTATAGCCTTTGTTGTTCTGGGAGATAGTTTAACTGTACCAGAAAAATAACCTGATTCTTTTGGTGTACACTGTATTCACAAGGGCTTTTGTCAATATAGTTGTGTAGCCTTTGTATTATAGACTAGCCTTAAGATCCTTGAATTAAGTTGTAATTAGTACATACCAGGGGTGGGTGAGATACAGTCAGTGGGCTGGATTCAGCCCATCAAGCATTTTGATATGGCCTGCAGCCCAAGACTGCTCAAAATGGCTGGTGTCTCCCTCTAGGCACTGCGTGCCCCTGGCAGGAAGGAGGGTTGGGGGATACTTCTTACACTGCCTCCCACCCTTCCATACAGTGTACAAAGTCTCCGCCATTCTACCTCCCACCAGGGGCTTGCAGCGCAGAGCGGAATATGGAGGGAGCCTTTGGCTGTTTTGAGCAGCCTGGGGCTGAGGCAGGCAAGGAACCTGCCTAGGGGTCTCTGTTGGGCTGCTGGTCAGGAGCCGCCTAAGGTAAGCGACTCCTGGCCAGAGACTGCCTCTGAGATCACCTCCTCTTGCTCACCAACTCCATGGCACAGGTCACCACCCCCTCCTTCCCTAGGTCACCACCCAAACCCTCTGCCACTTTACCCCTGCCCAAAGTCACAACTCTCTCCCAGACCCTGAGCCCTCTCCCATACCCCTCCCAGGGCAGCATCCTCTCCTGCACTCCTACCCCCTCTCCAACCCTGCACCCCAATCCTCTACCCCAGGTCACAACCCAAATCCTCTGCAGCCTTCCTCCCCCAGGTCACAACATCTTCCTGGACCTTGCACCCCCTCTTAGACCCTTTCCCAGAAGAAAATCCACTCCTGTGCCCCTGCCCCAGGTCACAACCACATTCTTAACCTAAGCTTCCTCTCAGACCCCACACCCTCTCCCGCTTCCCAGTTTCATACCCCACGCTCCCTTCTGTACTCAACCTCTGTCACAGACCCTGCTCCCCCTCCATACAAAAATGCAGCCCTTGACCACTTGTCAAAATCTTGCAGTGATCCTCCATAAAAACATATTGCCCACTCTGGTACAAAACAATGTTAATTGTAATAGTTTCACTATTTATAGGACAGATACGGGGAAAAACCATTCTGTCAACTAGTTAGCAATGGTGTACACAGTGAAAATTTGTTTTTAGCTTAACTTTGCATCAGAGGTAAATTATATAAAATGTTCATGTAATTAGATGGATGAGGTTATTATTGTAAAATCTACTATGTGAGATAATTATTTGGAGCTAATTGTCATATTCAGTCTCCGGTATTTCTTTTATTATTGGTCACTCCCTCAAGCTTTGATTGCTAATAACACATGTTTTAGGTCACAGTGTTGATAAATGTTTAAAATGTTATAAAGCTACATAATATATAATTCATTGACTTTCAGTGAAAGGCAGGTAGGTTACTGTCTGTGTTGTATAGCTAATGAATCACAAATATGTTGTCTCTTTCAGTTACAAGTCATGCAGTTTAAACAAGTTCAGTCAGTTTTGTTTTTCCTCACCATCTAATGGCCTTTCTTTCAGTTTGTTATTCTGTTGGCTAGAATTAATTTTCAGACTGATGCATCAGCTGCTATGCGTGGGTATCTGCTATGATGGCAAAATATTAAGATCTTTGAACCAAATAGGAATTCCCTGTTCCCTTCTTCCTTTGTTCCCTTCTTCATAACTCTGTGTGCACCTCTTCTGACATACCCATAGTCTCTCCCCTAACCAGTAGTCTTGTGTGTTCCATTCTTTTCTGTTCCCCTCTTCTACTCTTCCTTTTTGGATTTGTTGCTTTTAATAAGTATTCTGTAGTGATAAATTCAAATGGAGATTTGACATTATTTAGTTATCCATTTTAAATTTTAGTTGGACAGTAGTTAAGTCAAACTTGAAAATCACTCTCATATTAAAAAAATTATACTTTCACGTTACAGGTAATATTACCAAAAAATGAAAGAAGTAAGCAAAATATTTATTCATTATATTCATTTTATGCATTTGACACCATTTTGCGGGTGGTCCATTTCACTGTTCAGTGGCCAAGTGAACTTCCTGTGTTATAGATGAGCACAAGACCCTGGCATTTTTGTTCTGAGGGCAGATCTCAGGCTCTGCAATAGTGTTACAGGTAACCGTACAGCTTAGGATACCGAATGACTCCTTTTCCATGGGCCTCTAAACATATCTGAGATGCAGCACTAGGAATGGTGGAATTGGGAGTTAGACCCTTTCCTTTCTCTGGTTTCTTATGTGACAGGAAGCACTGAAAGTCTGATGTTGGGGCCAGGGAAGCCCTTTCATTGGCTTGAGTAGCACCACTCCACAGGCCATAGAACCAAAAGCACTTGATGACAGCTGGAACAGACAAGCTATTGAGGGTGGGGAGAGAGAGAGAAAGAAAGGATACTCCTCTCCCAAAAAAGGACCTAGAGAGACACGGATCAATCAACCTCTTATCCCTTTTCCTCCAAAGAGCTAGGAGTGAAGCAGAGCCAGGAGGCGCAAGATTGCGGAGGGAGTACTCTGTTTACCTCGCCTGGTCCTCCATGGAAGTAGGGCCAGGAGAAGGTATAGGACCTTGAGAGCAGTTGTATTATTGTTTTAGGGACCAGGATTTGCCCGGAAACCTGCAGAACATCTCCACTCCTAGAGAGCTGAAAAACCATGGAGATTCCCCATTCTGGCATGACACTCTCTGCAGCAATGCTTGGGCTTAGAAGAACAGTGCTAATCCCGACTTTAGCCACAGAGAGTTGGAAAGCAGCCTGATGGAAGGCTGAATGAAAGTTAACAGGGAAGGTGCCTAGCCAGTAGCATGTGGGAAGAGTGAAGGCGTGAGGCTGGGCGTGTCAGTCCTATGTACAAAAACAAAGAACAATCAGTGTGAAACATTATAAAAAAAACATTTAAGAACTGTCTGGAGGCCTAGATAGAAAAATTAGGGATTTTTAATTAATTTAAAATCTTTGTTTCTTTACTGTTGAACTTAATTCTATACAACATTAAAAATAAATAGTACTTTGATGGAAACTTACCAAATGTCTGCTTCGCCTGGAATTTCATCAATCAAAAAATGGCTGATAAATAAGAAAAGGTCTTAATGGAAACCTTTAATTTACACACAGGATGGTTCAATGAACAGCCAAGAATTCAGACATTATTAATCAAACTCTCTAATTTTGTCATTCATAAATAACTGAAACACAAATATTAGTGGTTTGATTTTTCAGCTCTAATCAATTCGTTGTATTAAAGCCTTCAATTAAAACCATGAATACTCGTGCATATAGTGTGAGTGTTTGTAGTTACATAAAAGCTAGGCCTCTGTTCTTTAAAACAAACTTGCTTGTGTCTAATGTCATTGAAATGCCCATGTGTACCTAAGTCTAGTAGCAAGTGGTTTTTGTGGTTTGTAAAGCAATACAGGCAGTCCCCGGGTTACGTACAAGATAGGGACTGTAGGGTTGTTCTTAAGTTGAATCTGTATGTAAGTCGGAACTGATGTCCAGATTCAGCCGCTGCTGAAACTGACCGCCAGTTCTGACTTACATACAGAATCAACTTAAGAACCCCAAGCGTCCCCAAGTCAGCTGCTGCTGAAACTGATCAGCAGCTGATTCCAGGAAGCCCGGGGCAGAGCAACTCTGCCTCGGGCTTCCTGTAGTCAGCGCTGGTCAGTTTCAGCAGCGGCTAAATCAGGACGCCTGGGGCAGAGCAGCTGGCAACCAACCCAGCAGCACCCCGTCTGCTCTGCCCCAGGCGTCCTGATTCAGCCGCTGCTGAAACTGACCAGCAGCGGCTGAATCAGGACCAGAGCAGCTGGGGTGCTGCTGGGTTGGACCAGTAGCGCCCAGAGCGGCGCTGCGGGACCAACCGGCAGCACCCCAGCTGCTCTGCCACAGGCGTCCGGAGAAAAGCCTAGTCTGCTGGGAGGGGGGCGGGGAGGAATTGGTTCGCCCCCCCCATCCCAGAAGACCAGGAAGACACGGGCGGCGGATCGAGACGCACTGCGGTCCTGCCGCCTGGGTCCTCTGCGGCTTTGCTCCGAGTCTCCCTGGTCTACTGGAGACCAGCAGACCAGGGAGACGGGGAGCAAAGCCTCTGAGGATGCCGGCAGCGGAGCAGTCCAGGCGCACCTGGGCTGCCTCGCTGCCCGAGCCTCCCCGCAGCTTTGCAAAGCCGCGGGGGAGGGGGGACTCGGGTAGCCCAGGCGCCCCTGGGCTGCCATAGCCCCTCCGCGGCTTTGCTCTGCGTCTTCCTGGTCTGCAGACCAGGGAGATGCAGAGAAAGCCCCAGAGTACACGGGCGGCAGGACCGCGAGGTCCCGCAGTCCGTGTACTCTGGGGCAGCCCCGTTCGTAACTGCGGATCCGACACAAGTCGGGGACTTGCCTGTGTTTCAAAAAGGGAGGAATAGAAATACAGTAAACTTCTGATAATCCGACACCTTTAGGACCCAGTGGGTGCCGGATTATCAGATATGCCAGACTATCAGAAGGGGGAGCTATGAGGGGCCTGGGGTGGGGTGGGGGGGATGCCACCCGAGACCCCTCATAGCCCTCCCTTCCGATAGTCCGGTTCTGCCCTAGGCGTCCCCGATTCAGCCGCTGCTGGTCAGTTTCAGCAGAGGCTGAATCGGGGACGCTTGCGGCAGAGTTGCTGGGGTGCTGCCGGGTTGGTCCCATAGCACCGCACCGCCCCTCGGCTCTGCGAGACCAACGTGGCAGCACCCCAGCTGCTCTTTGGGACTCCTGGGACAGAGCAGCTGGGGTGCTGCTGGGTTGGTCCCGCGGCGCTATGGGACCAACCCGGCAGCAACCCAGCTGCTCTGCCCCAGGAGCCCCAAGTCAACTGCTGGTCAGTTTCAGCAGCGGATGAATCGGGGAAGCCAGGCGCATAGCAGCTCCAATTGTCTGGCTGCCCCAGCACTTCCGGGTTCCTGATGGTGCCGGACCATCAGGAGTGCTGGAGCATTGGATGCCGGACCAATGGAGTTTTACTGTACAAGGACCAGGAATTCTTTAATGATATTTTCATATCCTCATTCTCTGCTTGGGTTGCCCAAGTAAAATTATGACTTCATCTTAATTTCCTCCATCTAAATGACACCCAATATAGTAGTATTTTTCTTGGACAAGAGGAGATGCCTAATATAATTACATATTTCACCTACCTCTCTACTCAGATGGTCCATTTGCTTCCATTATCTATATATTTTCTTATTTATCCCTTCTTTCTTCCACCTGTGCAAATTTACAGATTTACCATCATATAGCCTTTTCTGTAGATAGACCTGAATCCTCACCTATGTTTTAATCTTTTTCTTCTGTTTGACTTTGTTGTAGCATTCTCCTCAAATTATAGCTCTTGAAACTCTAGCATATCAAGCATATTATACTGCTTCATTTATCCTGTGAGATAAAAATTACTTTCTCAGACTGGAAAAAAAAACTGGCTTCCCATACATTTAAGTATCACATTTAAAATTGCTCGCCTGGTTTGTGTAATATCCTTAGACTTTATTGAGCATAACTCACCCTGCTTTTCTTTCTTTTTCTTTTTCTTTTTCTTTCTTTCTTCCCCTCCCCCACCTACCCACCCACCCACACCACCTTCTCTTCTTCCAAGTAATTTTGTCACTCATGGTAGAAAAGCCTTTTCTCTTTTGCTGCTCCTGTTCTTTACAACAGTCTTTCTGAATCTCTCATTCTCTTCATGGCTCTCCTCTGAATATGTAATTGATTGTGTATGCTTAATTTCTCCTCTCCTTTTCAGCAGGGTTTCAGCTTTTAGGTAAAAAGTTATTAAAAAATAAAGAGAGTAGAATATTTTTAAAAGCTCAGCATTGGTGTTTCCCGGCACTCATTGAAATCAATGGGAATTTTAATATTTATTTCATTGAAAGCAGAATTAATATTGAAAACTTTGAAAATCCCAACTGTAAAGTGTGAGTGTATTAAATTAATTTGGAGAATTCCCACACAGATTTCAACTTTTCTGTTTGTCCTTAGAGTCCTGTGAAATGGCTATGAATTGCTAATATAATATAATATAATATAATATAATATAATATAATATAATATAATATAATATAATATAATATAATATAATATAATATAATATAAGCTGGCAACATGCCAGTTACAGGTGTCTTGCTTTGCATTGCTACCAAGTGCTATTTTCTTTATGGCTAGATGCTGTTTTTTTAGATGGTGGTAGTGTCATTTTTTTAAAAAATCACATAGAAAGGAAAACAAGGCTTTTTGCTGTCTAACTTTAATTTACTGACAGCCAGCAGAAAACATTAAGAAATACTGAGCTGTTTATTGAATGGAGTATAGTTTGGCAAATATAAGGATGTGTTTTTCAAGGTTGAGTTTTAACTGGTAATTGTCAGGTTCTTGTAGATGGCAGAGAACTTGTTTTCCACATTACCCAGTGTATGTTAGGGTACGTCTAGACTACATGCCTCTGGCGACAGAGGCATGTAGTCTAGACGTACCCTTATTTGGTGTGTTGGGCAGAATTAGTTGTTCTTTCGGATATAATTTATTAAATACTATAAGTATACTTGTCCACAATATTACAACAATAGAAAATAGAGGAGAATAATCTGAACTTCAGAGGACTAACTGTAAGCTCTGTGTTTATTTTTCTAGTTCCCAACCTTCTCTTTTGGTAGAGTTCTTAGAAGCTACGTAGATAATATAAAATTTAGCTACATCTCTTCTAAAGGAAATAGAACCATCAACTTATATTGACCCAGAAATTTCTGGTTACATTTAAGTTATATCACTGATGAAAACGACCACTGAACAAAATAAAAACAGGCATACACTCCTAGAAAAAAAGTGACTTGTCAATTTGAGATGATTCTTCCATATAAATGGTAGAGAATTTAATATAGATCTAAACTTCCTTTATTTCTGAGACAAGTTTATTTAATCTAAGACAAGCACTGGAAAGAAAGGAAGATTTTTTTTTTCTTGGTGCAGTCATTTCAGTAGTAAAAATAGACAAATGAAGCTGTGTATCTTTGAATTTAATTGATCATTTCTGTACTTGAAAATAGGGGAATTATAGCACAAGAATATATGTTATCTATTACCTATCGCAGAAGCAACAAAAGGCAGGCCAAGAAATGCAAGGATGAAGAATGCAATCTTACTGGCCTTGGCAAACTAGCTTATTTTCTAACCCTTTTGAGAACCCCAACATTTATACTCTGAAAGCTAGTATCTCCACCTCTCTGTGTGTAAGATATCTTTATGTGCATTTAGGTTTGGTTAAAAAATAATATTAACATGGATTTGTTTAAGTTATAGCTTAAATGAATGTGAATGTGTAGCCAAGTACATAGTTAACCAATGAGCCTGGGCTCATCAGTTAACTCTCTCTGTTACAGGCAGGCCCACCCAACCCAAGCTGCCTCTGTATCATAGGCTGCAGAGGCAGGAGGCAAATGCATGTGGGGAGCCAGCTTTTAAGCCAGCTCTCCACGTGTCACCTCCCAGTGCCTCCCATAGAGGCAGCAATGCTGAGGGAGAAGAGTTGAAATGGGAGCTGGTGCTTGCCTTTGCCCCTCCCCCCCACATTTACATGCCGGGGTATCTGCTGAAAATGTCAGCATTTACATATTTATACAAATAAATGCATTTTAACATCCCTAGTTCAGATCTCACCTTAGTCTTACTGTAATTTGAGGGACCACTGTTTTAGACTCCAAAGCCTGCAAAAAGTACATCTTATTTTGAAATCTGTTCCTAAAAGATGCTTGACTCTGTATTTGCTATTAATTCCATCAGTTGCAAGTTTACGGAGCAATCTTTTCACCTTTCCCTTTGAAGGAGGAAGGTAGGAAGGAAAACCGAAAAATGCCCAAACAGAATTAATAGTAATCAAATTTGAAATGTTGAAGAAGAAATTTCTTTTCTCCCTTACCCCATTGTTAATTTATTACAGCTGGAGGGAAGATAGCAAAGACCTCCTGCTATCTCAGTACTTGTATATAATAAATAATGACTTTACCTAAAGTGCTCTAGTTTGTTATATTGTTCCACTGTTACGTAGAAATCACAGTCCTCTTGTGGTTGTATCCAGATTAGTACGTAAAAGTGTGATGAAACTATTAAACTGGATATATCTGTTGACAGCATCAACAAAGAGAGCATTGTGGATGTTGAAGGTGTTATGAGGAAAGTGCATCAGAAAATTGGAGGCTGTACTCAGCAAGATGTTGAGCTTCATGTTCAGAAGGTAACATGTTTTTAACCGAATAGTGCACCTGGGTAATCAGACAACTTTTTATTCAAACCTATAAAAACTGTTACATTTATATTTTTAGTAAAGGATCACCCATAACATTTGTAGACTGTTACAGTAAACTGCATTAAACCACAAACTTAAATGCTTAATACAGTAAACATGGAGCACTTTGGGGTTTGTTTTTTGCAAGAGAGACTTTGCGAATTTGTGGTTTCCATCTGTTCTTTAAGAAATACTCATTTGGAACCATATTTTGATGTTTTTAGCAAGAACGCTTTGGCTAGGATTGGCTTTCACTGCCAGTTCTGATTCTTGTTAATAGCAAACTCTAGCCATACAAATCTGCCTCTTGGTTCGTAGGCATAAACCCAGATTTTTTGTTTGTTTTTGATACAGACAAATGCATATGTCTTCTAGGATACAGAGGAGCTATGCATATGTCCCCTTTGCAGGGGTAAATCAGTGGCCTAAGGATGCGACTATGAAATAGGAGAACACATACATTTCCCATAGTTTACAATCTGAGGCTGGGGAAATGCAGTTTGATTAGAATTAGTATTTAACATTTACGTGACATCTTTCACCGAAAGGATATGTTAGCACTTCTCACACTGTACACATACAAACTGCTAAAATGCAGTCGCTTTGGAGGTGGAGTTCAGCAGTCAGCCAGTGTGTAACACATTACACAGGTGCAGTGGGAAGTTACAGTTTAGCCAAGGATACTAAGGAAATCCCCTAGACATAATAAAAGTTCCATGAAATTTGCTTTAATAATCATGCATTATCCACAGGCAGCCTGTGGATTTTTGTGACAGTGCCCACAAATGCCTCACCATATATTTAGAGTATAAGATGTCTTTTAATCTGTGTTTACGCACATATTATCATATTGCCATTATAGTCTTACTTTGATACCATATGAATTTCTGTTAGATTATCTACCTCAGAAGGGAAAAAAACTGATGTGATCTCTCAGGTTCCAAAATCCCAGTCATAAATTGCCCCTTTAGAAAGTGTCTCTTTGATGTGCTTACTCTATAAAATGATATAAAATGCATTGTTTCCTAGTTATGGAGGAAAGAAATTATACTAAGTGTTTCCAGTATAGCTATGAGACTAACACCAAATAAACATCTCCCTCTTTTGACTTTATGAGTAAAATTGCATGCTTTCAGCTAACGATTTATGCAAACACCGTTTCATGTTTGGGCCAGAAATACCCTTTTGTAGATCATACCTTGTTTTGAACGTGGTTTTATGCTATTTCTGTTACTGTCTCACTTTCAGATCTATGTGATCAGTTTGGCTGAGCCCCGACTGCCTTTGCAGCTGGATGATGCCGTTCGAGCTGAGGTGGAAGGAGATGAGGTGAAAACTTTTTCTCCTTAATACACCTGGGAATTTTCATTGTATTTGTAGTTGAGCAAAAACTTGAAAGTACTTCTTAATGCAGTGATTTTTGCTGTTTTGGCTTTGATTTAACTTCCCTTACATCCAGTTTATATGTGTTCTCTGAAATCTTCTCATCTATATGATACTTGATGTAGTATAGTGGGTAGTTGGAGCTAAATAATTTGCAGACCCGGTTCTTTTGTACCAGTTAGTGTTACAGGACCTCATTCTGAAATAAGTACTCTTGGAAAAAATGTTTTTATGTTTTTGGAAATCCCTGAGACTAGTTTACGCATTGTAGCCATTGTGAAAGGTCACATCTTGAACACTTGTGATCACACTGGGAACAAAGAACTGGTCATAGATTGCTAGGCCAGAAGGGAACATTGTGGTCATCTGCTCTTATCGCCTGTATAACACAGGCCATGGAATTATTTTCCAAAATAACTGCTTTTATACTAGAAATTGACAGAGATAAAGATGCCACCTGAATTCTTGTTTGAATTGTTCTACTAAATCCTTCAAAATAGTATTAAAAGTCCTTCCACTGAATTTGCAAATATCCCTTTGCTTTATAACCAAAGTGTTTTTCAGTCCATTGAATGTATTTCTTTCTGTGTATATATTTTCATTACATACTTTTGTACAACTTTTTAGGAAGGAAGAGCTACTGTAAACCAAGATACGCGGCTGGACAACAGAGTAATTGATCTGAGGGTAAGGAACTGTTTTTGTTGTACAATTAATTGCAGCAATATAGAACTTTAATATCCGTGAGAATTCCAGGATTTGAGTTCATGACCATTGTTCTGTTCATTTGATCATTATAAATAACATGGGGGGGGGGGCTATTACACTAGTAATATTTGTGCTAAACATATGCACTTGAATTAAACTCCTACCAAGATTTCATTATAAGGTTGTTTTCTCTGATGATAGCAGTACTGGGAGTGCTAGTGTGACTCAGGGATCCATCAATGTTTCAAGACCTATTCAGGTAGATGTGGTCTGAGCAGATTTTAGATGGCGTGGTTTTAACCCTGCTTGCACTAGCTAGTCCACCGTTGCTCCTATTGATGAATTTAAACCATTGATAGCAATGATGAGAAATGGTAGCTAAATAATCCTAATGAAGGTACAATCAGAATGCCTTCCCATGACGGTGTGGTGAAATCACACCAAGAATACTGGGTACCCCATTATTAAAAAAATTTAGAGAAACATGCAAAAATCATTAGGAAACTGGAGCTGTTGGTTTATTAGGAAAGACTGAACAAACTAAATACATACAACCTAACTAGATCACAATTAAACAGTTTACACGGGGTCTAAAAATGTATTTGCTGACCATTTAACTACATTTTTTTATATTAGCTCAAGCGACCTTATTTTAAACAGCTGGGGTCCAATCAAAATTAAACAGTCTAGAAATTATGTTCCAGATTAAGGAAATGTAGTTTCCACACTTGGTTTGGTCTTGTCCACAATGGTATGTTAAAACAAAATAGCCTGAACCAGTCTTGAACTGTGTTTAGAACCAGGATGGCAAACCAGGTTTTAGTGCCAGAGTAGACATGGCCATTGGGAAACAGGGCAGAAGTGTACATATTTTGAAGAATACAAAATTCAGGGAGAGGAGCATGGTATGATACAAGAAGCATAATTCAGACTAATGAGAGAGAATGTTACAGAAGAGAAATTTTAAGATGGATATTGAGAGAAAAATATCTTGATCATAGTGAGGAACAGTATCCTAAATTAAATAGCAAAAAACATTCCTAGATGCAATTAAAAATCCACTGGGTAGTAGGAAACATTGTATAGAACAGTTATGCACTAGCTAAATTAGACTAGGTTTACTAGCTCCTTTACATTTCAAGTGTTGCTTCTCAATTTATGAAAGTCTAGGCGTAAACATTTGGTTAAGATTCTTTTTAAGTGTGGATGGGGATGAAACTATTGATATGTAAGCAAAATAGATAGGACTGCCCAGGCTAATTAGAGAACAAAGGTATGAGTGTATGGGAAATTACTTTGGTAGATTAAGTGACCGTGTCATCTAAATAGGATTCTGCTAGGCAATAATCTCAGATACAATCTAGTGACTATGAGAAACATCTAAAGCTGGAGGGGGGGGGGGGATCTTCAGACCCAGGACTCGATAGCCACTGCCTCTGCTCCTCCCTTAGCTTCCCTTCATATATGGGACACAACTAATAAGAGAAAACTCAGTGAATCTGCTGCTGAAGATATATCTTCTCTTTGTTCAGCAAAAAGGAAGATTAGGGTAACAAGAAGGTCAGGGTCTTTCTTTTTAAAAATACAAAAGCTCCATGTGGCAGTTTCACACTTAAACCATTTGTCTAGTTCAGGAAAAGAGGCTTGGAAGATTGGATGGCACAATTTAAAAATAACTTAAGTCCCTTTCGGTTGCCTCTGGACGTCTAACATTTTGCACTTTGAACACACATTATCCAATCAAGCACTTTTCTCTTATAAATTATCAGGTAGTGCTTCATAGGGCAAAATGAAGTCTGCAACAGGACATGTAGCAAAGGACCTTGATTAAACTTAGGTATTCGTTTTTAATTATTATATTTGGCTTTTGTAAATGTCAGATTTGCCATGTATGTTATTTTAAAATTGTGGTGAGAATCAGGGAAAAAATAATGTAAAAGCTTCAGATTCTGTCTTTGCCTTCTAAAATAGCCACTTTCATAGACAGCCACTAACCTCTCTGAGTACTGATTTATAAAGTTCATTAAAGGGGCTACTGGGAGGTGATTTGAGAAACAATATATCCCAGTTTGGAATGATTCAATATGATGTTTAACTATTATAGGATTAAAAATATTGAATCAACATTTTGTTCACTACTCTGGAATTGGAATCATAAGACTAGGTTGGTACGGGACTCTTACTGCCTCTTCATCCTCCTATCTCTCCTGTATGCTTGCATTTAAAAGTCCATTGTGACAGAATATGTCCCTATATTCAGAACCATCACACTACGGTAATAACATGTACAAGGTATGCCTTCCTGATCAATAATATGCCAAAATGTACATACCATTATATGTACAATTATGAACATGTTTTCTGAATAGGTCTGAGGAGTAGTAAATCAATTCTTCCAAAACAAAAGGACAGCTGATACCGTAGCCAGGTGTCAATAAAGCTCATGGACCAATTATCTGCTAAGAGACAATTCTTTTTGCAAGGAATGGGGAGGGACAAAAATCTAGCTCCGTGCCAGTTGATCTTTTGGCGTTCGATTTACAGGTCACTGAGAGCGCTGCCATTGACTCTGGTATTCCTGTTGTGAAAAGTAGGCAAAGTCAACAGGAGCATTTCATCTGCTCCCCTCCTGCAGTGAGGAAGGCACACTAGCATGGTGTAAGGTATGTCGACTCCAGCTATATTATTTATGTAGCTGGAATTGTATACCTTAAGTTGACCTTTCCCCATAATGTACACCTGCCCTTAGTAAAGAAACAGAGTAGAATTTCCTTTCTTTACTAGATGGAATGTTGCGTTGCTCCCAGCTGAAAATGCTTTTTGAGAGGACCAGGTCGGATTACAGGATTTTAAATAATTGGGGTGGTCACCCTAAGATACCCCTCCACTCTCTCTGTCTGTCGCTGACATAGTACCAAAGAAAACAAAGGATAGTAGCTGTTCAACTCAGAGTGGAAGTGTGGGGACCTGAAATGAAAGCTTGGTCAACAATCTGTTGAGATATGTACTGAGGAAATTTGCTTTGCAATTAAGATAAAGATTGAACCTCTCTTGTCTGGGACTCTCTGTCTCTTGTCTGGGACTCTCTGGTCCGGCAACATCGCTGGTTGGGCAGGACCACAAATGTTGCTAGACCAGAGAGCCCCAGCCGGAGATTGAGAGTGGCTATGAGCAGAGCTGGTCTGGTCAGCTGCAGCCTTCAGGGCCAGTGCCCTGGGGGCAGGGAACCCAAGAAGCAGCTGTCACCTGGTGCGTGGGGCTGGGGAAACCTGGGGGCAGAAGAACTCTGAGAGCAGCAGAGCCAGGCAGGTGGGCTAGTGGAGGTCAGGCCTGCATGTTCTCCCAGGGCAGCAGCCAGGAGGGGAGTCCTGGGAGAGCCCGGATGCCTGACCTTCCCTGGTCTGGCAAATTCCCTTGTTGTCCTGAGGGTGCTGGACCAGGGAGGTTCAACTTGTATTTGGTTAAGTAGATACTACTAGGTATCTGTTTGTAACCATTTCTAATTTTTATGCCTCATTATTTATACTAAAAATCTATCTCTTTGAAGTTAATACACTTGTGCTATTTTATCTAATCCAATGTGTTTAAGCTGAAGTGTCTGGGTAATTGTTTAAGACGATAAGATAATATATTATTCCCTCAAAGAATAATGAACTAAATATATTTGTACAATCTCAGAGCGGGCTGGGCAGTACAGGACATAAATTTCAGGGGGGAAGATTCAGGAGTACGGAACGGGCGGTACAATTATATACGTGCACGCAGGGTAGGGCTTGCATACTTAGAAGGCTATTTGTGAGCAGCCCAGGTAAAAGCTACTTCAGCACGTTATTAAGCAGTCAAGATTTACACTGCACCCCACTAATCAGAATTTTACCCCAGTATTTCACAGCAGTTTTTGAATAAAAAGAGGGTTATAAATAGATGAAGGACAGGTTCAGAGTTCTGTTTCCTGGAGTGTGTCTGTCTGGGGAATGGCAAATCAATTCAGGCTTGCCATAGTTTAATGATGGACTAAATCCTGGAGTACTTACTCAGGCAAAATGCTCATTAACTTCAACAGGAGTCTTGCATGAATGGGAAATTTGGCTCCAATCACACTGCATTTTATCAGGTCTGCTTCTGCAGCTAGGTCACATACATCTCGTGTGCCCATGCAGAACTGCATTAAGCCTAATTCACAGAACCAATTATACTGTAGGGATTTTTTTCAGAGCAGTATAGCTTGGAACCTGTAGTAAAATTTAGACTTAAAGCATACTATTTGACAGTCCAAAAGTGCACTGATCTAAACATGATACTTTCAAAATATTCAGTGGCTTCAAACCCAACTTTGCTATATGATGCATTCAATTTCCTCAGTAGCTGTAAGTTTTTCTGAAAGTGAGTAAGCAGGAATGAAGAAGCAGATCTCATTACTTCCTTTTATACTAATGGAATGAAGTTATAATATGGTCTCTAACATTTTAAAAACAAAGTTCTAGCTCCTATTTACTGTTGCTGTTATAAAATAACAAAGTTTGTTTCAAATCTTTTTGGGATTGAGACCTGAAGGATTTTTAAAAGCATGTTTTATTGCCTGGCAAGAACTTTTTTTTGTAATCAGTCAGTGATAGTAGGCAAAAAGCAGCAGTATATGCTTCAGAATTCCTTTTATGAATTGTTTTCTGCCTATTTGTATATTTCAAGTAGTGTAGGTTATAAAAAGCTAAATGTAAAAATTGAAGTATAAAGTAATTAACAGTTTGGATTTGTCAAAGTTCCTAATACATGTATCCAGTGATGGCCATTTCTAGCATGTTATTGCCAATTTTAAATGTATGGAGTACAACTTTTAACTAACTGGTAGTTCTAACTAGTTTACCGATAACACGAAGAAATGTTTTACCTGAATAAAAATATTCTTTAACATGCTAGAATGACAAATGTTTTAAACTAAAAATCCTGAGCCTGCACTGTCTTTTCATTCATTGCAGAATAAACAGAAATAATGTTTACTCTTGTTGCATGCCATTTAAAAAAATAGATAGTTTGGTTGGACATAAACACCACTTCAGCAATTATTGTGAGGAGGTCTCCCATCTGATAAATGAGCTCTTGGTATTCTATACTTAGGTATGTCATCATGTTGACCAGGGGTGGGCAATCATTTTTGCAGTGAAGCCACTTAATGAATTTTGGTATGTGATCATGGGCTGGCTCTGGCCCCGCAAGGGGAGAAGCCTAGGGAGGAAGGCCAGGGCTGTGGACTAGCCTCCCCCCAAAGTTGTGTGGGCCAGAGGCTTTGAATTAAAAAATACAACAAAGAGCTTGTGGCTCCAGCCTCTGCTGGGGTAGCTCTGCGACCGGGAGCCATTTAAATAAGATCCTGCTGCCTGAGCTGAGCAACCGCCTAGAATTTTGGTGGCATAGGCAGCAAGATATAAATAGAAAGTGGTTAGATGCAGATTAAAGTGTTAAGTGGGCCGGATCCAACCCGTGGCCACATCTTGCCTAGCCGTGGTGTAAACGATTATGCGAGGCATATCAGAGGCAGCAATGGGGGGCAGGAGCTGACTTAAAAGCTGGCTCCCCACAAGCACCAGATCCACCTTCCACACTCTTCTTCCCTCCACCCTCTGCCTGCAGTGCTGCCTCTGATACAGAGACAGCAGTGTGGGGTGGCAAGAGTGGGGCCAGGAGTGCACTGGCTGGCAGCCTGCCTCACCCCCTGGGCAGTATCGAATAGTTGTGTAACCATTAAGGTTTCATAACTATTCATTTGCACAGTATCTAACAGCCCTAGCTATACTAAGCTCTTAGTATGCTATTTGAGAGACTGGAAATATTTTAATATCCAAAGCATAGTAGTAAATATGAAATTAATATCTGTCTTGTAAAGAGGTTTACAAACAACTAATTAATCTTCCCTCTCCTACATCCATTTGAATTCACTGAGTGCTGTTATTTTACAGAGCTGAAAATGAAGGAAGAAGGGGTGTGATTTGCAATGGTACCAGAACAAGCCCACATCAGGGACAGGATTAGAACTCATAATTCCCGGCTCTGCATCTCTTAGTTCAAATTCCAACACTCATAACTCAGTCCTTCAAGATGCTAAGTGCCTTCAAGACTATTAGAACATTTTTTCTCTAGGTATTTTGTATGGCTACAGTCACTCTGTTTTAGACAGAGCGCCTTTTGACTGAAATGTGCTGACTATATATTTATTTTTAATTTTACTTCATATTATTAACATGGCCAAAAATAGTAATAGAAAACAGAAAATGGAAAGAGACTATGAGGAAGAAACCACGAGATTCAATTTAGCAGTATTTCTGCCCTTGTTTGTGATAGAGGTGATGAGCTGGCACATGAAACCAAATCTGAACACCTACTTGAAACATGAATACTGCTGTGGGTATAACGTAAGTGGCATGTGTCCATTTAATTACCCACTTTAATTCCATGAAGGAATCTTCACAGACTGCAAAATTGATTCCGACAATGCAATTTGCCAATATATCAGTGGTTGATTTTCTATTATAGCAAAAATAATTGTAATGGTGTGACTTTTTTAAAGGCAAAAGAAAAAATAATTCACAGTGAAAGCTTATCACTGTCTTTAATTTATTCTTTTGTATTTAGGTATTGTAGCAGATGTAACAGTATTACACACAACTTTAAAACCCCCACAATGATATATACATCAGTAGAGAGACAGTTAAGGCAAGGTGACAGATTAAACTAGGGATGTTAGCGAATAGTCGACTACCCGTTCAGCATAAGCTAATCGGGTAGTTGACTGGAGTATCAACTACTCCCTCTCTCCCCCCCCCCCCCACATCCCCCCACTACCTCTCATAGAGGCAATGGGCAGGGGAGGGATGAGCCGGTGCTGGGGGGGAGGGGGGGATTAAAAGCCAGGTCCCCCAGCTCCAGCTCCGCGGTGCCACCTGCTGCAGCAAAGCAGCCTCTGCCCGTGGCAGGTCAAGGCTCACCATGGGCAGAGGATGTTCCAGCAGCAACCCCTGTCTGTGGCACTCCCAGCAGAGAATGGGCCCCCCTTGCGCACAGAGGCTGCTGCCGCCAAGAAGCCCCTATTTGCAGTGGCCTGGACTGGCTGTGTGCACGAACTGTTCCAGCCAGCCATATTCACCTCCTGTCCAGCCCTATCCCGTCCACAGCCAGCCCTGTCTGCCACCAACAGGGGCAGATGCTGGAGCAGCCTCTGTTTGTGACGGCCAGGGGCTGCTGTTGGAGCAGCCTCTGCCACCGGCCAGCCCTGGCGGTCATCAACAGAGGCTGCTTCAGCAGCAGCCCGCAGCAGCTGATGTTCTCGTAGGCCAGGGCTGGCCGTGCACAGAGGCTGCTGGACTCAGCATGAATCAGGACCAAGCAGTCCTGGCTTGCGCTAGTCCAGGATGCTGCACCTCTGCATTTTAAATGGAGTAAGAGCCCTGAGGCTCTTACTCCATTTAAAATGCAGAGCCACTGCACGGGTAGCTCCCAGAGCCTGCTGAAGCCCGCTCCTGGAGTTACTCCTGCTGAGGTTTTGCAGAGTGGTTCTTATCAACTAATCATGTAGTCGATAAAGATTATATTGACTACATGATTAGCCAGATAACCACAATTTAACATCCTTAGATTGAACTCCTTTCTTTAGCCAGTTCAGTTTAGGTTTGTGTTTTCCTAAGGCTTATTTTACTGCACCAAAATGTTTATTTTAGAAAAGTGTTGTTTCATATTGACAGGGAATCGTCTGTCATGTCTTCAGTTTAGGACTTGCTGGTTCAGGAAACTCGTAATAGGATACCAAGCTTTTCACTTCTAGGGCAGCAATTTGAATTCATTTTACATTGGTCTTGTGGTGGCTCTTTAGCAGCCTGTGTGAAATGAGTTGGTGGCTTGTCTAATTCCTGCTGAATAGGTTTTCACATCACAATGGACTTTAAATAGGTACTCTTGTTGGCAGTCTCCAGAGAGAAGCCAGTGATTGAATGAGCATTGAAAATCAACTACCATCTCACCTTTGGAGATGGTCCTGTCAGGTCAGCATTGAGGCATTTTGGACAGGGTTGTTTTGTCACTGCTTGTGCTGTACGTATTATATAACTAAATAAAAGCACCAGTCTCCAGGTCTGACAATATGACAATTTTCACTAATGCTTTTTTTAACGAGAACTTGGTACTGTATATGGGGTTAAGAAGCCATGGTCTTTGCTTTGCAGTCTTGCTAACAAAATAGAAGAGGAATTCTTGGGGAAGCAAAAGTGAGTGGCTAGACCTCAGTTGGCTGTATTACTGTGTACAGCTTTAGGCTGCAAAGCAAATAATTGCTTTCAGATTGAGAAGGAAGAGGCATAGCAAAATCCCATTTTTTTTTCTTTATTTTTCATGATTTTGTAGCCAAGGAATTCTCTCTCTCATTTGGTGGTAGTCCATCAAACAAATGGAAGAGGCATTATTTTTCAGCCACTTAAAAGGAATACTCTAGAAACTTATCCTTGTGAACATTTTGATAATGGTCTATATCTCCTTCCTAATCAGATATAAGGCATTGTCAATTTAGGTCACAAATCTGATGGCTTGAATGGTCATCATCTGGTGGACAATATCTTCCAACTTCTCAGTATTAAATTGCGAAATAGAAAAATATCCCCCTGGATCATTCCCACAGTCTGGTTACAGCACTCTACACTGCAACGCCCCAAAAGACATGGGGTCACTTTGTTGTTTTGGCATCTCTGCGTGTCTCCTGACAGGGGCAGATGACCATTTTGCGGGGCCCAGGGCAGCCCAATTTTGCAGGGCCTCCCTTTGCCACGGCCGCTCTGCTCGCCCTGCCCTATATCCGCCCCTGTCTCCTGAAGTGAGTATATCCTATAAACTGAGCAGGACAGGGGTTACAAACCTTAGTTTCCACATTCTAAAAGTTTTGGGAGAACAATTGTGGTTAATACATCAGTCTTTGAAAACTCCAGCAGCTATGAAGAGAGTGTCGTCCATTCATACACCAAGTTATGTAATCAGACTGATAAAATGCCAATAAATTCTAAATAATTACAAGGCCACAGTATTTTACAGCTTTCTGTTTTTCTTTTTCAAAACAAAACAGTGGAGTGAAATATTCATCCTGTGATGGAGATGAACCTAGGTTTGTTTCAAATATTCAGTACGCTGTCTGTCTAAAGTTGGATGATTGTGATATGTTTTGATTGGTTTATGGGTATATGTGGTTGGTGGCATGTCATGTGAAAAACCACAAGTCTCTCCTCACCTAACTGAAAAGTCAGATGTGTAGAAAGAAGTAGTAAACAGTGTTATGACGCAGATCCAATTTTTTTAAAAAAAATGTTCTTTCAGTTGCTTGCAAGAGCTATTTGATATATTTATATACATCCGTAGATCACTAACTGTAAGGTTTCATGCTCTATAAGCATGAAATCAGATATCGGTTCAGTGTTGACGTATTGAAGTATTTTTCAGCATTGACTTTCCTTTTCATACCCAAGCTCCAAAAAGCATTATAGGAATAGTTAGTGCAGTTTTGTGTGTAAATGGGTTAACTGTTGCACATATGAAAAGCATAACCATTTTTTTCTTATAATAATTTTTTTCAAGTTTTCACTTAAAAAAGTGGTATAGATTTTGCAGCACACATGGGAAAGACTGATCAAACAGGGTTTACTTGACCATATTTTGTGGGAAATTTTAAATTTTCTGTGTGGTATGTTTTTTTTCATGTTGCATCACCTCCAAAGGTCCTGTATTTCAGCAGTCTAACAGGGCTGAACAAATTTTTCTCCCTTACGTGTTTTGCCACGGCCATTGTTTTTATCCTGTATTCTTTTAAAGCAAATTCATTATATATTTCTGCATCAGTTTTGGTTTAGTGTTTTTACAGTACGGTACTAATCTCATCTTGGAAAAACATAATGTATATCACAACTCAGTGGTTCTTTACAAGGGTGTAAAATTCAAACTAGTGCCTTCTTTTAACTGAATGCACTGTAAAGTGAAGTAAAAGGATTTCACTTTTGTTACCTTTGCCATTTTATGGATAATCAGTAATTCTCAGTTGAGACTTCTTCCTTGTTGTTGGGGAATATGGGATAATAAGCACTCCTGATTGAATAGCTTAAACGTTCTCATGGTCATGACAAAAGTAATAAAGTTCAGCAAGCAAAACTAATTCCAGATATATTATTTTATTTCCTTTTTATAGACCTCTACTAGTCAAGCTGTCTTCCATCTTCAGTCTGGTATCTGTCAGCTCTTTCGAGAAACTCTCATTCGCAAGGGGTTTGTGGAAATTCAGACTCCCAAAATCATCTCAGGTACTGTGTGGTTTAATTGCCAACTACAAATCTGAGGTGTGGCATTTACTTAGCACAGTGATACTGGATTGATATTTTGGTGGCTGAGAATTTTTCTTTTTAACAAATAATAACTGTTACTATCTTTTTAGCATATCATCTTCTAGAAAGGAGAAACAATGTGTCCTGTTCTTCTCCTATCCTTATATGTATGTTAGTAGTTGATCTGCTGCTTGTACCTTTTTAGTGTTGGCATTCCTGAAGACAAAGGATTATTCTTACCTGACTTGCAGTCTCTCCTGGGCATATAAAGATTCTGTCAAGTCAAACAAAAATTGTTCTTGAACCTGAACACTCTTGAATGTTGGGTACTCACAATCTAAAATCTGATGCATGTTGCATTAACAAGAGCAGACTTGTATGCAGCTTCTCTATGGGAGGAGGAGCCACCATATCACTTGATACTATACAGAAGATTGTTCTTTAGTAAAAAAAATATTGCAAGTTGTCACATCTGTAAAGAACAAAATAAGGTTATTTAGCATAGCGTGGCATGGAAGAGTGGCCAGATGACTAATGCACATGAGTAGGAGTTGGAAAATGTGGGTTCTGTTCTTGGCTCTGCCACTGATTTGTGTGTGACTTTGGGCAAGTCAGTTAACACCTCGGTGCCACTTTTTCCATCTGTAATTTGGAGATGGTATGAACTGGCCAGGAACATTGTGATGCATCAGTGATGTTGCTAAGGTTTATGGAAATTCTCTGATGGAAGGTACTATATCAGGGCAAAGTACTAGCGGTTGTGTTGTGAACATGACATAAGAAATCATTCTCCTGCTCTACTCTGCGCTGAATAGGCCTCGGAGTATTCTGTCCAGTTCTGGGCACCACATTTCAAGAAAGATGTGGAGAAATTGGAGACGGTCCAGAGAAGAGCAACAAAAATGATTAAAGGTCTAGAGCAGTGTTTCCCAGGTTTTTTTGACCACGGAACCCTTTCAAACTCAGAAAAATTTCAAGGAACCCCCTAGCCAGGGATTAAGTTTGTCAAGGAAAAAAAAAACAACACACCCAAACACACATAGACTGCCAGTACACCACAATTGGTAGTAATAAGATCACCATTCATTTAAATTCAACATATTGAATATAACACCATTCATTTAAATTCAACATATTGAATATAACACCATTCATTTATATTCAACAAAAATCATATTAAATATGTACAAAAAATAAAACTATCAGATAATATTAATTATATTCATAGTTTTCAATGCGAAGAGTGGTTTTTCTTCTTTTCTTGGCAAATTCTTTTTATATTTGGTTTAATACTAGAAAGTTGGATTCGCATATCTCGCGCAGCATTCAGTCGATTTCTGTATTTCGTTTTCATTGCTGCATAGTTCGAGAACCCAGTTTCGCACAAGTATGTACTGGCAAAACAGCTGACGAATTGCGCGTCTTGATAAAGATGAATATTCTTGACTTTGACATAAGTCACTCCAAAATGTAATCAGAGAAACTTCTTTAAATTTTTGTATTAATTGGCCTTCTGAAGCGATTTCAATTAGGTTTTCATAATCTTGTGTAGAAAAACTGACTGGCTTTTCTGTTAAACTTAATGGATTTCGAATCCAGTTATTGTTGTCATTGATGTTTGGAAAATACTTAATGATGTTCGTGTATAAATCACGGAGATGATCTGCAATGTCACTGCGAATATCTTCATCAAGTTTGTATCCATTTTCTTCAAGGAAATCATTCAGAGTTGGTAAACAATCCAAATCATTTCGTCCTACAGATGAGATCCAAAACTGTAGCTTCCGTGACAATGACAAAATTTTGTCTTTCGCATTAAAAATGTTTACATTCTTTCCTTGCAGCTACAGATTTACTTCATTTAGTTTTGTAAAGATGTCTGCAAGATACGCAACTCTAGATAACCACAAAAAGTCTGTTAAACTATCAGACAGTTGGAATTTGTGATCCATCAGATTTGCGGAGAGCTCATGACGCAATTCAAATAATCTAACCAGCACTTTTCCTCGTGATAGCCACCTGACTTCCGTATGTAGAAGCAGGGCTGTGTGCTGACTACCTATATCTTCACACATAATTTTGAACAGTCTTGATTGTAATGGTCGAGTTTTTATATAATTAATAATCTGTACTGCTTCGTCCAACACATTTTTAAGAGAGGGAGAAATATTCTTAACTACCAGAGCATGTCTGTGGAGAATGCAGTGACTGCTGGTGCAGTTTGGTGCTACATTTTTTTATTCTTGTTACAGCGCCAGCCACTGTTCCTACCATTGCTTTGGCACCATCACTGCACACATCAACGCATTTTTCCCAGCTTATTTGATGTGTTTTCATAAAGTTATTGATACAATTGAATATATTCTCACCAGTTGTATTGGTTTGCAAAAATTCACATAAAAGTAAGTCTTCTTCAGTAGAACTATTAAAATCATAACGGACAAATACAAGCTGGACTGCAAGACCTGCAATGTCAGTGGACTCGTCTAATTGTAATGCATATGCATCACATAAATGCAGCCGAAGAATAAGCTCCTTCTCGATGTCAGCAGCAAGATCGTGAATACGACATGTGACAGTATTGTTTGATAGTGGCACAGCCTCAACTTTTTTACTAGACTCCTGATCCAACATACACATCACAATATCTTTTGCACATGGTTTTATGAGTGATTCCCCAATAGTGTGTGCTTCGGCGAGCGATATACGATAGCTTACTTTGTAAGATGCCTCTGTTGCATTTTCATTATCAGATTTGGCAATTTTTGACATGAAGAGTTTACTTTTTTCAAGCGATTCAAGCTTTTGCTTAAAAAAACTGATGTCTTTATCTTTGTATTCTGGATGATTTGTTTCAAAATGTCTTCGCAATTTAGCAGGTACTAAACAACGATTAGATAATATTTTGTTGCACACTACACACATTTCCATTGCTTGTGAATCCAAATGCCAAATAGTCCTCACAATACCTGCGTTTCTTATTAGTCAGCTGAAATTTTTCATAATTAACTTGAGCTGCCTCAGTGTTTTCCTTGCTGGTTTCATTAAAAATATTGGAGTTTGAAGTACTCACTTTTCTCTTTAAAGTTCCTTCTTTTAACCAACGATCCATGGGGAATTTTGATATTAGATTGAATTCTTAAACTTAAAGTCACACACAGGAGCCACGTGTCCTCACAGTGTGTATGGGGATTTGTTCCGATCCTCACAGTGAGTAGGAGTTCCGGTGTTCCACTCACTGATAGTACTCCCCCCCACCCCACACACACACACAGACACACACACATGCTGCCTTTACCAAGGGACCTAGCAGCAGAACAGCTGCTTGTCCCACTTCTGCCCGATCAACCCAAGATCCCTCTCCCGTGTCCCCCGCTGCCACTCTGCTTTTTCCGGTGGTAAAAGCAGAGCGGCAGCGGGGGACGCGGGAGAGGGATCTTGGGTTGATCGGGCAGAAGCGGGACAAGCAGCTGTTGCTGCTGCTAGGTCCGGTGGTAAAAGCAGAGAGGCAGCGGGGGACGCGGGAGATGTCTGAAAGGGGAGCAGGGAAGGAACCAGCGTCTTTGTGCGCTGGGCTCCTCTGTCTCTTTATGGGTGTGGGGAGGGGAGCATTTGGGTTCTCGCGGAACCCTTACGTTTGCTTCGTGGAACCCCAGGGTTCCGCGGAGCACCATTTGGGAAACACTGGTCTAGAGAACATGACCTGTGAAAGAAGACTGAAAGAATTGGGCTTGTTTAGCTTGGAAAAGAGAAGATTGAGAGGGGACATGATAGCAGTTTTCAGGTATCTAAAAGTGTGTCACAAAGAAGAGGGAGAAAAATTGTTCTTCCTGGCCTCTGAGGATAGAACAAGAAGCAATGGGCTTAAACTGCAGCAAGGGAGATTTAGGTTGGACATTAGGAAAAAGTTCCTAACTGTCAGGGTGGTTAAACACTGGAATAAATTGCCCAGGGAGGTTGTGGAATCTCCATCTGTGGAGATATTTAAGAGTAGGTTAGATAAATGTCTATCAGGGATGGTCTAGACAGTACTGGGTCCTGCCATGAGGGCAGGGTACTGGACTCGATGACCTCTTGAGGTCCCTTCCAGTCCTAGTATTCTATGATTCTGTGTATTCTCTCTGGATGTGCCTTACCCAGACATCTCTTAGAAGTGGATTAATTTTCCTTTTATTTTATGAAGCCAGTTGTCATCTGAGACTATAGTGGTAGCCTTTTATAATCCAACGGGTGGAAGCAATTGTCTCACTATACAAAATCACACTGAATGCAACAGTTCACCCCTTTTATTTTAGATGTCTGTTTTATAAAAATATGAAATAATGCTATAGTACAAATAGTTCATGAGGTCTCTTTACAGATGACCCACCAAGAAGTGTGCAATTCTTATTGTGCTGCATACCAATAGGGCAAACATGCTATTTGTTTCAATGAGGTTATGTTTATGCAAAATTGCTAAGTCTGTGCTAATTTTCATATTTAAATATCTTAGCTGTTTCAGTCTTCAAGACTTTAAAAGCTGTTGGTCCATGCTCAAGAATAATTGTTACAGAATTTACTAGTGATGTAAAATCTGCTTAATTGGCTAACTGGAATGCTCCCTCCTCCCTCTACAGGCAGGGGCTGCTCTGGTGTCCCAGTCAGAGCAGCCGCTGCATGTGGGCGCCCTGGCTCACTCACCATGGACAGAGGCTGCTCTGGCTGGGAGATCAGAGCAGCCCCAGCCTGCCGCCAGAGCAGCCTCCGTCTGTGGCAGGTGGGGAGCTGTTCCAACCCCACTGGTTAACCTTAACCTGTAAGCCTCACTCATTATGGGTGAGGCTAACTGGTTAGTTGGTTAACCCTTCACATCCCTGATATTTACCTAAATTGTCATTTTTACTGAGAATATGCGAAAGTAGCTGCTGAAAATCTTGAAACTTTTTTTTTTTGAGAGAGAGAGAGAGAGAGAGAGTTGTGTTGCAACTCAAACTGCATAACAATTTTTGTAGTTTGAACAGAGAGGTTATTGGTAAGGGAGATCCTCATCTTCATGGAAGACATGATAATCTTCTAGTACTTACATAGTGCCCTGTCATCTTCAAAGCTCTTTAAGAACATTAGCTAACGATTCCTCAGAACACTTTGTTAGCCACATAGAAAAGTATCATTCTCATATGATAGAGAAACAGAGCAGTGAAATGACTCATCTGATGACACAGAAAGGAGTAAGTTTCACTTGCAGGATTAGAATGAAGGAGTTCTTGACTCTTAGGATTTTGCACGTACATGTACACTCTCTTGCTTTCTCATGATAACTTTTTGTGTCCAGCAAGTTACACAGCTAAACTGGGTAGAGGATTTAGACATACAATTCTATTACTATTAATAGTTGCTCTCTGTATATTACCCTGATTAGTTTTGAAAAAAATCTCATCCTAAAATTTACGTACAAACCTAAACATATTGAATAACTCAACCTCAGATTACTTTTGCTTGTATTTTAATAACTGCTATTAACATTTGTTTTTTCAGCTGCCAGTGAAGGAGGAGCCAATGTGTTTACTGTATCCTACTTCAAAAGCAGTGCCTACCTGGCTCAATCCCCACAGCTGTACAAGCAGATGTGTATTTGTGCTGACTTTGAAAAGGTTTTCTGCATTGGTCCAGGTCAGACAAACTGTGTTTTATCTGAGTTTTACATGCTGCATTGATCGCTTAGAGCAGGCCTGTGACAAATGAGATGTGATCATTTTGCTTCTTCTCTGCATACTTTACAAAAGTTTCAAGTAAGGACTGCTAATTAGACTGACATAATGACAATGTTTAAGGGGCAAGCTGATTGAATAAAAATGCAATGCTCAAGTCAGAAGCATTGATAGAAAGCACTGGTGTTCTGTAGCAGGTGTTGCCATATGATATTCTAGACCTTGGGATGAAAAAGAGGGAGGACTGAAATAGAAGTTTAATAATTCAGCGATGAGCTAAGACAAGCCAACAAAGCATCTACCGCATTTGTTATTCCAGATGCTGATGATGGTTGATGAACATGCTTAACTTGTCCAATCAAGTTGACTATGCATACAGTTTTTTACATTCTTTAATGTATTGTGATTCCTGAAATGCATCCATTCTGAGTTGTGTCTACAACCAATTTCATTTAAACATCCCCAGTGTAAATTGGACTAAGAGCAGGGGTCTCCAACCTATTTAAGCTCGAGATCACTTTTTTAATTTAATTGCAATCCAAGATCTACTCCAAACCCAAATACCCTTGCCCCGCCTCCTTTGTGCCCCTTCACCTAGGCCCTGCCCCTGCTCACTCCATCCTCCCTCCCTCTCTCATCCTCCCTTCCATTCATCAGGAAGAGGCAGAGGGTTGGGATGCAGGCTCTGGTCTTGGATTAAGGGATTTGGAGTGTGAGAGGGACTCTGAGCTGAGCTTGGGGCAGGCAGTTGAGGTGCCAGAGAGGATACAGGCTCTGTAAGGGAGTATGGATCTAGGGGAGGCTTGGCTATGGTAGGGTCTTGGAGTGTAGGAGGGTGTTCATGACCGGGGTAGGGTTTCGGGATGTGGGCTCCAGCTGAGCACTACTTACTTCAGGTGGCTCCTGGGTGGTGATGCAGTGAGGCTAAGGCAGGCTCATCCCTGCCTTGACCCTGTGCCACTCCCAAAAGCAGCCAGCAAACTCCCTCCCAGGTCCTGTTGTGCCCTCTCTCTGCTCTGTGGAGATAGGATACAGAGTGGGAGAGAGGGTCCCTTGACATCACTGCCTATGCTCTGCCTCCCGTGCCCTGCACAGCAAGCAGGAGGCTCCTAAGGGGACCAGCTCCAAGGCAAAAGGCAGGATATGCACAGCAGTGCAGGGAGAGGCAGCTCAAGTGCTAGCATGTGATAGCTTCCTGGCCAAATCAGACAGGATTACCTGTCTGAGGCTCCAAGATCTACTGGTTGGTGAACAGTGACTCAGAGCAAAGACCCCGTAGGCTTAATTTCCAATCTTGCTTTTCTGTAAAGTTTTGAAATAAAACAGAAAATTGTGTCTGCTGAGCATTAACCTATATCTTTCTCAGAACTGTAAAATTGGTACATTTAAAGGTTGTAACTAGTGATTTATTTCTAAATGGGCAGAACAACTTCTCAACTAAAGATTTTGAAGGAACCAAATTTTATAAATCTTGCTCATTAGCAAATATTATGCTCTAGGGATAGCCTATCTCTACAGGAAAGTTGTGTGTGTGTTTATGTAAGAGGAATTGTCATGCTCACAAATAACAATGTGTGATCAATGCAAGACACGATGTGATTGATTGTCTGAGTTATTTTTTGTAAATCAAATAATGTTGTAGTCATGTCCTTTAGGATACACAGCCATTTAGAATTTGAACTCTAATTTTACAGTATTTAGAGCTGAGGACTCCAATACACACAGACATCTAACTGAGTTTGTTGGTCTGGATATTGAAATGGCTTTTAATTACCACTATCATGAAGTGGTTGATGAGATTGCGGACACCTTAGTGCAGATATTCAAGGGACTTCAAGAACGGTAAATAAAGCATTTTTCATTCCATAAATAGCTTCATCTGCTTGAGATCCCTACAGTCTTTATAGGAAAGTAGTGGGTGCTCATAATTGCTAGTCTGCTTGACTTTCCGTGTGTGTCTTAGATTTTGGAATTCACTGAAGAATCAGGACAGGAAATGTTCTTTTTCCTCCAGGGTTATTATTCCTAGAGTATGTTAGGGTATGTCTACACTACAACAGAAGATCAAAGCTGCTGCTGTCGATCTTCCACAGTTCGAATTAGAGATCTAGTTAATACAGCTAATTCAAAGTGAGAGGAGCAATCCGGTTGATGCCGGTAACCCTGCTTTTATGAGGAGTAAGGGAAATTGAAGGAAGAGTGTTCTTCCTTTCACTTCCTGCAGTGTAGACAGCACCAAAACCAAAGTTAAGCTCCTTAGACTTCAGCAATTAACGTAGCTGAAATTGCGTATTTTAATTTGATTTTGTTCAGTAGTGTTAGATGTATTTAAAAAATTCACTGTTCTGTTCGAAGGGCCCCGTAACAGAAATGATCTGTCCTCAACTTTAAATGTTCTTTCTTTTTGTGCACATACAAACTTTGTCCTTATTTTGATATTGAACTATATATTGGTTCTTACAGAAATGTTTCTAGATCCTGTTTATTGTACTAATTAGCATTATCTGCTACAAAAGCCAAGAACAGTATTTTCCACTTATTGCCATATACCTTATGTGACAAATCCAGTTCATCAGGATCTGGAAGGAAATCATTGGTAATTTGGAAATGGATGTTAGATTTCCTTCTTGCTGCCAGAAACAAATATTTCTTGACCCAAAGGAAATATTTCAGAGGGGTTGCCATGTTAGTCTGTAACTGAAGAATCTTAAAAAAACAACAAATAACCCAGCAGCACTTTACGGACTACCATGTACATTTTTGTTAGTCTCTAACGTGCTGCAGGACTATTAATTGTTTATTAAGTTTTTCCAAAGGAAATGCGTTTTTTATAATGTTTGTTTTATATAATACTTAATTTCAAGGGATTAAAGGGTTCAAGGTTTTTTTTTTTTTTTTTTAAACAATAGTGATTATGCAGAATAATCCAGTCAGTCAGTTACTACCTCAGAGAGAGGAATGAAGTAGCAAGAGTAGTGTTAAAATATTTAACTTTTGTAATATTTAAATAGGGATGGCTTTACTTTGGATAAAATTCCATTTTGATTATATAGACCTCTCCCAGAAACCACTTCAAAATAGTTTGTGTTGCAAGACTGACCTCTTGTGGCAAAAACATGCACTACATTTGTAAGGTTATTGCTCGATTGCAAAGGAACTTAGCTCCTTCTGCTTTATGTATACAGATTTCAAACTGAAATTCTGACAGTGAACAAACAATTTCCTTGTGAACCATTCAAGTTTTTGGAGCCAACTCTGAGGCTGGAGTACTGTGAAGCTCTGGCAATGCTCAGGGAAGCTGGAGTGGAAATGGGGGATGAAGAGGATCTAAGGTACATGCATTGTTGGAGTGTAATATAGTCTTGTAAAAGTGAATCTACCACTGTCTATTGTTTAAAGTGTTGATTTTGCATTGTGCGACTAAACATATCGCAAGTTTTTAAATGAAGAATAAAATAGATCTTATCTGTTGAAAAAATTAAAGTAACTGGTTATGAAAATAGGGTTTTTTTTCACTCCAGATTTTTTATCTTAGTAAGCCCTGGGACTGAACACAAAAAACTAAAAGTACAAAGAGGGTGGAACTCCTTTTAAGAATAAAATATCTGTCTGCCTAATAGTAGCAGGAATCAGTGTACAATTTAGTTTGAAAAATTCTCCAGTAAAAAAAATCTTGCTCATCGATCACCCCCTCTATCATGGAAACTGGCTGTACATTTTTTCTTCTTTAACATTAGCCCTCATCTAGTTCCCATTGATATCAGTGGAATTTGGATCAAGGCCCTGTGGGTTCACAACACCAAGTACATGTACCACATTAAAACATTTCTGTTCTTTCTCAAATATGCAGTAAAAAAGGAGTGTATGTTACTCTGCAGGTAAATAAATATAATGGATCTCTGACCCCAAACGGTTGCCATATAAAAGTACAGTATTGCGAAGTGCTTATTATAATAGCTAAGTGGTAGCATTTCACACCTATTTTACATAAGTGTAAATGATTGTGCAAGGTGCAAAGTTGTGGGGAATCAGGCCCATAGTCTTTCACTAATCAAAGTACAGGTTGAAACTTGGAAAACCAGGACACTCGGGTCTGGCAACTTTCAGGAAGTTCTGGGCCAGAAAGCCCATAGGTGCTGGCAGCTGGGAGCCTTCACAGGGCTGGGAATTCCACCAGGGCTGATGGTCAGCAGAGGCACCAGCAGTCCTGCCAGGACCAGGAGCTGTGTTTGGGGCAGCAACAGTGGAGCCAGGAGCTCTGTTGGAGAAGCAACTACAGACCGGGCAGCCCAGCTGGGTCGGGAATAGAGTGTCTGGCCTTGGCCTCCCTTCATCTGGCAAACTCCGTCATTTGGGACTAGTCAGGTCCTCAGGGTGCCAGACCAGGGAGGTCTAGTCTGTTGTGTGAGAGAAACTGGCAAGGTAATAGCAAGCACATCTGTATATATTGTTAATTCAGGGCGGTTATATTCCTGCAAAGTTAGAACATTACCAAACTTCATTGAAGAACACAAATAAATGTGATTAATGTTTTAAAAATTCTGTGATACAGGATCTAAAAATATTCAGAAACATTCTGTTTCCCAAAGGAGCATGTTAGGAAACCCATCAGATATAAATCTGTTTAGCTTTTTGAGGTCTATGTTTGATAAAGATCTAAGTGTTTTTTCTAATGGTGAAAATACTTGTTTTCAGCACACCTAATGAAAAACTTCTGGGTCGTCTGGTAAAAGAAAAGGTAACTAACTTCAGAATAAATTGTTCTCTGTATTAAAACTGAAGCTTGATCTCAACATAGAAAACTACAGACAAATGTAGTTTTTGCATCTCTAAATTCAGGCTGTTCTCAGAACAGGCCAAAATCATTTGGGCAGCATTCCGTGTTGGCATAAGACTTTCTTGTAAATTGGCTGAAGTTGGGGTTACGGCTGGGGCTGGGGCTGGGGCTGGGAACTGAGCTGTAGCCTGGGGGTTAGGTTGGTGGCAGGAGCGGAGCTGCAACCATACATGGTGCGGGCCTGGTGCCAGGCCTGCAATTGGTTGCAGCTCCACTCCTGGCCTCAACCCTAGTCTTGGCCCCAGGCCTAAAGCAGAGTCACAGTTGGGGTAGGTCTGGGAGAAGGAGTTATAGCCGAGCAGTGGTGGGGGCTGACAGCCAAGACCCTGGCTGGGTGCAGAGCCGCACCAAGGCTGGAGATGGGGACAAGCACAGGGACAGGGCTGTAACTGGGGGCAGGACTGGAGAAGAGTTAAGGGTGGGGCTGGGTGGGGCTCACTCCCTGCCCCCTAGTTGTAGCTCTTCGGGGTCACTGCCCACCACACAGTGTTCCTATACACCCTCGTAGGGGGACCTGCTCCACAGTTTGGAGACCTCTGCTATAGATGTGTGTCTATATATTTTTACTATTGCTCACCAGTCTGTTGAGTTTATTTTCTTTCACATTAATAATTGTTCTTAAAAGCAAGTCATACATATTTGAATCTCTTTGTATGGGCTTGTTTAATATTTCTTTTTTATCATCTCATTAGATTGTAAATTTCAAAAAAGATAATGCTTTAAAACACTGCTTTTGCCAGAAAAGGTGCTCTAACCCAGTATTTCCCACATGGTGCTCCATGGAACTCTGGGGTTCTGTGAAGTGAAAATAAGGGTTCCGTGAGAAAATTACATTACAACAACATTTTATGATTAAAATAATAATAATAATTAAGCATTTATGAATTTTATTGAAAACAATTCTCATTTGTGTTTGCCACGATAAGTGTCCCTGTGTAATGCCATCTTAGCCAGAGAGTGGGGACGATGATGTCACTACTCGGCACTGATTCCCATATATTAGACTGTTATTAGGGGTTCTGCAAAATTCTTTTGAGTTTGAAAGGGTTCTGTGGCCAAATAAAATTGGGAAACACTGCTCTAACTAAACTACAGCGTGAGTTTCTCCTGGTAGTTTTGTAACAACTAGTTTACTGATAAATATCATTCTGAGTACATTCACCCTGTTGCACAAAGAACATAAATAAAATGGAGCCATTTAGTCTGCCTTCCCTTAGGAATGGTGGGAGAAGGGAAAATCTGTGTATTGCAAATAAAAAAACCACATTTACTAGGTTATTTTCAAGAATTGGAGATCATAGTAAATGCAATGTCCAAAAAGCTAATTAAGATAGTACAGTAGTGGCCCTTTTTAACTATTGATTTCCAACAAAGACATTGTGAAATAAATAGACCAAATAGTTTCCCTTTTCTTAATTTCTGCAAAAGTTAATTAAAAGATGAGGTTTTAAACTAACAGAACTTTTGTTTAGAATTTAAAAGAATTATTTGTTATGGCTTCCCTCTATATAAACCTCACTGCATTTGATCGAGTATTAGCTTTATTAAAATATACCTGGTCTTTTTACAGTATGATACAGACTTCTTTATTCTTGACAAATATCCTCTGGCTGTGAGGCCTTTCTACACAATGCCAGACCCAGGAAATCCCGTAAGTAAAGTTATGTAGTGTTGTCAGTGTAAAAAAGCAAAGTTTTAATCTAGTTGTGAAAAGCTAATTGGACAAAGCACAGTTGAATTAAAAACTTTTTCTTAGTGATCCGTAGTTCCAATGAGATTCATGTTATCCATGTTGGTATTGAGAGTAAACCAACGTCAGGTCATACCTGAATTACAGTTACATTTACTGGTAAAATCTGCCAGAAAGAAAAACAAATAGATCAATCCAGAGGAGTGAACTTCCCAGCAGAAGCCTGGTGGAAAGATTGCAAACTGCTGTTTCTCAGTCTAGTCCATGTAGTGCATGGAGAGCAAAACTGTTATTACAGGGGAATAAAAGCTGTAGCAGAAGGTATGCTTTCTTTAGTTTTTGTATGGAGTCCCTAGATTTTACCAGAATGGGTCCTGCACTTTTATGTTTACTGAAACTCCAAATACAAATGATGTGATTCTGCCTTGAGAGAGGTGGCAGAATTCAGGTTCATGAATTAGTTTGTCTGAATGTGATGCTGGAAAGCAAAGGTGAGTTTAGTGATATTGGCGCAGCCCGTACTTCACACTATCAGCTAGCTGCATCGAGTATGATAGGTGAAATTACTGAAAAGCTCGTTTTGACTAGTTGCAGGCTTAGCCTGTGTCAGTGGGAAACACACACATCTCTCCAACTTCAGTCACTGATGAAATGCAAATTTTTCTTTTCAGAAAAGCTCTAACTCCTATGATATGTTCATGAGAGGGGAAGAGATTTTATCTGGGGCTCAGAGAATTCACGATCCTCAGCTGCTGACAGAAAGCGCCCAACATCATGGCATTGGTAATAAAATGTTTACACTTTGCAAGATTGTAAATCATGAGATAGAATTTGTTTTTTCATATGACTTCCAAAATCTGTGCAAATGGTGGTAATGAGGGAGAAAACAAAATTGAAGCATGAATTTCTCAATTTCTGGCTTTAGTTTTAAGGCACAACAGACATAGTCTAAATCATTTGCATCAAGGGAGTTCTAAATATATTTCTGTATCTTTAAAGCAAGATTTTGGGAAAGTTTGATACCATAATCTGGGTCAACATTGCAACAGTAATCCTGCCTCTTGCATAACAATTAACTAATTTCTTTTTTATTTTAGCCATTTTAATCCATTATAGCGTTAATCCTTAAGAAAAACCCAGAAACTATTTCCTAAGGACTATAGAGAGGAGGAAAGTGTACTGCAGAGATAGGGCACTCTTGCCAAAGCAAGTCCTAACCTGACATAGTTCCCTGCACCTGTGAAGTCTTACTGATTTCTGGTATACCACTTCCAGTGCAACTCCACAGTGTTGCTGATACCTAACTTGACCTTTGGGCTTTGAACCAGTAAGAGGGGAAATAGGTCATGTTAGGAACATCCATCAGTGGATGTGGAGAGGGAATTGGCATGGATACTGCCTGGATAATAGAGGGAGGCAGAAGAAAAGTGAGTGGAAAGTAAGTGAATCAGCAGAGGTGAAGTGAGTGTTGAATCTGGGTACTTTGGGAGGGGTAGCAAGTAGGGTGGAACTGCATCTGTCTTGGAGGGTAATGAACAGTAGCTAGGAAAAGTTTGCTGGTGGTGGCTGTGAGGAGACAGAGAAGAGTATGCTGAGCTTAAGCTTCTTGATAGAGTGTACCTGCATGAATGCTATTACCCCTAATAGTGATAAGAAATATAATCTCACAATGATGTATAGTAGAGGGTAGCTGCTATTCTAGTATAGAAAGTATTCTCCAAGTAAATCAATCAGGAGACTTCATGGAGTTTCACTGATAATATGGAATATTCGCTTTAATTTATAAAGTCAGAGCTTCTAGAGGGTACTAAATTATTTGCCTTAAGAATGTTAAATATCGACTAAATGACTAATCAAATAGTCGATGCATTTTGCATCAACTATTTGATTAGTTGCTAGTGCGCCTCTGCCTTTTAAGTGTAGCAGCAGCCCTCGGGCTATTGCTACTCTTGAAAGGTGAAAGCACCACATGGAGCCTGGGGTCAGCTGGAGACTCCCCAGCTGATCCTGGGCTCCACTCAGCACCGCTGCTTTGAAACGCTGCGAGGAGCCTGATGCCAGGCTCCTTGTGGCATTTCAAAGCGGTTGCGCCACACAGAGCCCAGAGTCAGCAGGGAGTCCCCAGCTGATCCCGGGCTCTGTTCAGCACCGCCGCTTTGAAATGCCACAAGGAGCCTGACGCCAGGTTCCTCAGGGCGTTTCAAAGAGGCAGCACTGCATTGAGCCCAGGATCAGATGGGCTCATGCCACATGCAGCCTGGGGACACCCCAACTGGCCCCGAGCTGCATATGGCTTTTCAAAGTGGCAGCACCACACGGAGCCTGGGGTCTGTCTGGCCCCAGGCTTCAAGCGGTGCTGCTGCTTTGAAGTACCTCCTCCTCCTCCCCACCCCTCCCCCACTGCCTCTTTGTGACAGTGGGGATGGGGGAGCGACTTGTTGACTATCCGATAAGCATTTGTTTTTGGATAGTCGACTAGTTCTTTACATCCATAATTTGCATCTGTTTGGTTACAGATCAACATTACACAGCTTCATTGCCCAGTTTTTATTTTGTAGAATCATTCAGGACACATTGAAGTATTTAGTCTTTGAGCTTTTTTGGATACATTTTAAGATGTTACATTAACTCTGCATAAAAATAAACATTATTTTCTTTTCTAGACTTGGAAAAAATAAAGGCTTACATTGATTCCTTCCGTTTTGGTGCACCTCCCCATGCAGGTGGTGGGATAGGTAATGTATCTGCCTTGATTTTATTTTTGCTGGGTTCCAGCTCAAATTTAGCATCAGATGGTCAGTATAAAGTACAGGCAGTCCCCGGGTTACATGGATCCGACTTACATCAGATCCCTACTTACAAACGGGGTGAGGCAACCCCGCACTAGCTGCTTCCCCCCAGCAGACCAGGGAGACGCGAAGCTAGCGCCCCCCCCGCAGCAAACCAAGTCGACGCGGAGCAGCTTTTCTCAGCAGACACCTCAGCTTGAGAATAAAGGACTGAGGGAAGTGAGGTGTGGGAGAATAAAACTGAGCTCTGGAGAAATGTTTGGCTAGAGTATCCCCTACAATATGTACCAGTTCCGACTTACATACAAATTCAACTTAAGAACAAACCTACAGTCCCTATCTTGTACGTAACCCGGGGACTGCCTGTAATATTATTTATGATTACAGTACAGTAATGTTCAGAATAAAATTTAAGAAGCTAACATGGATATATGGTATGGCCTTGGTGAGCAATAGTATGAACTCCTTATCTGGGATTAAGGAAATAATCTTAAATTGTGAGCATTAGTTGTTTCATAAAATGGGAAATATTAAGGGAATAATCTTCCAAGGTTCCAAGACACACAAGCACAAGAATAAATCTCCATTTGTTATACCCACTGATTATTCTGATTCCAAACAAAGAGGAAAAGAAACTTTAATAAAAGAATACTTTACTTGGTATGATTTATTATAACAGGCTTAAAGTGAATAAAAATAGTAGAGGCTCTCGGCCCCTCATACCTTTTGATGAAAACCTTCTGAAGTCAGGGGAAACCTGTGATTGCTTTTATTTTATTCATGGTGAAGTTACTTAGCTGAATCTCATATATCAGCTTTGGCTTCAGCTATTTGTTCAGCAAAGGTATTGAGGTGTAAGGGCTTCTTATGTATGAACATTTTAAATATTCAAGTGAACAAAAAAATGAGAGAATTTTTCATAGTGTATAGCATTAAATTTTAAAATGTATTTTAAGCACAGCAATTTTCAATTCCACACAGTGTTTTCAACAGCAGTATGTAACCTATTCATGTATTTTAATGTTCTGTGTTTGTCCTAAGCATAGTGCCCCAAAACCAATGCTGTTTGTTTTAGTCTGTCTTTTCATGGGTGTCTTTTATCTTTGTAAAATGAATTTAGAAAATTCTAAACTAATTTTCTGCATAATTTCTAAATCAGGTATTTTCCTCGTAATTAGATTTATAAGGCATGGTAAGCAAAGCATTGCAGAATTGCATCTTACATAAATGCCTGTATTGGTGAGCTGAAAAGGCAGCTGAATGGTAAAGTGGCAGCATTTGCAGATGTCCTGTCCAATCTAATAATTTTCTCTAGAGAAGACTGTGAGGAACTTCAGAGGGACCTAACAAAGCTAGGTGAATTGGCATTATGATGGCAGATAAACTTCATCATTTATAAGAACACACAGTATTGCACATTGGAAGGAATAATAATTTCAGCCACTCCCAGTACTGGCTGAACTTCTCTAGTCCAGTACCCTCGGGACCTAGCCAGTGCCAAATCAGAGAATTTTCCGAACCATGGGAGGTCAGTATTAATTACCAACACTTCTACTGCTTACTGCTTTCGAAAACATTAGGGGTAAATAAGAGCTAATTAAAAGCACAGAATACTGAGAGCCACGACTGGTGGCTGTGAGCAAACTTTATGAGATCGCAGGAAACTTGGCCACACCCATGATTAACTGGACATCCAGCTATCTAAAATCATGCTGGACCAGAGAGTGCCAGTCTAGAGAAGTTCAGCCTGTAATGGGTATGAGGTCTAAATTGCTTGTAACCGCTGAATTAGGAAGAAATTTCCCCTAAGCGCAGACCCATAATTGTTGGCTAAAGTTTCTGACACTTTGTCCTGGAATATTTGGTACTAAACACTTGTCAGAGACTGTTCTGATGTGAACTAGCATCTACTATGTTATTTAGATAGCACTCCTGGCCCTCTGATTCTTTCTCTTTTCTCCGTCTTATTTATTTGTGTAACTAATTTTCTGAGACAGTAACACATGGCAAAATGTGTGATGTTGGGAAACCTACATTTTTTCTGATGCGAGTTCCATATTGTAATCAGTTATGCTGATACCTCCGAGCAGTTGTATGCCCTGTTCTGAGGTGGTCCTTACTCTGCTTTGTCTAAAAAGTTTCCTAGAATTAACAGCTGTGTGTTCATGCTGTCAGGAGTTAGAAACTCATAACTGATTATGCTGGATTTATTTTTGCAGGGTTAGAAAGAGTCACTATGCTCTATCTGGGACTGCACAATGTTCGTCAGACCTCCATGTTCCCTCGGGATCCTAAACGGCTAACTCCTTAAGATGTCTGTCTGAAAGTTTTCTCCAAACTCCTGCAATTGATCATCCTAAATCCTGTCTACCTGTAATATGCACTAAAATAAGGAAGTGAAGTCTGCTGAAGTGCCACAACATCATTTTGAATCCTTCACTACTATCTGTTTAAAGGGAAGGATTTTAATAAATCTGGAATCTTTGCAATAGGAGTTGTGTGCACATTTTTTATGTAATGTCATACTTACATTCAGTTAGTGTTATACTCATGCATTACATTGAAAATTTCTAAACACTTAAGTTTTAATAAACTAGTTGTGCAATAAAGAATACAAAAGTCTAAATTTTTAACTTACAGCAACAAGATTGTATATCTTGTAGGACAGTATTTGACTGAAGTTTAAACAATAACTGTGGACATTGGTAACCTAAAAAGCAGGTGGAAAGTAGCAAGTTGCTAACTAATTTACATGGTAAACTGAGTATCATGGAAAATAAGTGAAAAGTTTGAACTTTCTTAACAAAGTATTCATACTAAATTGTAAAAATAGATTGCAATAAAACTTAAAATAAACTATCTCTAGTTACTGTATCTGTCTTTTTTTCTTTGGGTTTGTGGAAGAAAACATTGTCCTCACTCTGCGTTTGTAAGCAACAAGAAGCCAGAGGCAGTTTTATTACGAGCTGCAGCAAGGGAAAAACTGGTTCGGACAGGGGGGGAAGCCCCCGCCTCCGAGGCAGATCTTCGAATACCAGCAATTATGAAGCAGTTTATATACTATCCATTAGATATAATAACAATAACAATTAGTCTCCTTCCCATTACAAACACCAATGGCTAACAGTTATTTTAGTTCCACCCAGATGCTCCTTATCTCAAGGTCCCTGCCAGAGTCAGCATTCTATCCTTATCACCGTATTAGAGGCAAAGGCAGCATCTAATTACAGATCTCGTGTTGTCAGGTCACAGACTTAGCCTGACTCTTGCTCTCTTGTTAACAAGACCAAGATGGTGGCACACAAATTCCCTTATTCCCTTTTCCTGCCTCCACAGTTTCATATAAAACAATCTTGAGAAGATGAAGGTGTTTGGAAATAGGTTGCACAACCAGTTGGTTTAATTTTTTTCTTTTTATGTATAATTCCTTTAGAAAGTAATATAAGAACAAAAGGATCATTTTTGGTTTTAAGATACTCTGTGTATTACACGTATAGTGGGAATCGACCCCATCCCAGTCAGGAAGGGATTGAAGAGATACTCTGGGTAGTCAGCTCCAACACCACACATCTCTGAGGCATGCTCTACCTAGAAAATGATTACTCCTTAGAAGTGAGAATTCAAGACCAATTAAGGGTGGCATGCACACAGAAGCAGAGGTAGCTCGCAGAACTCCCTACGCCCACAGAGCAGGGACGGCTGATTAGAAGAGTTGCTAAAGATCCTCTGCTGCCTGGCTCCTCTGAATGAGTCGATCGACCTTGTTTATTTCCTTCTTTTCCTTAGAGCCCAGGGAGCTAGCTCATCCTTGCCCCTCAGTCTGACAAGGCATTGGAAAGCCAACCCTAGTTTAAAGATAACTGACCGCACTGCCTTGCAAAGAAGGTGGATTTTTTGTGGGTTACAGAACCATTCTGTTCTGCCTTTCTGGTCTGAACTACTGTTATCCCACAGAAAGGGAGGGATGAAGGGACTGCTTCCCTAGTATTTACAACTTCCTTTCAAAAGAGGAATGTAAATGAAGGAAATCGAAAATGCAAATGAAGCACAGGTTTACAAATCTGGCCTCATTCTCCCCATAGCCCTAAGGCTGTTGCTACACTTCAAAGGTGAAGGCACCCTTCTCAACTAATTGCATTGACTATTCAATTAACCAATTAATCTAAATTTAACATCCCTAATTTTAAGACAGGAGATTAACGTGAGCCAATAAATTCTGGGTTCTGTTCATTATATATTCTGTGAGCAGGATGCATTCAGCAATCTGCCACTCAGCATCTAACATATAGAAGTGAAAAACTACATTTTTATGGTTGACTATTTACAATATTTTATATTCTGTTCATAAGCTTGTAAATTATTTCCCCAATATAGTGTTACTACCTAAAAGCTCTCGTATTAACTTGTCTTTACTTGTAAATAATCATGTAGGTATAGGAAAAATAAATACAGATTAAGAGGCATGCATTTGATTATAGCCCACAAGGATCAGTTTGTAGAGCCGTTTAGTCACATTCTTCCTTATTTCAAATATAGACCAGTTAGAAGCCCCCCACAATTTCTTGAGAGCGACTTTTTTCCCATCTCTCAATAGCTTGCTGGTGGTCTTTTTTTAAAGCTTATTAAGATCAGTTGTGCATTCTGAAAATGATGTATTGCCTTCTATAATGAAATAAATCAAAATTATTAATCTTTATACACACACACTCACCCTAGATTTACCCAGCATTTCTCTGGTCCTTGTGGGGGGCAGGAGTCAGGGCTGAGACTCTGGGAAGGATTCACTGGGGCTACCTACGGTGACAAGGGTGTCTCCCTGAAGCACCCAGGGTCATACTGCCTGGCCAACGGCTCCTCCTGGGGGGCTGGTGCTGTGTTGCCTGGCCTTCAACTCCTCCTAGAGAGGGGCTGGGTGGCCTGGCCCTGGCCCGCGGTTCTGAGGGGGGTAGGCGCACTGGTGGGGCGGGGTTCTACAGTCAAATATCCAGGGGAGGAGTTTGTGGAAGGGGGGCTACTTACCCGTGGCCAACAATATGGGAGAGCTCTGACTCCAGCTTGCCACTCTTTTTCTGGTGTGGCTGTCCCCCTGTAATCCGCTGCAGAGCATAGTGGTCATTGCAGAGCATAACTGCCTCTATTCTCAGACCCCTTCCCTTTCCATGTTACAGAAAACAATCCCATTCCAGGCACTTCCTGTTTTCCTGGCATAACCAAGCCCTGACCTTGCTTTAAGTTAGCATAAGAGGAAGCTGCATTCCAAATTTGGTGGTCCTAGCTCTTATCATTTAGGAGGAGTTCTTGAACAAACAGACTGACTGATTCACAGACAGATGCACAAACTAAAATATATAGCTATATGACATGCCTACTCAAAATTTTTAGAGTAAGCCATACATCTTGTTAGAAACAAATTCTGAGCCTCACAAGGTAACGCCTACATTGTAGGCTATGATTCTTAAAATATTACTGCTAGATTTACTTATGCTATCTATGGAGCATCAGATATTTGCTGGAATATGATGTATTTAATGATTACATGAGAGATTTTAGTTATGAATCATAGAATCATAGAATAATAGGACTGGAAGGGACCTCGAGAGGTCATCGAGTCCAGCCCCCCGCCCTCAAGGCAGGATCAAGCTCCGTCTACACCATCCCTGACAGATGTCTATCTAACCTGTTCTTAAATATCTCCAGAGAGGGAGATTCCACCACCTCCCTTGGCAATTTATTCCAATATTTGACCACCCTGACAGTTAGGAATTTTTTCCTAATGTCCAATCTAAACCTCCCCTGCTGCACTTTAAGCCCATTACTCCTTGTCCTGTCCTCAGAAACCAAGAGGAACAAATTTTCGCCTTCCTCCTTGTGACACCCTTTTAGATATTTGAAAACCGCTATCATGTCCCCCCTTAATCTTCTTTTTTCCAAACTAAACAAGCCCAGTTCATGAAGCCTGGCTTCATAGGTCATGTTCTCTAGACCTTTAATCATTCTTGTCGCTCTTCTCTGTACCCTTTCCAATTTCTCCACATCTTTCTTGAAATGTGGCGCCCAGAACTGGACACAGTACTCCAGCTGAGGCCTAACTAGTGCAGAGTAGAGCGGCAGAATGACTTCACGAGTTTTGCTTACAACACACCTGTTGATACAACCTAGAATCATATTTGCTTTTTTTGCAACAGCATCACACTGTTGACTCATATTCAACTTGTGGTCCACTATGACCCCTAGATCCCTTTCTGCCATGCTCCTTCCTAGACAGTCGCTTCCCATCTTGTATGTATGGAACTGATTGTTCCTTCCTAAGTGGAGCACTTTGCATTTCTCTTTATTAAACCTCATCCTGTTTACCTCTGACCATTTCTCTAACTTGCTACGGTCATTTTGAATTATGTCCCTATCCTCCAAAGAAGTTGCAACCCCACCCAGTTTGGTATCATCTGCAAATTTAATAAGAGTACTCTCTATCCCAATATCTACATCATTGATGAAGATATTGAACAGTACGGGTCCCAAAACAGACCCTTGAGGAACTCCACTTGTTATCCCTTTCCAGCAGGATTTAGAACCGTTAACAACAACTCTCTGACTACGGTTATCCAGCCAATTATGCACCCACCTTATCGTGGCCCTATCTAAGTTATATATTGCCTAGTTTATCAATAAGAATATCATGCGAGACCCGTATCAAATGCCTTACTAAAGTCTAGGTATATGACATCCACCGCTTCTCCCTTATCCACAAGGCTCGTTATCCTATCAAAGAAAGCTATCAGATTAGTTTGACATGACTTGTTCTTCACAAACCCATGCTGGCTATTCCCTATCACTTTATTACTTTCCAAGTGTTTGCATACGATTTCCTTAATTACCTGCTCCATTATCTTCCCTGGGACAGACGTTAAACTGACCGGTCTATAATTTCCTGGGTTGTTCTTATTCCCCTTTTTATAGATGGGCACAATATTTGCCCTTTTCCAGTCTTCTGGAATCTCCCGTCTGCCATGATTTTTCAAAGATCATAGCTAAAGGCTCAGATACCTCCTCTATCAGCTCCTTGAGTATCCTGGGATGCATTTCATCAGGACCTATGAAAATACAGTGCCACAAGCTCAACAGTGCCCACTGAACGCAGGACAGAGGAACTGCCCCATGACAGGGTGCCTAAAAATTAGGCACCTAATTCAGTCTTTATACACCTCTGTAGAGCTGGCTTGTTTTGCATAGGTGTTCAGCATCTGTGACTCCCAGGTTCCAGTCTTAACATTTGACATGTTTAGAGTAGGGATGTAAGCAAGTAGTTGAGTACTCTGATACAGACATAGCAAGGTGGGAGGGAACAGGAGCTATCTGTCTCCCCGTCCAGCACCATCTCTGCGGTGCCACCTCTTTCCCCCCACACACACATTGCTGCCTCTATTGGGGGGGTCGGTAGAGGAAGTTGCAGCTGCCCCTGTCTGCAGCGGCCCAGGCTGGCCACAGGCAGAGGCTGCTCCAGCAGCAGCCCCTGTCTGCGGCCAGCCTGAGCTGCCGCAAACAAGCTGCTGGACCTGGTTTGAGCTGGGACTGAGCAGTCCCATCTTGTATCAGTTTGGGACCACTGCATCTCTGTGTTTTAACTGTAACACGATTAGTCGATAAGGAAAAGTGCCCTCTCCTGGCTCATGCCAGTCCAGGAGCTTCCCCTACTGGGGCTGTATGCAAGTGTATGTATAAATGTAGTAAGACTGGGTGTACAGTTCAATTGTACTAATAGCCCAGCTCCTCCTACATTTAAAATGCAGAGCCACAGTGGTCCCAGATTGATGCGAGCTGGGACTGAAAGCTACTTCAGCTGCAACTCTGCATTTTAAATGTAGCAGGAATCAGGCAGCACTTCATAAATTTCAAATGCAGAGCTGCAGTAGTCCTGGCTCTGACCCATCTCGTGCTGGTCTGGGACCGATGCCCGCTGTGGTGCTGGAGTTTAAATGTAGTAGGAGCCGGGCTCTTACTACATTTAAACTGCAGAGCCGTGGCAGGGATAGGTCCTGGACTGGAGCAAGTCAGGACAGAGCACTTTCCCGTATCAACTAATCATGTAGTTGATACAAATTGTATCAACTACACGATTAGTCAATTATCCACCTCTTAACATCCCTAGTATAGGAGGAACTTTATAGATGCTAAGTGTTATTGCCACCTTGATTTTAAACCGTTTGGAAAAGCAAATACTGGTTTTAATACAAGGACTAAACTATGTAGAATTTTGGAGCATCTCGAAAAGTCTAATCTGTTCTTGCAATTGCTAGCTAACAAAGCTTTAACATCTAATATTTTGTGATGGAGTTTTCTAATAAAATATCAATTTAAGATGCTAAAAGTCCACTTGTTATGACAGGAAATGTGAATGTTAAGCTTCGATTGAAGTCAGCACAGCTTTGCTATTATGATGATTTATTGTGGAATCTTCCGAGAATTATTAATTTGTTGAAAATCTATTGCAGTGTCCCAGTTGTATTTAACAAACCTAAATGGATTATAAATACAGCTGATTATCAACGATTTGTTACTGCTAAATCCTAGCTTCAAAAGAGTTTTATTCAGCTAATCCAATGGGAATTAATCAAATTCAATTAAACCTTTCCCATACAAAGCTGGTAATGCATCTGGATGATGGCCTTTTTTGGAAGCCGCATTTCTGATAAAAATCACTGACTCTTCTTTTGTGCCAAAACAAATTGAGGAAAAAATTGTTTCAGAATTAAATGCAGGTTGTCATTTGCTCTTTTAGCTATGAAAAGTATGCAGCATGTGTGGTGCATACAAACCCATGTGATCACTATGGCCCTGTCTACACTGGCGCGATCTTGCGCAAAAGCGGCCGCTCTTGCGCAAAAACTTGCTGCCTGTCTACACTGGCCGTGTGTTCTTGCGCAAGTAAACTGATGTTCTACTGTATGAAATCAAGGCTTCTTGCGCCAGAACTCTGACGCTCCCTTTCAGGAATAAGCCCTTCTTGCGCAAGAAGCCAGTATAGACAGGCAACATGAATTTCTTGTGCAAGAAAGCCCTATGGTTAAAATGGCCATCAGAGCTTTCTTGTGCAAGACAGCGTCTACACTGGCATGGACGCTCTTGCACAAAAGCACATGCCAGTGTAGACGCTCTCTTGTGCAACTACTTTAACGCAAGAACTCTTGCGCTAAAGAGTTTTTGTGCAAAATCACACCAGTGTAGACGTAGCCTATGGGTACTTGTGATAGGGTGCAATCTCAGATGACCCCTCCCCCTTCTTTGGGATTGTTTCCTAGTATGCTGATCATGCCACTGACTCCTACCTTCTTGGTCTCTGGGGCTTCTCACCACCTTGTCCTGATGGACCAGATCCTCTAGTCTTCCTCAAATGAGGTACAGAGTTGGGATTATCCCCTCCGCCCCTGCCCATTGCATAGTAGTGCAGACACTGAACCACTTCAGCTCTGGGAGGATGCAGAACCTTCCATTTTCTAGTGCACAGCACCCATGAAACCATCCCCCAAGGGAGATCAAAACCACAAATAAAAGTTTTACACAGTGAAAGCTCATAACGTAAGCCTTTATCAATAAAAGAGCGAGATGCACAGTGGATTGCTGCCCCCAGGTATTGTTTACTCTGTGCCTGATAGTAAACAAAAGTGATTTTATTAAGTACAAATAGTAGGATTTAAATGGTTGCAAGTGAAAGCAGACAGACCAAATTAAATGACTAAATTAAAATGAAAAAGAAAACATATAGCTAGTTCTAATGCACTGAGAAACTTACTGCATGAAGATTCTTAACCTAAACAGCTGTTCTTATTTCAGGTACTAGCTTCAGATCAAAGACAAACTTTTTTACTCTGAATTAGGTCTCCAGTCCTTCAAAGTTCTTTGTTTCCTCTTAGTGTAACACTTGTTTCCAAAGCCAGCTGAAGACAGAGGGCTAATAGCTTACCATTGCTTAAACAGACTTTCCTCCAGGGTGGGAATCCTTTGTTTTACATCTCTCCTTCCATGGAACAATACCAGGTTCAAAATGTATTTCAGTACCAGGTGGTATGGTCACATGTCTTTCTAGCATCAACCAATACTTGGGCTTACAGAACAAACAAGGTGTTTACAGGTCACTGAGTTGATCACCAAGCCATAAGTTTCCAAGGCACCAGTAATGTCTCTCATCAGCACATTTAAAACTATAAACCGACTCACAATTCATATCATTCTACAAGAATGATACATGCACAAAAATAGGATTTACAGATTCAGCCGTTTATAACTGTAAAATTGATGTATGACATGACCGGTTATGCATATTCACATTCACAAGCCAATTTTCATAAGGGGGCAGGGTGTCTCTATTTTCTGGCAATGTGTTGTATCTGTTTTTCCACAGGAGCTGTTTTGTTCATGTTTCTGTTCAATTTATTCACACTGGTTGCACTAGGACAGTATTTAGGATGTGAGGCTGGACACCTCTATATGTATAATTATTAACATGCAATTTCTTTTTGGCTGCCTAAAAATAATTTCAGGGAACACAAATCTTAATGTAGAAGCAATTTATTCTGCTGTGATGGTGGCTTTTTTTAATGTGGGTCAGTTTGGGTGCAAAACACTTTACTATAGCATACAGTTAAAACTTTACAAATAGTTAGAGTAAAACTTGTGCTATCCAGCACTTAACTAGCCAGAAAACTTAAGAAACCAGCAAAATTTCTGAGCCAGGGGTTGGGGGGGGGGGGGGGAGGAAAAGGAACTGGTGCTTTAAGCCGGGTGTGCAGCACGTACCTGGGGGAGGGGCGAACGGCCTCTATGGCTGCCTGATGCCAGGCCACATCCTGCCGCCCCCACAGCTCCTGGCCCCCCCACGGCTCATGGCGGTTCGCCTCCCCCCCCCCCCACACTCCAGCACCTCCTACCCAGGAGGTCAGCCCCTCGCGGCTCCTGGCAGCCCAGCACCCCCGTGGCTTGTGGCTGCTCTGGCAGCCCGCCCTCCCCCTCATGCCTCCTAGCCCTCCCCCCCCAGGTCGGCCACCTCATGGCTCCTCACTCCCCCCCCAGAGGCTTCCCCTGCTATCTCTGCCCCCCCAGACCACATTCTGCCCCCAGTGGCTCATGGCCCCCCCAGCAGGCCACATCACACCCCAGCCCCCACAGCTCTTCTCCCTCTCCCCCCCCCTCCGTAGGCCCTGCATGGCTCATGGCTCCTGCCTCCCCCTCAAATATCCGGAATTTTCAGAAAACTGGCACGACCTACTCTCTGAGCACGTCGGATAACACAGGTTTTACTGTATCTTATAATTGTACTAGAACAGTGGTTACCAACCAGTAGATCGGGATCTACTAGTAGATCCTGGAGCCTCTGACAGGTGATTCTGCCTGGTTTGGCCACGTGGCTATCAAGTGTCAGCACTTCAACTGCTCCTCCTCCCACTGCTGCGCATCTCTGGCCCTTTGCCTTGGAGCTGTTCCCTCAGGAGCCTCTTGTTTGCTGGGCAGGGCAGGGAAGGGAGAGAATGGGTGCTGATATCAAAGTGCCCCCTTTTCCCACCCTGTATCTTATCTCCACAGAGCAGAGAGGGGGCATAACAGGACTAGGGATAGAGCAAGTTTGTTAGCTGTTTTTGGGAGTGGTGCAGGGCCAGGGCAGGGGCATGCCTGCCTTAGCCCCACTGCACCATCACCCAGGAGCCACCTGAGCTAAGCAGTGCCCAGCTGGAGTCCACGTCCTGAACCCCTACCCAAGTCATGAACCCCATCTTGTATCCCAAAACCTGTCCTAGCCCTGAGCCCCCTTGCATTCAAACACCCTCCCTCAGCCTACACCTAGAACCCTTTCCAGCACCCCAGCTGCCTGCCTCAACCTCAGCTCAGAGCCCTTCACACTCCAAATCCCTTAGTCCAAGATCAGAGCCTGCACCCTAACCCGCTGCCCCAGCCTGGTGAAAGTGAGTGTTGGGAGGGAGGAGGATGGAGTGAGCAGGGGCGGGACCACAGCGAGAGGCGGGGCAAGGTTATTTGGGTTTGAGATAAATCTTGGATTCCATTTAAATTCAAAAAATGATCTTGTGTGTAAAAAGGTTGGATACCACTGTACTAGAAGATTTACCTAAAATTGCTCAAGTCCTTAATGCAAATTTTGTTTTCCTTTGTTTAAATTACTGTTCTCCTAGTCCCCATCTCTGACCCTCATGATCATTCTGTAGTATAACTCACTCTTGCCAGACACCTCCCTTTCCATTTTATAAGAAACAAATTCCATGCATATCTAATTATCCTGTCACAACCAAACACTGACCTTGTTTTTAAGTTATAATAAGAGGAAGCTACATACCAAATTTGGTGATCCTAGCATTTACTGTTTAGGAGGAGTTCTTGAACAAACAGATTCACTGATGGACAGATGCACACTTCTAAAATATATAGTAAGAAGATGTATGCTATTGTGATAACTACTAAATCTCCTATTGTAGATTTAGAAAAATCAAATGTGCATAATCCTCAATTTCCACTATTTTTTTGTAGGAACCCTGAAATTTTAAACATTGATTTGCATGACTACCTTCTTTATTCCAATCCAGACTATTTTTTGTATTCTTAAAAAAATTCTAGTACATCAGTGTCTAGTAAATAGAACACTAGAACTGAAAGGGATCTCCAGAGGTATTGAGTCTAGTCCCTTGCTCTCAGGGCAGGACTCTATACCCTCTAGATGATCCCTGATAGATGTCTACCTACCCTGCTCTTAAAACATGTGTAACATGTACATATGTAGACATCATGTGTAACCACTTAAATATTCCAGAATAAGAAAAAATATCAGACGGAAATAGCCACAAAGCTTCTGTAAAACTTTCTTTGCTTCTAAAATTTTCATCCAAAGTAAACCTACATTCTCTTATAAGAACACTTCTGTATTTTTTAAGAGAGTTCTTTCTCCCACTGGGGAGATTCAAAGGCAATTCAGAGCTGCCTATCAGCAAGCCCAGGGCTCTGTAGATCATCTCCTGGCTGAACAGAAACAGTGTCCTGCCTTTACTAGCAGGGAGCCTGGCAGAAGCAAGCCCTATTAATATTTCTATTCCTTTATTTAACCTTAGCAGTCAGTAGCATGCAGCTATGGGATGGACCTACAGTGTAGTGCTCTTCCTGATTGACAGCTCTGAATTGCCTTTGAATCTGCCCAGCAGAAGGACAATCTACTTAGGATCACAGCCAGACATACCATCCTTTAGACAATAAAGCAGCAGAGAAGCCAGAGTCTCATATTAGGAAGCAAAAACCATTTCATGGGGCTATTGAAAGTTGCTTTTAACATTAACAGCAAGAGAAAGTGACGCATTCTATTAAAAAGAGAAGAAAATTCATTTTATGGTAGCTAGTTTTGATATCCCTATTTCTCTTCTGCCTCCCTTCATTCCTGCTGGGACTCGGTCCTGCCTAATTACAACTGCCTTGCTTGAGTTTAGTTTTAACATTTATACTCAGAATGTCAGCTGAGGCAGAGAAATAGAATGCTTTGCTGTAGTTAGCTAATTTTAAATGTTAATCCTTCTACTTAACTTTTGTTTTCCTTTTCCTCCTTGTCCGTTTTTCTGTTCATTTGTAGTCTTTTCATCTCTAGATATTTATTTCTTGGTCTCAGAGGTCACCTTTCTTTCTAAATTAACTTTAGAGTGCATTTCTGTTTTGTTTTGTTTGTTCCCCAAAACATCTGTCCACTACTAGAACTCGTCATGGGCTCATTGCATAGGTGGTGGTCAGCAAGCAGAGTGTGGGAAACAATATGCAGCTTCCATTAACCTTCGCATGATTTTTTAAAAAAAGACTTAAAAGCCTTCCTACATATGAGAACCAGAATGAGGATTGGACTCTAGCATTTGTAATGCTCATGAAACATGAGTGTTCACATCTCAAATGTGGTAACTTTTACAAGTTCACTAGCCACTGGCAGAGCAAGTATGTCTAACATGAACTAATTTAGACACTTTCTGCTAATTTCTAATGTCACAATTTTTCTTTAACTTCACGTTGAGACACTAATTAACGTTTACATTTCTAACAAAATAAACATTGTCTGCTATGGGGAATATATTTGGTCTATGCCTATCTAGTTTATTGAGATCAGAAGTGAATAGTCGATAGAAATTAATCATCTTAAGTGACAATCACTTTCCTGAATTCTAAAATAAAATATGGTGGAGAGGAACACACAGACTATGTTCCACCAATGTTTCAAATAATGACAGAATGCTACAATACCTTTGTTCTCTTGCAGTCTCATGTTATTGAACTATCATCCAGCAGGAAGGGGATAGTCATTAAAGAAGACTGAGATCACAAAGAATTTAAGCAAGTGACTCTTGTGTGTCCACACTATGCTCATTGAGTCAGTGGAATGCATTCTCACTAGCAGGGCTTTTGAATCAATGCATGGAGCATAAGGCAACTTTCCAGGAACTGTGTGAAGAGCTTTCCCCAGTCCTGAAGAGTAGCAATACTGAAATGATAGCTGCTCTGACAGCAGAGAAGTGATATGCAAGTATGGGGGAATCACAGCTCCCATTGGCCATGGATTGCCCCGTTTCGAGCCAATGGAAGCTGTGATCGCCCATACCTGAAGAGGTACAGGTAAATACAAAGGCAGTAGTGAACTGGGGGCTAATCTTGATGAATTGCCACTGTTTTCTTGCCCACCGCTGTTTTAGAACATAATCTTCAGAGGGGTAGCCGAGTTGTATGTAACAGGAAAAACTTAAACAACTAATAGTCTTGTAGCACTTTAAAAACTAACAAAACATGTAGATGGTATTATCATGAACTTTCATGGGCACAGCCCACTTCTTCAGATGACTAGAGTGTTGCAAGTCCAGATGCTATTCTTGGTTCTGGACATCCAGCACTCCGGTCATCTGAAGAAGTGAGCTGTGCCCACAAAAGCTCAGATACCATCTACGTTTCCTTAGAACATAATGTTCATCCATCTAGCTTTTGACATTTCTTGCATTTGCATAAGTGAAGAGCTGAGCTATAATTGTCCCATAGCATTGTTGGATATATGCCTTAGCATATGTAGGCAAGAACGTGTAATACAATTTGACATGATTGCCCAACACACACCTAATGCTATATGTATTGTATTATCACAGAACCATAGACAATTAGAGTTGGAAGAGATCTCAGGAGATCATCTGCTCAAAGCAGGACCACCCCAAGTAAATATTATTATTACATTCTTAAATAATACAGTACACATCGGAATGCATTGGCTAACTTGATAGCAACTGCCCCATTTACTATGGATGCAACCTGAAAAGAGTTAAAACATTTCTGTAAAATCTTTAATACCTCTTGTGTTAACCTTATAGGTATTTAATCTTATCAACTCTTTCAAAAACTCCCCTATATGTTTATTGCCTTCATAATAATCCTTAATGACCTATGCATTCCATTTATCTACAGCAAAACAGATAATTCTGCAGGTAGCTTTACAGGGGTTTATGATAGGTTAGTGTGTTTTTCTGTTTGATGGATTTTCCTACTCATGCTCATCACTGGGTCATGATCTTTTGATAACATTCTAAAGTACTGCAATTATTCACATCACCTGATGTTTGTGTCACTTTGCACCCTATTAACTTTGCACTCTGATCTTGTACGTCTCAGGAGAGCGCTGTCTCTTTAAGCCAGTGGTTCCCAAACTTTTCAGCATCATGCCCCCTTTTTGATTTTTGAAAAACCCTCATGCCCTCCCCCCCCCCCGCCCTCAAAAAATAGCAAAGCTTGTTGAGCAAAAGAAAAAGGAACTGACAGCACAGCAAAAACCTGATGGGAGAAGGGGCACTGGGTCGCCTCACCACCCCGCCTAGAATTTTTTCCCAGTTTGGGAACCCATGCTTTAAGCAAAACACTTAGGAAACTGAAGGCTTTTTTTTAAAGCTAGCAGGAACAACTGATAGTTTGCTCTATTCCCTAAATTGGCAGGAGGCGGGAGACACTCTGACATCATCTCTCTCTGCCTCTTATATGTACAGGAGGCAGCTTCTGGTCCAGAACAGCTTGGCCATGGGTGGCTGAATGTGGGGGGGGGGGGGGAGACGGGAGCAGCAGGGAGGCAGGAGGAAGAACACCTCTGCCCTGAATGAAGGCATGCAATGTTGCTCCCATGATAGGGTTGCCAGGTGTCCGGTATTGTACTGGACAGTTTGGTATTTGCACGCTCTGTCCAGTAAAAAAATTGGAAAATACCGGACACGTGCAATATCTGGTATTTTCTGATTTTTCCGGCTGCACACCGGACGGAAGCCTGGTGTGGGCACAGGGAGCGGCTGGGAGTCCCAGCTGGCAGGCGGGGCCGCAATTCCCTCGGGGAGCCCTCAGTCGATTGAGTGTGAGGAGGAGGGGAAACCTCCTCCTCGCTCGTGTGTCACTGGGAGCCTGTGCGGGACAGGCAGCAAGTGCCCTGGTCAGTCCCGGTCCCTGCCGGCCAATTTGCTCACCCCCCCACTTCCCGGCCGGCTGGTTCTCCCCCACTTCTCCTCCTGATTTTCCCTGGCCAGCCTCCCTGCATCCCACCCCCCCACCCCAACTCTGCTTCCCGCCAGCCCGTTCCTCTTCCTGATCTCCCCTGGCCAGCGCCGCTGCACCCTTCCCATCAGCTCTGCTTCCCAACCCCCTTCCTCCCGGCCCCCCTTCCTCCCAGCCAGCGCTGCAGCACCCCCCCCACCAGCTCTGCTTCCCGCTCCCCCTTCCTCCCGGCCACCCTCGAGGCCCCCGATCCCCTCCAACTGTGTTTCCCATCCCCCCCTTACTCCTGGCCAGCCCCGCCCCCTCCCGGCCATTTCCCCCTCCCCTGATATCCCGCAGCCAGCCCCGTTCTGCCTAACCCCCCCCCCCCCATGACCAGCCCTGCTTCCCGTTGGCCCCCCCATCTTCCCTGGCCAGCCCCATTGCCCCCCTCCTGTTAGCTGTTTCCAGGCCCCCCCCCCCCCCTTTCCGGCCAGTACCGCTCCCTTCCTGGCCAGTCCCCATCCCCCCAATGAAGCGTGTCTGGTTTTTTTTTTTTTTTTTTAAATGACTACCTGGTAACCTCTAGCAGTGATCCAGGTTCTTGGAGGTTTTTTTTTTTTTTTGCTCAACAACTTTGGTTCCTCCTCCCCCCTGCTTTTTTTTCCTTCAACAAAAATTTTTCCTGGTGTTTTTTTCTGGGGGTTGGGGGGAGGGTGTTTGGTATTTTTGTTTCAGCCATCTGGCAACCTTATCCATGAGCATAGTGCCCTGGTATGTGATTAAGGCTTGCTTAAAAAAACAAGCATGAAAGGTAAGGGACTCTTGTCTGGGAGCATGAGAACCATTTGCGCACACTAGCACGATCAGGGACAGCGGCTAGTAAGTTTAGAGCCTGTCCCAATGTGTGGGATCAAAGGTGGTAGTGTGAGGCTGCTATTGCCACACAGGAGGAGCAAACAGTGTGACCCACTGACTCTTTTGCCATTGCAGTTCCTGGTAAAGACCTGCAGCTCCATGGATACTGGTTTTTATCTGTGGAGATCATATCCTCATTTGTGGATATACATTTTGTATCCATGTAGGACTAAAAAAGGAAAGCCACATAGTTTACCTTGGTGGAAGAGAGAGACTCTTAAGAATCAGGCTCCTCCTGGAGCCTGTTCCAGAGCCGGGGACATTGCACCCATCCTGTCAGTCTGTGATATCTACTCACTCCAGAAATGAACAAACAGCTGTGTGCAATTATGCAATTAAGTCAAAACTTCATGCAGTATGCTGCAGATACATTAGCATCAGCCCTGAGCTGCTGTTAGGCAACCATAGCATAGGCAGCTGGGCAGGACACTCCTCGTTTTAGTGCACTTCACTTACCTCTTCCTAGCCTTGTTCTGATCCTTTCTGCAGGCTCCCAACACAGTTGGCTGCAGCAGCCTGGTGAGCCTTCCTTCAGAGAGGATCTAATAACTTAAAAGTGAAAAAGCCTTCCAGCTGGCTAGACCTATTAGCACAAGATTAGAAAATGTTAGAGCCATTAAAGTGGTAATACAGCCATTTAACAGGCATTTGCCAACTTCCAGGCACATACTTTTTGTTGCTGAATTTACTGACAAAAACAGTTGTGCCTTACTGTAATTTCTCAAGACAAAGTTAGTCTACAGGACCTTAGTTTAAAATCTGTGTTAAAAAAATTAATTAGGGCATTACTGAAGATGCAAATCCTTGCACTGATTTTTTAGATGCACTATCCTGGGTATTTATCTTTGGCCATAAGTGCTTGGATATTCAGTCATATAGCTTGTAAAATAAATCCTTCAGCAGACCACGATTATCTAAAATACATATGTGAGCATGGGCCTACTGTTGGGCACAGGGGCACCACTGGAATACTACTACTGAGTGGGGCCCTGCATCAGCCCAGTGACCTTGCTACTGCTCCAAGGAAACGACTGACTTCTACAACATTTCAGAACACAACCTTGGAACCTCTAGGCCACCCTGGCCGATGGGCAGAGGCTCCCAAGGGGCAGGCCATTTACTTCTCCCCAGGAGACTAGGTGCTTCCAAGTGACTTGTCCCAGATGGGGGTGTGCCGAGTGCCAACTGCCCTTCAGGGCAAGCACAAGCTGGGCTGCCAACTCTGACTGACTGGTAGGATTGCCAGATGGTTGAAACAAAAATACTGAACACCCCCCCCCCAAAAAAAACCCAGGAAATTCTGTTTAAGGGGAAAAAAAGGGGGGAGACCAAAGTTGTTGAGCAAAAAAAAAGGGACGCCGAGGACTTAAGCCAAATTTTTTTTTTTAAATAAAACAGCATTACAACAGGATGTCCCCTTTAAGAGTGAGTTCAGGGATAGGAACAGGGTAGCAGTTGAGCACTAAGACCCAGGCACTTTCCCTAGGTCTTTTGGCCTGCAGCTATTTTATGCCAGGTAAGCATGGGGGCTGTGGACTTGTGGGGAAGGCCGAGTGCTCAGCATTTTCACCTCCTGGCCAGGGGAAAAAAATCAGAGAATATCAGATAGCTCAGGTGTCTGGTATTCTCTGAATTTTTTCTGGACAGGAGGTGAAAATACTAGACTGTTCAGGTGAATAGTGGACACCTGGCAACCCTATGACCAGCTGCCAATGCAGCACATAGTAGCGGGTCTAGGAGAGTTAGCCACTCTAGGTGCAAGTGCCAGGGGCTGCAGGGAGAGGGGCTCAGCAGGGCACACCAACCCCTGGCTCAGTGCACACACGAGCCTTCACCCACCCACTGGAAAAGTTCCCCAGCCTCTTCCAGCCATCAACCACCCAAGGGACGGCCAGCATTGCGCATGCGCAGCCCCCTGCCGGCTGCGCTGCTCAGGCACGTTCCGCGGAGCTGCTCTTTCAAGGTCTCCTTATTTGCTGTCCGCCGACTCGCAGCCCTCTCCTTTAAATGCCACCTCCCCTTTAACATCGCCGCCTTCCACCCGTGGGCGGGGTCGGATTTGGCGCGAAAACCTTCCCGGGGAAAACCTCTGGAATGGGCGGAGCGCGGGGCGCGGCGGCCGCTGATTGGTCGGCGGTGGCGCCCGCCAGCCACGTGGGCTGTGTCCGCCGCGCGCGACTTGTGTGCCTTGTCCCGGCTTGGTGCGGGGGGGAGGTTGAGCTCGCGCGCGCCATGGACTTAGCGGCTGGGGATGGGGGGGCCGCGCCCCAGCAGCTCCGCGATGAGGTGGCGGAGAAGTGCCAGAAGCTGTTCCAGGACTTCCTGGAGGAGTAAGTGCCCCGCGCCAGCCCCCCTCCCCTCGGGAGCCACGGGGATTGGGGGTGCGCGGCGGCCCCGAGGCCCACGAGCCGCCTGTGACGCGGGGGCGTGTCCCGACCGGCCCGTGCAACCGCCTCTGCCCGCGCGCGCTGCTGGGGGGGGGGGTCGCGCGTCTCCCTGCGCTGGGGCGGCCTCTCTCCCCTACAAGCAGGCGCGCCTCGGCGCGTTCTGTCGCCGCTCTCCTGGCAGCGGCGTGTCCCCCTTCGGTCTGACGGGGTGTGTGCGGGGGGGGGGGGGGTGCATCTTCCCTTTGGGGTTGCTTCTGCTGGAGCAGTCCCTTGGGAAAGCCGAGCGTCGTCCCGGATGGCTCTACAAAGTGCTGCCTTCAGACTAGATTCCCTTCTGTCTTGCTCGCTTGCGCTTCGGTTTGTGCATTTCGGACAGCTCTGCGCAGCGGAGGTTTTTATTTTCGTACCATCGTTGTCTTGTACGAGGATGCACCTATTACTGCTGTTAGCAAGACTGTTCCATCATTTCGGCCCAGATTTAAACGGCATTTAAATGTGGTGCAGTTACATTATTGGCGTCTCCTTTAAGTTATGTGTGAGTCTCCCAGCTTTTCTTCCTAATTATTGTCAGTAATACTTGTTTTCTAGCAATTGCTAAAGCTTAGAACAGTGTTCATCTCTTGGCTGTTTAAGTTTCGTTTTTCCACTTGTGAAGTTTGAATTAGTCCTCCAAGGAGTTTTGTATCAATCACAGGCTGTCACACAATCTTGGCCATAAAGAAGTAAAAACACATTTTACCTGTGTGTGTCATTGTAAAACCATAAGTAAAATGCTGTCTGGGGAATCAGGTATGTGAGACATTCGTATTAATTCACTTTGAAATCCCCATGTGTGGGTCAAAGGGGGAGGAGAAAAATTATTTTTGGCAGTGAGGTTTGCAAGTCCTACAGGTATATGGCTTTTTTTCCCCTCCTACCCACTTTACACAGGGCACAGAAGAACTATTCCATTGCTGCTTGCTATACAGTACTGCAAAACTTTCCCTAAAATACTGTCACTTTTAGATTCCAGAACAGTGATGGGGAAGTCAAATACTTGCATGATGCTGAAGAGCTAATTCGTCCAGAGAGGAACACATTAATTGTGAGCTTTGTGGACTTGGAGCAGTTCAATCAACAGCTTTCTACCACTGTCCAGGAGGAGTTTTACAGGTAAGGCTCACCTAAGAACTGAACATCAGTGGTTGTTATTCAGGATGGACAGGAATGGTGTCTCTAGCTACTGTTTGATAGAAGCTGGGAATGGGCAAAAGAGGCTGGATCACTTGATAGTTACCTGTTCTGTTGATTCCTCTGAGGCATCTGGCATTGGCAACTGTCAGAAGATACTGGGCTAGATGGACCTTTGGTCTGATCCAGTATGGCTGTTCTTAGGTTCTTAACATCACCTGGATATTACAGTTAAAAACAGTTCAAATGTAATGGGAAAAATATCTGCTGACTGGCCCCATTACTAGCTCTGCCCACTTCAGGTGTAGTGTTCAGAACTATATTATCATCAAACATGATACAAATAGGCAATTGCATTTGTGTTGTGGGGAAAAGTAGATGGAACATTTGGAAATGCTAAATTAATCCACCCATCATAGTACTTGCTACTTTCAAATGTATTGGGCCAGTTGCTGTTTCCTATTCTCAACATTTGAATCAGGCTAAGCTTGACCCTGAAGACTTAGTGAAATAAACTGTACTGAAATCTATTTTTAGAATAAAGAGAATTAAAATTATGTAATTGTGTGATATTTCATGTTTGGCACATTTTTACTTGTTTACCTGTGTCTTGGCATACTATAAACCAAAGCTTGTACATATATGAGGAAGGCCTTTGATTGTAAAGGGGAAAGGAGTTTTGTATAACTTCAGTATAACGTGAAATTATTTTCTGTATTTCAGAGTTTATCCTTATCTGTGTCGAGCAGTAAAGACTTTTGCCAGAGATCATGGAAATGTTCCTCCAAACAAAGACTTTTATGTGGCATTCCAAGATCTACCTACCAGACACAAGTAAGATGCCTTTTAAAAAAATAATTGAAATCCATCGATGTGGGCTAAGCAAGCATAGTATAAAGAAGATCTGACAACAATAAACTCATGAGTAAGCAATGAAACTTAGAATTGAGATTAATGGATTCCAAGGCTAGAAAGGACCATTGTGATCATCTAGCCCAGTGGTCTCCAACCTTGTAAAGCACAAGATCACTTTTTGAATGCAAGTCAATCCAGGATCTATCTCCAACCTAAATATCCCTGCCAGGCTGCCTTTCCTGCCCCATCGCTGAGGCTCTGCCTCTGCTTACTCTGGCTGTGTCTAGACTACATGACACTTCGAAATTGCAAATGAAGTGGGGATTTAAATATCTCACACTTCATTTGCATAATTGCATCATAGTGCTCTTTCGAAAAAATGCCATTTTGAAAACAAAACTTCTTTTTCAAAAGAGCACTATGATGCGATTATGCGAATGAAGCACGGGATAATTAAATCCCCGCTTCATTTCAGTTTCGAAGTATCTAATTTACATCCCTCTGTCGAAAGAGGGATGTAATCTAGACGCAGCCCCAGTGGAGATGGGGATACCTTGACGTCAGCAGCCTCTCCCTGTGCCTTCCCCACCCTGCAGAGCAAGCAGGAGGCTCCAAAGATGCAGCTCCAATGTAGAGGGCAAGAGAAAAATGACCTGGATAGCCTCCTGGCCAAACTTGTCAGGATCACCTGTCAGAGGCTCCAGGATCTACCAGTAGATCTTAATTTACCGGTTGGTGACCACTGACTTAGCCTGACCATCTGTAGACCACTAGCCAAAGAACTGCTTAACTAATTCCTAGAACATATCTTTTAGAAAAACATCTAGTCTTGCACAATTTTTTTTCTAAAACCACTGTCACTTCTAAATAGACAAGTGTTCTGTGACTTGTTTAACATGTTTTCAACTGATTGTAAAATATTTTCAAAACACAACTCTCATATTTGTAGTGCTCACTTAAACTTAAGATATCCAAATTATGTTTATCACAGATAACTTTAGAAATGCAGAGTAAATGAGCAAGTTTCAATAATGCTAAGCATGATATCAGCAGTAGCGTGTCTGATCTTGAATTATGTTGGCATGGTACTGAAAGCTCTTCAAGGCCTCAGTGAAATACAGCACTTAAGCATTTGCTTAGATTCCACTGTGTAAGTTACAACTTCAGCACATATTTATCTTAAGTTCTTAGCTGAAATGGGGCATAAAAGGGCAGAGTGCCCAAGTCAGCTAGGGATTGAATTGCTATTCACTTGATACTTTTAAACAGAATTCGAGAGTTGACATCAGCCAGAATTGGTTCATTGATGCGTATTAGTGGACAGGTGGTACGTACCCATCCAGTTCATCCAGAGCTTGTAAGTGGAACCTTCCTGTGTCTAGACTGTCAGACAATGATAAAAGATGTGGAGCAGCAATTTAAATATACACAACCAAACATCTGCAGAAACCCGGTCTGTGCCAATAGAAGGAGATTCCTGCTGGACACAAACAAGTCAAGATTTGTTGACTTTCAAAAGGTATTTGCATGGCTTCCCTAGAACTTTGGGTGTATCTGTTAATGATGTTTTCATATTTAGAAGGTGATACTTCCATTAGTTCACATTCATTTTTGATTACATGGAGTTGTATATTTTACAGTCTTAACACACAGAACTGGAACTCATTACAAGTGCCTGCTTTCTTTTTTCCACTTTTAAAAAGTGTTTGAAGTTACAGATGGGACTAAAGTATTCCTCTGGTTTTAGATGCTTTATTCTTATGTAAATAAAACAGAAATTTTAAGCCAGAAGAGCTTCAGTGTAAGGATGTTAAATTGCAGTTATTTGACTAATTGTGTAGGCAATACAGTTTGTATCGACTACACAATTGGTCAATAAGGACCACTCTGCAGAGCTGCAGCGGGGGTAGCCCCAGGAGCCACCCACAGTGCAGCTCTGCATTTTAAATGTAGTAAGAGCCACTGGGCTCTTACTACACTTAAAATGCAGATGTGTAGAGTCTTGAACTATCGTGAGCTGGGACTGCTTGGTCCTGACTCACGCTTTGTTCAGCAGCCCCATGTGCACTCTGGCCAGCCCTGTCTGCTGCGAAGAAGGGCTGCTGCCAGAACAGACTTAGCCCCTGTTTGCTGAGGACAGCTTCAGCACCAGCTCCTGTTCATGGTGGCCAGGGCTGGCTGCGGCCAGAGGCTGCTACCGGAACAGCCCCTGCGTGCAGCTATCCCAGGCCATCATGTATAGAGGCTGCTAGGCAACAGCAGCCCCTATCCGCAGGGGGAGCCCCCATGCACAGAGGCTGCTGCTGGAGTAGCCTCTGCCTATGGCAAATCTTAGCCTGCAGCGGACAGAAGCTGCTTTGCAGGAGCCTCCCCTATTCTTTCCCCCCCTTCCACTCCCGCTGCCTCTAATAGAGGCAGCAGGGTGGGGCAGGTGACACTGTGAAGCCAGTGCTGAGGGGGGACAGAGGGCGGGCTTTTAAACTGGCTTCCCTCAGCACAGGCTTCTGTTTTCTCTGCCCCTTTGTTGCCTCTAATAGAGGCAGCAAGGGGCTGGGAAAGTGAATGGTCCCTAGATACTCCAGTTGACTACCCTGATTAGTTTATGCAGCCTTTCTTTTTTCCTTCATGTCTTTCTATGCTGATTTTTTTTTTTAAACATGATTCAAAGAGACTGAACCCTTTAAATCTGTCATTGCACAGCATTTTCCCAGCCTTGAAATCCAATAGGTATTTTGTATAAAAGGAAGTGGCATGATTTTGTTAGGAATGATGCTTCTAGAGGGCAAATGTCATTTTCCCCACATTAGATATCAGAAATTTCAAAATCAATTTTTAACAATTTAAAGTAATTTACCAGTTTCAGCAGAGTGACACTTTTTCTTAACCCGTGGATTATATAATTTAACATTAGCTTTAATAACATTTTAAATTCTGTTCCTCTTATAGGTTCGCATTCAGGAGACGCAGGCTGAACTGCCGCGGGGAAGTATTCCTCGCAGTGTTGAAGTGATCCTGCGTGCCGAAGCTGTAGAGTCAGCTCAGGCTGGTGACAAGTGTGACTTCACAGGATCGCTTATTGTTGTGCCTGATGTAGCTCAGCTTTCCACTCCAGGTATACTGCTGTCTATAAACGGTGACTTAAGTTGTCCTGTGCATGTACTTGAAACAATATTAAGACTCTTACTCTTATAATAGGTGTGCGTGCAGAAACTGGGTCCCGTGTAAGTGGAACAGAGGGTTATGAAACTGAAGGAATCAGAGGACTTCGTGCTCTGGGAGTCAGAGATTTGTCTTATAAACTAGTTTTCCTAGCATGTTATGTTGCTCCAACAAATCCACAGGTAAGTACTGAAAGAAAATAGACTTGAAGAGATCAGTGGGTGTTTGCCTCTCCTAGACTATGAGGCTTCAGTTTATGATTTTGCTCTGGCTCTGATGTGTTGCAACTGTTGTAGTCCTCTTCCATCTTGGTTTGTGTAGCAAAATCTCTCTTCACATGTTCTTCCTGTGACTGGGTTAGGAATGTAAACTAGTAACTAGTTATTTGGTGAGCATCACCCTTATTGGGTGATACTTATAGGGTAACTGGCGCCCGACCTGGTTGGAGCCACCCAGCTATGTCCTGACACCTCCTGCCCAAGGAAATCCACTCAGTTTGAGCAAATTAACAACCTTCAGAGGCGTAGAAGAACCAAAAGGAAATACTGACCAATCAAGAACAAGCAAGCATTTTAAGAGTGAGTGCCTGCTTTTGCTTATGGACAGGCAGGATGAGACTTTGGACAGATGAAGAGTTCCTCAGATTTACTCAAGAACTCAGGTTCACATCGGGGCCTTTCCCTAAGTACTACAGCTAAGCATGTACATTTTAAAGTTGCCTTTTTTCCCTCTTTGTCTAAAGGTGCAGGCAGCTGAAACCTCAGTTGCCATTTTGTTACTTGTTTACAGAGTGACACCAAGTTTACAACATAGGCTGTCTTGTTCCAAGAAGGCAGTCAAGCCTTGCAGACTTAGGCCGGGGGCGTCGGCAGTAAATATTCAGTAGTGTAACCAGGTGACCCACTGTCAAATGTTAAAATAAGAAGGTAGTAAGTGACCTGTCTGCTTTCACCCAGTCATACATCTTGACCCATCTCTCCCAACATCTGCATCTCTTCCAGGGTGTGTCTTAAGATGTTCTTAAATGTGACATGAAAAAAAATTAATCTCTTGATCTTGAAATTGTGGCTTTTTGGATGCTGCCACAATGCAGATTACTATAAACAATCCCTTGCTAAATTTTAGTGCTCCCTCTAAACTGAGCACTTGGGCAGCCACTCAGAAGAAATTCAGATGTTGCCCATCTGATGGGTAGAGTGCCCACATCCTGCAGTATTTATTTCTATTGGAGGTGCATATGTGCACATACCTTGGTGTGCATAAAATGCATTCTGCACATGGATGGAAAAAATAAGAGGGAACATTGGTTGTCATGTATAATTCTGCTGGCAACTTGACATCTGTAAAAACACACAGAGCTTTTGAATTCTTTTCTAAATTTGCTGGACAAATGGATCCTTTTAGTGTTAGTGATGTGCTTTCTGTTTGCAGTTAATAAGAGTATTAAAAAGGCAGTTTTCACTCAGACATTTTTTTAAGCGCTTTCACACCTGAAGTGTCTGTTGCTATGTCTAAATTGCTGCATGGGGTATCATTGCTTTGGGAGTGAAGGGGTCCACTGGTACTAATGGAAAAGGAAAGGATGTTCCAATTGTACTTTTTTTCCATGTAACTTAAATTGAGAAGTTTTTTATTTCCTTGTTAAACAAGCACCCTTGCTTCTGTAGCGATCCCAATAGGCTACTCTGAGTAGAAACATTGTTTGTCTTTTCCAGACTGAGCTTGTGTGATTTCAAACTTGTAGTTTTCTTTTAACTTTTTTTCCCCAGTAGCTGCCATAACTTTGGTTTTATGTAATGTTATCTCTCTATTGTTATTTCTAATGTTATTTCTATTTTTTATTAGTTTGGTGGAAAGGAACTCCGAGATGAGGAACAGACTGCAGAGAGCATTAAAAACCAGATGTCTGTAAAGGAATGGGAAAAGGTGTTTGAAATGAGCCAGGATAAAAACCTTTACCACAATCTCTGTACCAGCCTCTTCCCTACTGTACATGGTAAGAGTTCAGCTGTTATGGCAGGGTAGATCGCATCCTTGACAGTATCAGCTACTGCTGTTGAGTCATGTTGGGATAGTTTGAAGCCATGTAACTAGTATTTCATATCCTCCCATGTAGTATTTATAGTACTCTGAGAGGACAGAGTGGCTTTTTTTTTTTTGTTTAATATTTTTGAATAAAACTCAGTCAGAACAAGTAATTTCCAAGCGCGCCTGGGCTGTCCAGCTGCGGGGGTGCTCCAAGGCTTTGCTCCCCGTCTCCCTGGTCTGACCAGCAGACCAGGGAGATGGGGAACAAAGCCTCGGAGCACGCCAGCAGTGGGACAGCCGTGGCGCGCCTGGACTGTCCTGCTGCCCGCGTGCTCTGCGGCTTTCCTCCGCGTCTCCCAGGTCAGCAGACCAGGGAGACGGAGCATAGCCGTGGAGGACTTAGTCTGTCCTGCCACCCCCGTCTCCCTGGTCTGCTAGGGGGAGGGGTGCAGATAGTGCCCCCCCCCCCCAGCAGACCAGGCTTTTCTTGCCTACCCCTGGGGTAGAGCAGCTGGGGGCTGCCGGGTTGGTCCCGCAGCGCCGCTCCAGACTAACCCGGCAGCACCCTAGCTGCTCTGCCCCAGGCGTCCTGATTCAGCCGCTGCTGGTCAATTTCAGCAGCGGCTGAATCAGGACGCCTGGGGAAGAGCAGCTGGGGTGCTGCTGGGTTGCTCCAGTAGCGCCGAGGAGCCGCGCTACTGGAGCAACCCAGCAGCACCCCAGCTGCTCTGCCCCATGCGTCCCCAAGTCAGCCGCTGCTGAAACTGACCAGCGGCTGACTACAGGAAGCCCGAGGCAGAGTTGCTCTGCCCCAGGCTTCCTGGAATCAGCCGCTGATCAGTTTCAGCAGCAGCTGACTTGGGGACGCCTGGGTTTCTTAAGTTGAATCTGTATGTAAGTCAGAACTGGCGTCCAGATTCAGCCGCGGTTGAAACTGATCAGTTTCAGCAGCGACTGACGCCAGTTCCGACTTACATACAGATTCAACTTAAGAACAAACCTACAGTCCCTATCTTGTACGTAACCTAGGGACTGCCTGTACTTCAAAGGCAGAGGCGTCCTATCGAATAGTCAATGCATTTTGCATTGACTAGTCAATTAGTCAGTTACTCACAATTTAACATCACTAGAACGAAGTGCCTGAAATACGGTTCAGATAGTAGCTGCAATTTGATGGCAAGCCATTTTGATTGTGGCTCAGAATACTGTAATTGCTTATGAACTCACTTGGTTCCCCCCTGTCTTTCTAAAGAAGTTGATCACCTGAATTTCTGCTCAAAGATTTGGGGTTGCTAAAATACCAAGGAAATAAGCTTTCTTGTGATTTGCTTTACCTTGAAGTTACAGCAAGATATAAATGCTGTTTCCAGCACATGTTTAGTTTGGACATTAGATTTTAATATTCTGTTGACCTAAATTTTTATCTACAAGAGAAATAACTCTCCTAAGCTGCCTTATGGGCCTTTACTGGAACTTCTCTTTATGGAGCAGGTAATGATGAAGTGAAACGAGGAATTCTATTGATGCTATTTGGAGGAGTCCCTAAGACAACTGCAGAAGGCACTTCATTGCGCGGGGACATCAATGTTTGCATTGTTGGTGATCCAAGTACAGCCAAGAGTCAGTTTCTCAAGTAAGCATCTTTTTAAAATCTAGCACTTAAATGTTGCCAGTTGTAACCAGAGCTAAGAGAGTCCAATGGGAGCAAGCTATAAAGTAATTAGTGCGTATGGAAGGCAATGCATTTGCCTCCTGAGTTTGTGCTTTATATTTGTATTCAAGAATTTTTAGGAACACTGTCAAGTAGTTAAGCGTTAATCTTGAAAGTCTTAAAATATTTCTGCTCCAGGATTTACTGTTTCCCAGAGAGTTTAAAAAAAATAAAAATCTTTGAGTCAAGCCATACTTAAATACGCCTCACAGACAAACATTGTTCAGACTTGCCAGGTGAAGAGGAATAAGTTATTGCGCACCTATTTCCAGAATCATGTAAATATCACTTTAATATTTTTGATAGGTACAGAAGCCTATAATAAACTCTCCTGGCCACACTATCAGTACAGTGTGGTGGTGATAATATTAGATGCCAAGAATGAACTGGTGCTTGAGAAATCTGGTGGTAACCATTGTTTTTGACAACATTTGAGTAATAAATGCCCCATACTTTTAAATAAATCTCTGAAAATCCCTTTACAGAAGACTTAATAGTGTACCATTGTTAATGTTACCCATTCTAAGAAAATAAAGTAGTAAATTTATTATAGTTAATATTTTGTAAATTATAACATCATGAGACATGGTGCATTATTTTTATGTGACTTTTCACTCACCACATAGTCTAGATGAATGAACATAGAATTTTGTAATAGGAAGAACTAAATTCTACATGGACTTGTAATGAAGCGTTTGACCAATTGTTAAATATATCATCATTTACCCTCAACCTGTAAGATTTGTATACTTCAGTTCTGAGGTCCAGTAGGTATGTTTAGAGGCTTAATGTTTGCATAGAATATGTCAGGGAAGTAATTGAAATACTTCTCTGATAGATTGTATTTAGTAAAGGATAGCCTACCCTAAATTCTCTATTACTGAGGAATCATCTGCACTCACTGCAATACTTGCTTTCTATAAGCTACTAGTAGTATAATCTGTGAGTGATTTTATCTTTATATTTGGATGCTAATATTTAAACTATCATTAAACTTAATAACCAAAATTTGGGATATTGCAGGTTGCATGCTATATGCATTTCATGACTTTTAAACCAAACTTTAGATGATTATACCCAGACACATAGACATTCTCACTTTCCTTAATGTTGTAAGTATCTAGTACACACATTAACTTTAATGAAAACTTTTAACAGTGAATTAGTACAAATTAGTGAGAATACATATATTTATCTTTATTAGTTTCATCTTCTTACTTTTTTAAAGCAGGGGTGGGGAACCTTTTTTTGGCTCAGAGGCTGCTGACCCACAGAAAAATATCTTGGGGGTCATGAGCTTAGGGGATGTGGCAGGGGGCCTGGAGTGCTAACACGGGCTCCCGAATGCTAGGGGAAGCCCTAAGCCTCGGGGGCCAGATCCAGACAACCTAGGGCCTCAGGATCCCCACCCATGTTTTAAACAGCAGAATAGGTGCTCAAGATAGTTAAAACCAAAGCAGACTGAAGAGCTTCAAAAAGATCTCACAAAACTAAGTGATTGGGCAACAACATGGCAAATGAAATGTAATGTTGATAAATGCAAAGTAATGCACATGGGGGAAAAATAATTCCAACTATACATTAAAAAAATGATGGGGACTAATTGAGCTATAACTACTCAAGTGAGAGATCTTGGAGTCCTTGTGGATAGTTCTCTGAAAACATCCACTTACTGTGCAGTGGCAGTAAAAAAAAACAAACAATGTTAGGAATCATCAAAAAGCGGATAGAGAATAAGACTGAGTATCTTGTTGCCTCTATATACAAGCCATGCTACATCCACATCTTGAATACTGCGTACAGATGTGATTGCCTCATCTCAAAAAAGGTGTATTGGCATTGGAAAAGGTTTGGAAAAGGGCAACAAAAATTATTAGGAGTTTGGAACAGGTCCAATATGAAAAGAGATTAAAAAGACTTGGACTTTTCAGTTTAGAAAAGACAAGAGTAAAGGGGGATATGATAGAGGTCTATAATATCATGACTGGTGTGGAAATAGTGAATAAGGAAAAGTTATTTACTTGTTCCCATAGCATAAGAACTACGGGTCATCAAATGAAATAAACAGGTAACAGGTTTAAAATAAACAAAAGGAAATTTGTCTTCACGCAAGTTCTACCTGTGGAACTCCTTGCCAGAAGATATTGTGAAGACCAGGACTTTAACAAGGTTCAAAAAAGAACTAGATAAATTCATGGAGATTAGGTCCATCAATGGCTATTAGCCAGGATGGATAGGAATGGTGTCCCTAGCCTCTGTTTGTCAGAGGCTAGAAATGGATGATAGGAGAGGGATCACATGATAATTGCCTGTTCTGTTCTCTCCCTCTGGGGTATCTGTCATTGGCCACTGTTGGAAGAAGGGATATTGGGCTAGATGGGCCTTTGCTTTGATTCAGTATGGCTGTTCTATGTTCCTGTGTTCTTATGTATTACCTTGACCTGATAGTGGTAGAAAGCATGGGCTATATAAACATTCTTAAATCTGTACCTTTTGCAATATTTCTAACTAAAGCGTATAGTTGGTGCAAACTATCACTTAGGGTATGTCTACACAGCAACATTATTTTGAAATAACTTAGTCCGTGTCTATACAGCACACAGTTATTTCGAAATAATGTTGAAATACTGTCACGCTGGAGGACTACTTACTCCAACTCCTGTAACCCTCATCGTATAAGGAGTAAGTGAAGTTGGAGGAAGAATACTCTATTTCAAAGTATGTGCTGTATAGACTCTCCCAATTTCAAAATAAGCTATGCAATTTGGGTAGCTTATTTCTGTTTAAGCCCTGATGTGTAGACGCGCCATTATTGATACTTCTCTTTAACAGACATGTAGAGGAGTTCAGTCCCCGTGCTGTGTACACCAGTGGGAAAGCCTCTACTGCTGCTGGTCTAACTGCTGCTGTAGTGAAAGATGAGGAGTCTCATGAATTTGTAATTGAAGCAGGAGCTCTGATGTTGGCAGATAACGTAAGTCCACAAATGAAAATCTGAAGCAACAATAAGAATAACAGAGTTCTAGTATTCTCTGTGTTTTGATTTATTGTATACAATTTTGCAAAAGAATTTTTTTTGGTCTAGGTGCTATAGAAGTTTGATCTTATTTCTGTACATTCTTATTTTAGGGTGTGTGTTGCATTGATGAATTTGACAAAATGGACATAAGAGATCAAGTTGCCATTCATGAAGCTATGGAACAACAGACTATATCCATAACAAAAGCAGGAGTTAAGGTAACACCATTCCTTGCAAAATTTTCAAGCGTATCTGTGTACTTATACATATGTTCAATTACAGGTTCCTTAACTGTTCTGAACTTCATTTTTCCCCATCTGTAAAACTAAAACCTATCCTGAATGCATTGAGCATTATATAATATTTTTAAAATGCCTGCTGCAATATTTTTTAACTGTTAAAATGTTGATCTTTAATGTGAACTGTGTATCAGAGCAAAGTTCTAGTTAGCCAGAACTCATTTGTGGCATCATTTCTACTGCTTTTGTTGTGCTGCTGAAGATATTGCAAAGTATGTGGCTGCATTAGCAGACAGATTTCTAACTAGTAGGTCCAGAATTTAGCAGAGAAGCCATAATTTGTTGGGTTTCTTTAGCAAGTAGCACTGACAAGTTGTATATTAAGGCTTTAGTATCTTTTTTTTTCCTTTTATTGTCAGGCTACTTTGAATGCCAGGACCTCTATTTTGGCTGCAGCAAACCCAGTTAGTGGGCGCTATGACAGATCAAAATCCCTGAAACAGAACATAAATCTGTCAGCTCCCATCATGTCTAGATTTGATCTCTTCTTCATTCTTGTGGATGAATGTAATGAGGTAAGTGCAAGGGCAGTAGCTGTCAGTAGTCTTTTCTTATGACTCTTTCTGCATTCTACCAAATTACAACCCTAGAAATACAAATCTACTGTACAAATGCTGCTGTTGATGATGATCTTTGAAATTTTTAGTAGTTTGATTGAATTTGTGAGCTAAGAGCATTACTCATCCTTAAAAATGGCTGATAACTCAAGCTGTGACTGCTCACATAGTATTTGGTGAGCAGACACCACAGCTTACCATATTGCCCATGTTTCTTTGTACTGCTGTCTGTCTATCATTTATCTGTTATCTCACACTTAGATTGCAAATTTTATGGAGTATAAGGTTGTATTTTTGTTCTGTGTCTAGCACAATAGGCTTCTTGTGAATGGCTGAGGCTCCTACGCTGTACGATAACACGAATAGTAATAAGAAAATGAGATACATAAAGATATATTTTCTTGGTACTATTCCCTAAGATTGACTCTTGAATGTGCATTGAGTTGATGGAATACACAAAAAGTAGCCTGAGATGAAGGACAATAATTTAGAATTTCCTCACTGCCAAGTTCCAGATTCTACAGCTTGTTTAGCTAGGACACTATTCATAAAGTTTCAAGAGGTCATAGGCTAGTCTCATTGGGCTTTTGCTACCTCTTCTATGTCTTGAAAAATTTTAATATGTCCAGTGGGGTTCTATGGCATAGAATTTTCATAGAATCATAGAACACTAGAACTGGAAGGGACCTTGAGAGATTGTCAAGTTCAGTCCCCTTCCCTCACGGCAGGACCAAGCACCTTCTAGGTCATCCCTGATAGAACTTTATCCAATCTGCTCTTAAATGTCTCCAGTGACGGAGATTCCACAACCTCCCTAGGCAATTTATTCCAATGTTTAACCACCCTGACAGGAAGTTTTTCCTAGTGTCCAACCTAACTCTCCCTTTCTGCAGTTTAAGTCCATTGCTTATTGTCCTATCATCAGAGGTCAGAAGAACAATTTGTCTCCCTTCTCCTTGTGATACCCTTTTAGATACTTGAAAACCACTGTCATGTCCCCTCTCAGTCTTCTCATTTCCAAACTAAACAAACCCAATTCTTTCAGTCTTCCCTTATAGCTCATGTTTATCATTTTTGGTGCTCTTCTCTGGAATTTCTCCACATCTTTCTTGAAATGGGGTGCCCAGAACTGGACACACTACTCCAATTGAGGCCTAATCAGCACAGTGTGTCTCTCAACACTCTTGTTAATGCATACCAGAATCATGCTTTTTTTTTTTTTTTTTTTTGGCAACAGTCACACTGACTCATATTTAGCTTGTGGTCCACTATGACCCCTAGATCCCTTTCTGCAGTACTCCTTCCTAGACAATCACTTCCCATTCTTCAAAAGCTTCAGGGTGTAGCCAAGTTAGTCTGTAACAGAAAAGACTTAAACAAATAGACAAGTAGCACCTTAAAGACTAAGACGTGTAGATGGTGGCATGAGCTTTCGTGGGTGTAATTTGGACTTCTAATACTTCTGTCATCTGAAGAAGTGGGTTGTGCCCACGAAAGCCACCATCTACATCTTTTGTTAGTCTTTAAGGTGCTACTAGTCTGTTTGTTGTTTAAGTACTTCCCATTCTGTATGTGTGAAACAGATTTTCTTCTTAAGTGGAGCACTTTGCATTTGTCCTTATTAAACTTCATCCTATTTACCTCAGACCATTTCTCCAGTTTGTCCATATCATTTTGAATTATGATCCTATCGTCCAAAGCACTTTTGCTTCTTGAAAATGTAGCTGTGTCATCAAGGGGGCGAATGAGGGAGCAGGAAATGAAGGAACAAATCCTTGTTGTCTGTCTGTCCGTGTGAGCAGGATCTTAACAAAGCAGTGACTTCTTAGGTTACAGATTATGCCATCGCCAGGCGCATAGTGGATCTTCATTCCAGAATAGAAGAATCTGTTGATCGTATGTATTCACTAGATGATATCAGAAGGTACCTACTGTTTGCAAGACAGTTTAAACCAAAGGTAATTTTTTTATACAAAAAGGTGTAAAGAAGTGAAGTTACTTTGATTAATGCATTCTTTGTGTGGATAGAAAATCAACTAACTGATTCCATAGTGTAACAATTAATGAGGAAATTTGGAATATTTTTGGATTCATTTGCTCTCCTTATAAATGCCAGAGCCTCAGACATCACAGTTGAGATCGGGTATAAGAACTTCAGTTGAGTGTCCGTTTAACGACTTGTTGCTTAATCAAGCAACTGAGTTGAACAGCTTTTATGTTTTGAAAAGTTACTGCATGTAGAAAAATGTAAATTTGAACATATCCAAAGCAAGATCTTTGTTTACAACTGTAAAATGACTTAGAAATATACAGTGGAACTTTCAGAAGTTCCACTAATGGAAGCAGTATATTTACACCAATGCATTATGAACAAATGTGTCACCTTATTTCAATCAGATTTCTAAAGAGTCAGAGGACTTCATAGTTGAACAGTATAAACGATTACGTCAGCGGGATGGCTCTGGAGTTACAAAGTCATCCTGGAGAATCACAGTACGACAACTGGAGAGCATGATTCGATTGTCTGAAGCAATGGCCCGAATGCACTGTTGTGATGAGGTAACAAAATAGCTACATAAAGGCAATTAGCATTTTGGTCTGGAAACTTGGCAGTGATATGCAAAATTTGCTGTTTCTTCGCCATTTTCTTCCTCATCTTGGAATGGGTGGGCAATAAAACGGCAGTGGTTCACCAGTGTTACCTCCTTAAAGGCTGCTGCCATTACATATACTTGCCACCTCCACAGGTATGGGCAGTTGCAGCTCCCACTGGCCTGAATCGTTGTTCCCAGCCAATGGGAGCTGTGGGAAGTGGTGTCCCGGTCCATACCACTTCCTGCAGCTCCCATTGGCTGTGAATGGTGATTCATGGCCGACAGGAGCTGCAATCACCCATGCCTGTGGAGGGGCAAGTAAATAAAGTTGCAGCAGCCTGCCAGGTGCCAATCCTGGGATCCAGATCTGGGCTCTAGGCTGATATTTGTTCACCCCGGCTTAAAATCAGGTCTCTAAATATAGACAGTACAAAGTCGCTCCTTTTCATGCTGCTGCCTTACGTCATATTTAAAAAATCTCTAGGTGTTGTGTATGTAGAGGTACCCTGAGGCTTACATTTTCAACGTTAACTGAGGTGTGATCTGCCCAATTTGCATATTAATTCATATGCTTAGCAATATTAATATAAATGTTCACTGTTCATGAAAACATGTTAGGAAAGAGATGAAGGATGATAATATGAAGAGCCGCACAATCTATTGAGCTACATCTCCACTGGCATTGTGATTGAGTGGGCTTGGGAGATGCTGGCACTCTTTCATGCACAGTCAAGAAGGAGCCAAGCAAAGCCTAGCAGGGCATTTAAGCCTCAGTGGGGGATTGCCAAGTATAAAGAGCCCAGCAGAGCCTATGCACATATTTGGACTCAGTGAGGGGGAGCCAAGGCCAAGGAACCCAGAAAACATAAATGATCATATTCATGCAGTTGCTCAGATCTGCTCATTGTGATTTCTTCTTTGGATGGAATTTGGAAAACTACATTACATTTTTTTTCATAATCTAACCCTAAAAAACCCATCTGCTTCCTATGTGAATATAGGATTAACATTATTTTACAGATTACCATTTGACATATTTTGATGCTGTTTGAGACTCATTTTGTACTAAACAGGCATGGTATCCAAAGCCTGTCTATCAGGTCAGATTTTTGGCTAAATTTAGTTTTAAAAAGAAGCCTTGTAGCCTATAGTTGTGCCAGTGAAGATGATTGTAGGTAATTTCTTTCAGGTTCCAATTGTAAACATACTTGTGTACTTTTTCCAGTCAAACATCACAGCATTGTGTTGGTTTATTGAAAACTGGGAAGTGTAACAAAGGAGTTTAAATTTTCCTTGTTCCTTGTGCAAAAAAACCCCTTTTAGTAAATAGTGACAGTGTCACTTTCTAAGAGGAGGTTTTGAACTATTTGTAACTCGGGTAATGTTGCTTGCTATGTTTAAAGGTTGATATCCTGCCAAAAGTCATTAAGTGACCTTATAAAAATGATATTGTGGCATTCCTCTGTTCATTGTCTTTGTGTTCTCTGTGCAGGCTCAGTTTGAACAGATACTTCTCTAATTGCCAGCCCTGCAAATTTTCCATCAGCAGGCTATTTATTCCTCAGTTTTCCTATGCAAATTTTCTGAGTCATAAGCTGTCAGAGGGCATAGTTTGGCCTTCAGAAACCTTATAGTTTACAGTAATTACAGGGAATCGAAAAAAACCCTTGATCTGTCAAAACCGAGGGTGAGTTTCTGGGGCTAGCAAAAAATATATATATATATATATTCTTATGAGGTTAGTGTGACATGGATATGGAGTCTTCTATAATGTCATTCTTAATCCCTTCTCATGGTAGAATCAGAATCTGAAGTACAATTGTTAGATTCTGAACAAGTGAATATGTTTTACAAATCTTTCCCAGGTTCATCCCAAACATGTGAAGGAAGCATTCAGGTTATTAAACAAATCTATCATCAGAGTTGAGACTCCGGATGTCAATTTAGACCAAGATGATGAACAGCAAATGGAGGATCAAGAAGCAGATGATGGAATCAATGGTAAGTCACTTGCTTACAGTTTTCTGGCTTTCCTTGTGTCTGGGAGGAGAGACCGTCCAGTAGTTAGTACTTAAGGCTGAGTTTACACTGGCACTTTGCAGTTCTGTAACTTTCTGGCTCAGTGCCCTCTCTTCTCGAGTGTACAAGTTAGAGCTGTAAAGTGCCAGTGTGAATCAGGCTATAGTGCTGTTAGCTACTCCCCTGATGGAGGTGTGTTTATGTAGAGCACTCGGAGATTTCTGTCCTAGCACTTGTGCCATCATCACGGCCATGGCAGCACTTGTGTAGATGCACTCTGCCAAACAATTAGATTTTATCTGTTCTTTCTGTTTCTGTTCACACTGCACCTACCTTCTCATGATACAGGTGGTGCAGATGCTCCAGCGGGTGTCAATAATCTTGTGAATGGGATCAGTGACCACTCTGCGGATACAAACAAAGATGCAGCCCCCAAGGCTTCCCTGAGACTTGGCTTCTCTGAATACCGCCGAATCTCTAACCTCATTGTGCTGCACCTCAGAAAAGCCGAAGAAGGTAAGGACTAATAAAAACTACACAGAGAAAGGGCTATATAGAGAATATATACGAGTATACAGAGAATGGCCTTCAGAGGTGTACTCTGGTTACATTGTAGTGCAGGGCTACAATTCTGATCTGCCATTTGTCAGCAACAACCTAACTGGTTGGTGTAACAAACTTAGTTTGGAATTGATTCCACTTTCGCAGCACTGACCCACTACCATTCAGATCAATGCAGTCATGAAGTTAAATTCAGTACCTTTCCAGCCTAACTCCAGTGTCAAGACAGCTGGTTGAAAGAGCTTCACCAGTGACCTCAATGCCCTTTATAAGAAAGATCAAACCAATACTAGAAAATTACGAACAGTTTGTCAGCGCGTGCATACTGTGTCGAAGCATACTTGTGATTTGACAGGACTGATATCTGAGTTATCAGATCGATAAATTGAATAAAAGCAGGCCCATTCACTGAGGATGTCATTGTAACTGGCAAAGAATTGGACTCTGCTTTAAAGGAGGAAAAACAGCTGTAAAGGCAGAACCTCACTGAGAGCATAGGCATGACTCACAGCAAGAACGTATAATCGCCCAAGGAAGGCAAAGCAACATCTCCTGGAAAGCGGCAGGGCACTGAACAGATAACCTAAGATGGGTTTAAGTGGCAAGAAAATCAGGACTTCAGGAGACTTTGTATATTGAAATTAACACCCAGAATTAATGCCCTGAAGCTGGGGTAGGATGCAGAGGAGCTGAAGAACTTCAGGCCTACATCCCTACTATGTCATCTCCACAAACTAGAACAGCATCTTGCCCTAAATTGTCTGTCACCACTTGCCAAGAAGCACATAATCTCAGAGCAAGCTGGATTCTGCGCAGCAAGTCACGCACCCCTCAAGTGCTGAACATCACCCTGCGCTTTGAAAATGGTATGGTAACAGGATTGACAAACACAGCACCTCTCAGCAGCATATGACACTGTGTAAATGTCACTGACTTGTACAGCTGATACAATCTCTACTAGAGAGCTAATGTGTGTAACTCAGCATGGGAAACGGAGCCGATGGTGGCAACAGAAAAACTGCTTATTACAAAGGACTGTACTCTCCTCAATACTTCTCAACATCTATATGAATAATCAAGTCAGAGCTGGTATAAGTAGACTAAGCAATTGCTTAGGGTCTTGAGTATCTGAAGGCCTATTTCCTTTATATTATGTGGGGAGATTTTGGGGAGAGAGGAATATATCTGCTTAAGGCTTCCAATGGGCTAGCTTGTCCCCTGGCTCATTGGATCCATCTCGGCAAAAAATTTAACTTATGTCGATGACCTGTGTGTGAGTCTGCACAAGCCACAGCTCTTGCCCAGATACAGCCTACAGGAATATAATCACTTCTTGGGCTCTGTCTGTTACACCGAGCATCAATTGCATGTCAGTGTAGCTAAAATGTAAGTGATTGTCTTCAGTCTTTGGAATCTTGAGGCCAATAGGCAACTAAGCATCATCAGGAATAGGATATCACTTACTGCTGGAATCTTGTCTACCTTGCATTGACTCTCTAGACCAAAGTCTCTTCTTCAAGGCATAAGATGAGAAGATAAGATAGCACCAGAATAGCATGCTTGGGAAGCTTGTTAATTCAGAATGGGGAACCATCCACTTAATCCTAAGAGCTGTTGCACTTGGACTTTATTTAAGGTCCAAATACATCTCTGGTGTGGGATAAGATTGGCTCACACAAAGCAGTTGGATCCTGTGCTGAATGACAGCTGCTGTTACATCACAAGGTATCTTAAAACCAGCAAACGTTACACTCTTTATGTACTTGCTGGAGTTGCTCCACCAGATATCAGAACAGTGGTGACATGCAAAATTAAAGGATTGACAAGTTGAAGATACCAGACTTTTTGGCTGTATGGTGACATGTAGCCTCCCTAATAGCAACAGAACTGCTTAAGAAACCATGAACAGCTAGGTGACTGGAAACGTAGCCCAAATGGCTCAAAATACTCAACAAGGATGTCAAAATGCACTTTGATGTGACATCTCCTGGTCTATCAAGCAATCTGGAAGGTCAAATTTCACTATGCAGAAGTGGAGCTGTTAATGATCTAGATGCATGGGAAATACATGCCAGCTATTGGTCTGCCAGCTTTTGTAGGAACCATGCAACTTAGAAGGTCTCATCAGGGCTACAGACTGAGCCATATTATGTGCCCAACACTGGAGAACCTATGATTGTGGTGAAAGGGCAAAAGAAGAATATTGTCACAGACAGTACAACCCATTTAGAAAGCAAGTTTACACAAAACTCATGAGAACACTCCTCTTAGGTTAGACTTTGTGTTCATTAATACCCACTCAGCTAAACAAAAGACTTTGTTTGTTTGTTTGTAAACTGGGAGAAAAGCAGTATGTTTGTTTTTCTTTGTCTTAATGAAGTGTGTGTAGGGGGTCCTTTTTGTAAAGCACCAGGGATCACAATATGTCAGCTGAAATGAGGTGATTTGTGGTGTGAAATATGGCAGCAGTTGGACAATAGTATAGCAATCGTACAGGAAAAAAATTAAGATTGGAAGTGAAGACTGCAAATCCAGTCAAACCACTTTTGCTGCTTTAAGTAGACAATGTACAGTATTACAGAACACAATAGTGTCATCATCTTTGGGCGAAACCACTGTGTTTTCATTCTGTTAGGTTTACTTGGAGGAAACTAGACCATGCTGTTTGCCAGTGTTTCTTAACTTTTCAGTTTTCAGGTGGGTGCATTTGCCAGACAGCTCATTTAGTTTGTCACCGCCATGAATGCATATAAATGTGAGCTTCAGTTATCAGTCTAAATAGCTTGATTGTGACATGTAAACTGTCATCAGACACCTCATTTCCTGTGAAATCACAACTCCATGTTGTAAATAATCTGACAGGTTATTTTGGGTTTCTCTCTTCTTCATTGTAAATGTTATACTAAGCCTTCTCTTTGACAGTTTGATTAATACTTTATTGCTGCTTTATATTTATGAAATCTGGGGATTGACATTGTAATTAGTATCTAGGTTTCTTTTTTTCCTTACAGAAGAGGATGATTCCTCATTAAAGAAGAGTGATCTTATTAATTGGTACTTAAAGGAAATTGAATCAGAAATAGAGTCTGAGGAAGAGCTTATAAATAGAAAGAAGATCATTGAGAGAGTCATTCATCGACTAACACACTATGTATGTATGCAGTTGCTTGGCATTTGAAAGGGTTTTTAGCTTAAATTGTTTTTTGATAGAGTACCTCTGTGCTCAGGCACCAATAATTGGTGCTGGATAAATACCTAGATATTTTGTTGCATCTTTCTGTTAAAACTCTGGTCATGGAAAAAATGTCAGAATTCTAGACTAAGGACCTGTAAAAGGGGTTAGAGGTGTGAGTGAGCTTCAGGCATTACCTACTTTCCTTTTCCAAGTATTAGTAGATTTCTTTTCCTTCTGAATTGCAAACAAGAAGGGGTTAATAGCAGGCAGTGTTACTCCCTGAAGCTTTACATGGACTCCAGTTTCCAGGGCTGCTGTTTTTCTTGTAGTGACTTTGAGGCATTCAGTACATCATGTGGTACCAGGAGGAATGGAACTTTCCTCTTCTCTTTGCCCATGTAGCTGGAATAGTCTTGTGACTGGGCTCCCAGGGGCCACACTGAGATTTGTTTGCACTTTGCTCTAACTGAGCAGTGGGGCAGGTTTGCTGGATTATAGAGGTTCGAGTGTATAAGTGTTCAGAGAACTCAAGGTAATGCTAATTATCTAATAATTCAGGTTTGTATTTTAAAGCTCTAGTCTAGCTAACATGGCTATGTTAGCTATTTTATAAAGACTATCCCTAATTACCATTTATATAATGTTCTAATATGTCTTTAAGCCCTGGTCTACATTAGAACTTTATTTTGAAATAACACCCCTCCCCCCCAGGTCAGATTTATAAGTGGAGTATCCATACTACCAAGCTTGCTATTTCGAAGTAATGGGCCGCAGATTTCGAAATCTGTACTCCTGTTTTTCATCACGAGTAAAAGTTATTTTAAAATAACGGTAGTGTGGATGCTTCTTACTATGGTAATGTTTGGGGCAGGCAAGTCTACTACAGGTTGGACCTCCTCGATCCTGTACCCTGGAGACCTGAGCCATCCTGGACCAGGGAATTTGCTGGACCTGGGAAGGTCAATGCTCCCCTGCTGTCTGCCTTGCGGGTGGCTTCTCTCCATGGGCTCCCCATCCTGCTGCTGCCCCACTAAAACTGGCCCAGCCAGCTCCCCATCCTGCTTTTCATTGGCTGTGCCAGGGCCGCCTGGCCACCATCAGCCCTGCTACCTCCAGTGGTTCCTCAGGATTTCCTGGGCCGCTGGGCCGCCTCCATAAAGAGCCTGAAATAGGGGACCATCTGCTGCCGCACAAGCATCCACATCTTCTGAATGTCTTCCATGTGAGCTGTGATGCTCCCTGGGTACTTGACCTTTGTCACTCACTCAGTAGCCTGACTAAGCAGATTAACACTGAGCTAGTTGTAGTCAGGAAATAGAGGCTGATAATGGCCATGGGCTTGGCTTTGTCCTTTTTAAAAATGAAATGAATAAATGCTGTTTTTCACCAAACCGAGCCAGAGCAATGTCTTCAGTATATTTATGGTCTGAAAGCAAAGTGACATTTACCTTAATGAAACCCACAGTCTCCTCTTCATGAGATGAAGATACCTGGAAATGTTTTTTCAGAAGACGACCTTTTTATAACAATCTGGTCAATTGTCCTTGTAGGTGAAATGGCTAATAGCTTGTCAAGCTGCTGAAGCAGAAATGACCAATTTGAAAACTTGTAAAAAGGCCATCCTCGTATTCCGGAATAAAGTTATTTGCAAATAGAATTATTCAAGAACAGTTTTATTTGCTTTAAATTCACACTATACATTATTCCAGATTAATGATCATGATTCTAAATTAACAAGATCTGATTTAGATCACTGTAGCTGGCTTCAGTGCTGAGACTTGCAGAGGGGTTCAGTAGTGCTGAATTGCACTATGTTAATACAATAAATGAACACTTGTAATGGTGGCATATAGAATACCAATTTCAGGTGTGAGTCTCATACTACTCTAGTAGCGTAAAAGAGGGCTCTTAAGGTAGATAAATTTGTAGCTTACAAGGCACTTTTATGGTGGCAGAAGCGTGAATTGTCTTAGGGCATGTCTGCTTTGCAACTGAAAGGCTGATCCTGTCCACTCTGACTTTAATCTAGCTGTCATAGCTTAAAAATAAGAGTGAAGATGCGTCAGCACAGTCATCATCCTCTTACTGACACCCAAGCGGTTCATCAGCAGAGTTGGCACCTTGATTTTTTTTTTTTTTTTTTTTTTTTTTAAACCCTGGCCTCAGCCACTTCAGCTAATGGAATAACTAATACTAGGTTGTCATACGCTGTGTGGATCAGCATTACAGAGGGATGAGACACAAACACTTTGTCAGTGACTTTCACAGATATGTGCCAGTATCAAAGAAATGGTGAGATTCTGGAATCTTGGGTTCCATTCCAGATTCTGGAGGGAAGTGTGCTCTAATGAGCACAGACTCTCCTGCTCCAACCCCTCCCTCTGATCTTTATATATAATATGCGGAATAATTTTTGTGCACTCAGGCATGTATGAATGTGCACCACCAGCAGAAACACAAAAACTACCTGTGGGGGCTCTGCTGATCAGCTGGGTGGCATTTGAATTTCTCCTGAGCAGCCACACAAGTGCACAGCTTACAGAGAATACTGCTGGCCAGCATGTTCTTCACTCCTGGCTCCTTGTCCTAGTCCTAAATTCTCTCCATTTACCCATTCTTAGTATGTGCATCTTAGCCCTCATTCCACATCTAGTCTCTCTTGCCCACTGAATCCCAGCTCTCCTGTGGTTCATCAGATTAGTCTCCTCTATCCGTAGGCTCCCCATGGATTCCAGCTCAGTTTTTCCTCTCTACTTGCCCACCCAACAGTTCCATCCCATCAGACTCCTTGTCTCATTTGCTTCTTTCCCTGTTCCTGGTCTGGCTCTTGACTCAAATGCAGAGGAGACAATTGACTTTCTTCACAATGCTGGAGCACACGCTAGCAAGGGGGAGAAATTGAATTTATAGGGAAGATAGGCTCCCAGCTCTCCGTTCCACTACCCAACTCCATTTCAGCTTAGGGCAGTCATTGCAAAGGAAAATTCTGCTTTGACCCTGTGGCTCTGGACTGGATGGAGCATACTCAATTGCTCTGTGAGGATGACCTGTGCAGTCTGGGCTTGTGTATGAGCTGTCTTTAGAAGATGAAATCTGGAGATTTTAGCTGCTAACATTTGAATTCTTTACTGAGAGTGTATGAACTATGAATTTATTCCTCCTTCCTCCACCCAAATTTCAAGTCCAAGCATGAGGTCACAAGAGATTTTGCATGGGTAAAAGGATGTATATTTTTAGCCTACTCTCCTTCTTGGGAATTACTGAAGAACTTTTGCTAAAATTTTCAAAATAAAAACTAATTTGAGACCGAGAAAGTGCAAGAGGGTTGACTTTTCTCTGTGAAAGGGTAACGCTAATGCAGTAAATGTTTGCCTTGCGAAAAATAACTGTTCAGTATTTAGGCTTTTAAGCCTTTGTCCAAATAATGATGTTTGTGTCTCTTTCAGGACCACATTCTAATTGAACTCACCCAGACTGGGCTAAAAGGCTCCGCAGAAGGGGAGAGCTTTGATGAAGACCCATACCTGGTAGTAAACCCCAATTATCAGCTGGAGGACTAGGGATTGTAAAAAACTGTAGTGGGACTTACTTGCATGTTGAAAATGCATTCTTTGTACATTGTTGCAATACTCACTGGATAGCTAAATTCTTAAACTTTTATGAACACTTTACTGTTGTGTGGAGCAAAACTCTTGGTAATACTTAATTATTCATCGCTATTCAGCATTCCTGAATGTGTTGTGTTGTGGGTTTTTTTATACAAATGACACAATATAATGTTTGGCTTTTTGGAGTTTTTTTTTAATCGCTCTCTTCCAAACAAGGTAAAATAAGGTAAAATGAGATGTCTTCAACATGGAGCTATCCAGATGCTTTTTTAACAGTGAGGAAATTTACATTTTTCTTCTAAAGTATCTTGTTAGTGAGATTTTATTATGTAGATTTTTACAATTTTGTTTTTCCTATTAAATAAATAAAAATTTGTTAAATGTTTGTGGTTGTCTTGGGCAATGGCTTTGTTCTGAGACTGGAAGCTGTTCCACTTATGAGTTTTCCTTTTCCTTTGCTTTACAACTTGAAAATAATAATGTAAATACTTATATTTCAGACAAGCTTTTATTATCATTGTGTAGCTGATGCTACTTCTAGAGGGCTTTTCAGTGTCAGGTCATTAGAAAATCTGACTCTCACTTTATTTTAAGCTATGCTTTTTTATTGTATGTTTTAAAATAAAACAGTCAGACAGGTCCAAAATATGATAATGCCTGATGGGGGCAGATAGTCTTGTCTTTGTACCCCCCCTGGTTTGGGAACTGCCAGAAAATTGCAGCTCAGGATGTGTGCGCATTCCTATGGTGGGGACACCAGTGAATAAGTAACTATTTTTAACCTTCATCCTTAAATCAGTTGAAGTGTTAATTTTTGGCTCTTGTTTAGTTTTTGTCTTTTGAAGATGCTGCCAGAGTGAGCTGGGCTATGTAGAGAACTAAAGGTCTCTTTGTGGCTGACAGCAAATACTAAACAAACCCTGCACAGATTCCACTGTGTGAATTGGGCTCATACCCTGTACAAAACTGCATCATTCTCCTTCAAGAGAGATCCATGTGGATGCTTCACTGAGGCTAAGTTGCATCTCAGCAATACCCTCCCTCCCTCCAGGCATGATGAGATTTTTCTCAGCAGTACCCTCCCCCCTGGGCCTGCTTGACAGCTGTCAGTATAAATGTCATGCGCATGGTCCAGGCTCCTCAGTTCCTTCTCTGCTGTCCTCAGCCAGAAATGGAGTACAGCAGTCATGCTGCCCCCAGCAACAGAGTTTCTGAGTTGTACATAGTTACACAGCTACTTACTTTCAGTTATTTTAAATGGAGATTGCCTATCTCCTAGAACTGGAAGGGACCTTGAAAGGTCATTGAGTCCAGCCCCCTGCCTTCATGGCAGGACCAAGTACCATCCCTGATGAATTTTTGCCCTAGATCCCTAAATGGCCTCCACAAGGATTGAACTCACAACCCTGGGTTTAGCAGGCCAATGCTCAAACCACTGAGCTATTCCCTCCTCTCCCCCCCCCTATAAGTTAACATATAGTTAGTATCTTTCTTCCTGTGTACAAACAAACCAACCCTCTGTTTCAGCATGCCGGGCTCTCCCCATATCAAGAGGTCTTCCTCTTGTAATGAGGCCATCTCTGTGTTTCATGGCCACTCCGTGTGTCAGATGCTTGGGGGAGTCTCATATCCCCCAAAAATTGAAAGTGTGGACTTGGATGGACAGGGAGCTGTATCTGAAGCTATCATTGCTCCAGGACTCCCATAGACTTACATTGGACCCTTGACATAACTCTGAACCTCAACAAAAAAACCTCCAAATCCAGGAAAAGACTGGTGTGGAAGAAAACATTGTCCTCACTCTGAGTTTGTAAGCAACAAGTAGCCAGAGGCAGTTTTATTACGAGCTGCAGCAAGGGAAAAACTGGTTCGGACAGGGGGGAAGCCCCCCCCCTCCGAGGCAGATCTTCGAATACAAGCAATTATGAAGCAGTTTATATACTGTCTATTAAATATAATAACAATAACAATTAGTCTCCTTCCCATTACAAACACCAATGGCTAACAGTTATTTAGTTCCACCCAGATGCTCCTTATCTCAAGGTCCCTACCAGAGTCAGCATTCTATCCTTATCTCCGTATGGAGGCGAGAGGCGAAGGCAGCGTCTAATTACAGATCTCGCGTTGTCAGGCCACAGACTTAGCCTGACTCTTGCTCTCTTGTTAACAAGACCAAGATGGCTGCACACAAATTCCTTCATTCCCTTTTCCTGCCTCCACACTGGCTTTCCCAGGCAGAGCGAAGAATCACAGACTTTCAGTTTCTTCAGTGTCAGCTACTCCATGGCTGAGCACTTTTGACTCTGTAGGCACCTCCAGTACTGACCGGGAGTTGGCAGCCACTTCACAAGGTGCTGAGGCAAAGGGCTTTCAGCTCCCTGCCTCTCTGAATGCACCTCTGGTCCACTCAGTGACCCTGGTGCCAACCTCAGGTTTGCAGCAGCCTATTCAAACAGCAGAAGTGGCACTTCCCTTTGATCCTGCCACTTCGCTTCAGCCTTTGAATTTGCTGGGGCTGCCTGCCTCCTCAGCAGTGCAGCAACAAATAGCTGTGACAGGCACCGCTGCTCTCCTCAGCTTTCACGGTGCTGTCACCAGCTCACTTCAGCAGACACCGCAGTCCCACTCTGCACCAGAGAACACACTGCAGTTTGGCTCTGCTTAGCACCAGTTCCACAGTGCAACTGATCTCATGGTCTTCCCCCTCCAGGATCTCCTCTTCTGGATGGAGAATTTTTCACCAGAGCCACAGGCACAATACTGCCAGCCCCCACAACACCTTCCCACCTTTCCAATAGGGAGGAAGATGACTTGGACAACAAAGACCTTTCTCTACCCTGTTACCCACCTGATTATAGGGACCCATGCAGACAAAATACACCTGCCACTTAATACCTGAAGTATGCCCACCTCTGGATGATACCACCTATACCATTCCCTGGTATAAGTTGCTACGCAGTGGGGCAACTGAGAACACCAAAGAGCGCAACATACTAATCATCCTGCTACATGGAGGCAAGTCCACAAACCTTCCCCGCCAAGCCTTCAGTTGGAGGTGGACTCTAATACTGAACCTGTACTGGACATACAAACAAAAATCGCAGGGGACGATTCACCTATGGCCACTGGTGTACCCCTTTCAGCCCAGCAAGCCAAGCTGCCCACCACATCCACGGATGAACTCTCCCACTTCCAGAGGGTGGTAGGCAACCTCAATATTGCTTTGGAGAAAGTCTCGGATAACCAACAGGAACTCTCAGACCTATTGCAAGCCACTTCTACCTCCAAAATAGCTGTCCCCATTAATGAAGCCAGCTTACACAAACTGTATGGCAGACCCCTGTCTCCATCGCACCCACAAGCAACCACATGGACTGGAAGTACTTTGTTGCCTCCAAGGACACTGAATTCCTCTACACATACCCTGCTCCCAACTTACTAGTAGTAGAAGCAGCTAATCAGAAGAACAAGCAATGCCAACAATTCCAGACCACTTCATCAGACAAAGATAATAAAATGGAGACATTTGAGCATAGAGTATACTCCTCCTTCACCTTGCAATTCAGGGTGGCCAATTACGTGGTTCTATTAGTGAAATACAACCACAGAAACTGCTCCAAAATACAAACTTTTATTGATGATGTGCCTCAAGACAAGAAACAACAATTGCAGGCACTGGTCTCTGAAGGCCAATTACTATCCCGCACAGAGCTCCAAGCTGCACTACACAGCCACCAGGTCCATAGCCGCAGCTGTCATAATGTGCCATGTATTTTGGCTCTCATCTTCCTCCTTCCCAAGGGAAATCCTCATTGCAATTGAGGATCTTCCATTTGATGAGCACAAACTCTTTGCTACCAACACCAGTGAGGTCCTCCACTCCATGAAGGACTCTCGAGCAACCCTGAGATCCTTGGGCATACAAACACCTATACCAAGAAGAAACAGTTGCTGGCAGCTCATCTAGGGCCTCTCCTGTTACTGTATCACCATTGATATTGCATGATTTACAGAAGTTAGGCCTACAAATAACTAGACACAAGTCAGCATTAACACCTACCCAACAAATCCACTTCATAGGCGCCTTTTTTGATTCCACTACTTGTCGAGCCTCACTGCCACAGGAAAGATTCAGAGCAATCTGTAATCTTGTACATACCAACCCAGAAGAGGGGCCACAGTTCCAAAGATCAAAAGTTCAGCTCCCCATCCAGTCACAAGACAAAAATTATGTCCTAAAATTGAGCCTAACCCAAGCGCTAAGGTAAAATATTCCTAGATGATTGCTTCAGACACTTAGGCTGTGTCCAGACTCAGGGGTTTTTTCGGGAAAAGTAGCCTTTTTCCGAAAAAACTTCACCTACGTCTAGACTGCAGCCGCGTTCTTTCGAAATTAAATCGAAAGAATGCGGCTTTTCTTTCGACGGTGGTAAACCTAATACCACGAGGAAGAACGCCTTCTTTCGAAAGTGCTCTTTCGAAAGAAGGCGTTCTTGAAAGCAAACAGGCTTTTTAGAAAGAGAGCATCCAGACTCACTGGGTGCTTTCTTTCGAAAAAGCGGCTTGCTTTTTCGAAATTCCGCGTGCAGTCTAGACGCTCTCTTTCGAAAGAGGCTCTTTCGAAAGAGGCTTGCAGTCTAGACATAGCCCTAGCAGCTAGTATTGCGCTGGCAGCAGATCCTTCTGTGGCACTGTGAACACTTACCAGATGACTCTAACATCAGTGATCTCAGGAGACACGTGCTAGTTTAGTCAGCACTAACCACAGAGGCCTCTTGCCACATGCATCTCAGTGGACTCATCTATATAGCAAATCTTATCAGCATAGAGGCAGTACTTGGCACGGTACTGGAGTCCCCATTCCTGGACAAACTAAGAGCTGGTTCCTTCCATTACCTGTTGGAGCTGGCCATAGAGTTCACTTGGCAGGGGGACATTGGACTGGCGTGCCCCACCTTTGGATGAGGATTTAGCTTTCTCATCCTCTTCAAGGAAATGTAGCAGGCGGCTGTTGCTGGAATGTGACTCTTCCCTGCTATGGGTAACCCAGTTGGATTTGGACAGGTAGTCAAGGGAAGATCCATAAATCTTCTGGATCCACAAGGGAACCACTGAAGCTGTATCATCCTGTGTGCCCTCCTTCCCCTCAATAACTTTGTCAACCTTGGTCATAAGGGTCTCTTTTGAGGGCATCAGCCCATTCCTTAGGAAAATTGCTTCCTCAGCAGACTCCATGAAGATCTTCTCCAAAGCAACTAAGCAAGCTGGCTCCAGCACCAGTTCTGGTAATAAATGTTGGAAGAGGAATAAAAGATTGTTGGAGAAGACCTCAAACCATTTGCTGTTCTCATCCTGTTAAGGGGCAAGGAAGAACAAGATTCCATTTCTAGCTTCATTGAATGAACTGTTTTGTAGGATCCAATGAGGATATTAGCAGATGCTCTGTACGTGCCTCAGAAAAGCAGCATAAATGATTGGACATTCTATAGCCTTCATTGTTTGGTAAAATGGCCCGACCAATCAAGTAAGGGATTTTACAACAGGCAAGGATTATATGTCCCATCCCTACATGTGACTTTGCAATCTCCCAAGTGTGCAAACAGGAGATATCATGTTCTAGCTAGTGGATGTAAACTTTTTTTTTCCCAGCATTCCCTCCTAGAGTGTCTCATTGTCCAAACTATCCAAGAGAGATCAAAGACCTGAACTACTTGTCCACGAGGGGGTCCTGACTAATGTTTTCGTATGGGTTGCCATTTATCAAGCAATTATTGGAAAGTATGATTTCCTGTTACAGGACAAACTCTCCACCCTGACAGACTCTCCACCCTTAATGACTCTCGAGAGCTAAGTTCAGTCATGGCAGAGAGGCAGCAAGAGTTTGTCTTTTCAGGGAAACTGATCAGTAATGGCACAGACATGGCATTGTACTCCCTTACTTTGTGGGACTCTAAATTCCAACTTCTACATATAAACAGCAGCAGCATCCATGATCTCCATTCAAATGATAGACCTCTGTAGACCGATCACCCTCAATGCCTGTCCTATGACTGTGGAAGAGGCAATGTTTCCACGAGTGCGATTGTTGACCTTGACTGCTCCCCAACAGAGGCAAGCAACCAGAAAACAATTCTTGAGAACATGTCTGGTCCATTTATGGATTTGTAGGTGCAGTTTCACAATTGCCTGCTTTATTTCAGAGAAGCTTGGGTTGAGATTACCTGGAAGGAATGGATCCTTAAAATTCTACACTTAGAGTATCTGCCCTTCAGAGTCTTCCAACCCCTCGCCTATTCCTCCTTAGGGTCCCTTCTCACAAGATGCGTCTGAGACAAGAACTTGGTTTCCTTTTGCGACTGGGGAGAGGTGGCCCAAGAATTCAGAGGGAGAGGTTTTTACTTTCATAGATAACCAATGCCAGAAAAGGGATTATTGTGCTCATTTGGTCTGATCTCTGTATGACACAGGCCACAAAATGTCCACCAAATAATTCCTTTTGACTTACAACTTAACTTTAATCCATCCTTTCTTCCTAAGAGGAAAGATAGATGGAAACCCATCATGGGTCTTTGAAGTCTCTAGGTGTTTACAGCCATCATTCAAATTTACCTGGGTCACTTTAGCTTCTTGTCTTGGATCCTATGGATTGATTTATGGCTGTCCATCCAAAACACTTTCTTTCCAGTTTCTGTACTTCCAGCCACCAGAAGATCCCTACAATTCCTGATAGGAACATCACAGTACCAGTACAGATTCCTTCCCTTTTGGCCTATCCACAGCCCTCAAGCTGTATTCTCCTTGGTCTTATGGTCAGGGCTCGCCGAACCGCGGCTAGTCCCGCTCGCCAGCTGCGTTGTCTGGCGATCTGTGCATGTGCAGATTGCCCAAACCCAGCTCTTCCGGATTGCAGTCTACTCGCCACGGGCGAGTAGATTTCATTATTTGTTGAGCCCTGCTTATGGTAGTGGCAGCAAACCTAATGAGACAAGGAATTCAAGTATATTCTTTCTTTGATGACTGGCTAATATGGAACTTATCCCTCCTGTAGTTAAGACTCTCATCTCTACCTGCTCTGTACCATGAAGTCATGTATCTGTGGAGTTGGAGTATCCTGCCTTTTGTCAGCCTCATCTCTCTGCTTTCTGGGTTGTCAGAACCCTTTAGCAAACACATCTAGCAGAGACTTCTTGGAGGACCATGAGTAATCCCTCAAGTTCTCAGTTCTCCAGCTTGTCTGCAGAGATAGGGATCTCTAACAATAGACTTTATTTGCAAAGTCCTGGAGACTTTTCTTATCCCTTGCATTCCTGCTCTGTTGCAAGCTTTTATGGCTATGATCGCCAGTTGTTCAGGAAATTGAGACAAATCAGGGATTACCATCACAATGAGTCCCAACTTGGAGCAGTGTATCCTTGTACTTGGCCTCAACAGTTCTACCATCTGTTCTAAAGCAACTCATCTTAAAGATTCTTACCTTGATCTGTTGTCTCAACAATGACTAGGACCTTCATCTGGACCTGATGGCCTGGTTGATAGCTGGCTGATATAAACCTAGAGGAGGGGACCATTCTGTGCATCTTGCTTCAATGTAGTAAGCTCTCTAATAACAAACTAGTACAAATAGAACAAATCCCTTCCTTTGAGTGTGTTACTACCTGCTTGTTTCTTCACTGCTCCTTGAAAACAGCCTTTCCGGTGGCCATAACCTCAATCACAAGAATTGGGGAGATTCAGGCTTTCATAATTGCCTCCCATGCTGTCTTTCATAAAGATTAGTCCTTAAAGATGAGCTAATCTAAAGTCCCTGCCCTTAGTTGCCCCAGAGCTTCAATATGTCTATTCATATACAGGCAGTCCCCAGGTTACGTACAAGATAGGGACTGTTGGTTTGTTCTTAAGTTGAATCTGTATGTAAGTCGGAACTGGTACATATTGAAGGGGAAACTCTAGCCAAACATTTCTCCAGAGCTCAGTTTTATTCTCCCACACCTCACTTCCCTCAGTCCTTTATTCTCAAGCTGAGGTGTCTGCTTAGAAAAGCCGCTCTGCGTTTCCCTGGTCTGCTGGGGGAGGCGCTAGCTTCGCATCTCCCTGGTCTGCTAGGGGGAAGCAGATAGTGCGGGGTTGCCTCACCCTGTTTGTAAGTAGGGATCCGATGTAAGTCGGAATCCATGTAACCTGGGGACTGCCTGTAGTGGGCTTTCTTTCTAAACCTCAGGTGAAACAAGGTTTCCAATGTGATGTGATTAGAGAAGTGTTTTTTCACCTAGACGGACTCAGGTCACTTACAGTTTCACTGTGTGTGTTTGCATTATGTAACAGATTGGAAAACAACTCATATCCTTGGGGAGACTGTTAAAGTGAGTTTTCGACCGCATGTGTACGAACCTGTTGTGTTTTAACAAAGAATGACCTGCCCCTTGGATGCACCCAGTCAGAGCATCTTCTGCTGCTTCTTTGCACTACACTTCTTTGACTGAAATTTGCAGGGCACTGATCAAAAGTGTAGTCAACACCTTCTCTGCTCAGTGTGCCTTAGTGCAAGTCCCTAGGTCAGATGCAAGCTTCACCAGAGCTGTCCTTCAGCTGGTATTTTAGATAGGACTCCCTTTACTCACCACCAAGATGGAATATTGCTTGCTAGTCACCGAGAGTGGAATCTTTGTGGACAATCATTCAAAGAGAGTGGAAACATACTCCGCACTATGGTTCTTCCAGATGGATTGTCTGCATACATTCCACAATTTGCCTTCCCTTCTCAGTAATTCAGAGTCCTGACACATGGGATTCTTTACTGGCGGTGAAGCTTCCCCAGCTTCTATCCTCAAGCACAGTGCTCATGAGGCTCCAAGGGCACAGGTGCAGCCTCAACAGGTGCTGCTGTTCCAAGGATTCTGAGCTATGCACCAGAAGAGGAATCTAAAAGACTAACACCACTCAAACAGCCATCTGCCTTACTGTAAGCCAGGTAAGCACGTTTTTGTTTGTATAACCTATGCCCGGCTAATTAGGGCAATTGTGAAGTGTTTTTTTTTTAATATATCTGTTTTATCATCCTCGTGCTAGCTGCTCCTGGGCATGTTATCTGCACAATTAGATAATGCAAGCTAAAGGTTAATTTTATTCTCTCTGCTCTAGCATAAATAGCATAAAGCAACTGTTCTCAAAAGCAAGTCAGCAAAGATGGATGTGGGTTGTAAGGTAGTGTTAATTTTTCTTTTCTTTTCTCCTTGTTGTGGGGTCGACTGGAAACTAGCTCAAGGTTTTATTGCCATTGCTGGTCCCCTAAACAATGAGTCATTAAGGAATTTAGATCTTCCAAACAAGCCCTTAGACAAGGAGGCTCTTAATATTATTGTGGATGAAGGACATCATTGTTTGTGCCACCAGCCTATTTTGGCTTCTCTGCCACTGTATTTCTCCTACCTTCATGCAAGAGGAGTGACCCATTATAAAATTTTTATGCCATGGGCGCACATCCTTCCAGAAGGAAACACCAAGAATCCAGAAGAGGCTGCAGTTGCATGTTATAGAGAAATTCTTAAGTCTCTTACCACTGCAAACCTTAAAGCAGTGGTAATTCTACATCATAAACATTTGCCTGGGGTTGTGGTCACACTTGGGAAGCACAGCACCTTTGCTGATTTATTTGTGGAATATGCTGAGTTTAACTTCCGTTCTTTCGGCGATTTGGTTGACATATGGCTCACCTTTAGCGCCTTGCCTGAGATCATTGAGAGTCTGCCATATGATGATCCACAGATCTCTCTCCAGATTCTAGCTGCTGCACATGAAAAAGTTTATAAAGTCTACCATGAAAAATATTCTTCAAAAGGTAAAGAGAGAATGGGAATGGAATTCTGTTTGACTTTCCTGAGCAGTGTGTGAAATGATGTGGCTGGCTGGCTGGCTGGCTGGCTGGCGTGTGTGTGTGTGTGTGTGTGTGTGTGTGTGTGTTGAAAAGGCACAGATGCTGGAACAATTTTTACTGTAAATCCTGTATATAATAGAAACCTAATAGAAACCACTTCACACACTCACACACACACACACACACACACACACTCTCTCTCTCTCTCTGTCTCTGTCTCTGTCTCTGTCTCTGTCTCTGTCTCTGTCTCTGTCTCTGTCTCTCTCAGTTCCAGCATAGACGAGGTTAAAGAAAATACCCATGGAAACATTTTGAATTATCTGTGTGTTTCTCTGAAATCTCTGAATTTTAGAATAACAAAGTATTCCATAGCTGAGCTCACACCAAAGAGAACTAGCTAAATTACTTGCTGTTTTCTTTAACAGCTTAGGAGTATCTTGGACACTTTTAAAGGAATGAAAATTGTGCACTAGAGGCTGCATTAGAATGTGTGTAACCTAAGGCTTAATTCACAACTTTGCATTCTCCCCTCAAAGACCCAGATCAGATCTCTTGCTCTCTGTTTTCTATGTTTTTATGTTAAGGCAAATTCATAGACATAAAATAAATTAGCGGGAAGCCTTCTTGACTTCCTGCTATCTTGCCTGCTCAGCTTGTCTGTGGTCTGTTGGTAGTTTTAAGGTAATCTAGGAAGCCTTGGGACTCTGGACTCCAAGATCTGTGAGCCTAGATCCACCTACCAGGCATACTGCTCTGCAGTTACGGCTCCCAGAAGTGCAGAGAATGGTTATTCCCTTTTGCAAAGAACTTTGAAAGTTTTGGTTTTCATTCCTAATCAGAATAAAATGGAATTTATACTTTCTCAGTGGAAAATGAATTACCATTCTCCATCTAGTTGTAGTAGCAGCCATCAGATGGGAGAGTCTTAAGGCTACCCCCCTTAGTCCATATTTTGTGAGCTTTCTTTTTGTTGCCTTTCGTTCCGATACTTTAATGCTAGTTCATACATTTTGGGTAGATATGAAACTTGCTGTCAAGAAATTATTCACATAGGGACTCTTTAAGTAGATCATTTAGATTCCCAGCCCAGAATATTTTAAACATAAAAATGTTTTGTGTAATGGATTCATCAAGTCCTCAGAAGTAAAGGTCTTGCTTAGTGACCCATCAGAATTAAAACTGTTGCCCTAAACTGCTTTCCACTAGTGCTCTGTTGATCAGCAGTTAGTATTCTGCTGAGCAGTCCAGGACACTTGCTGAACTCCTGCACTTTGTTGTCCCCATTAGGGGACGTCTTTTAAATAATCTAGAAAAATGTTTTTTTTATATGTTCTGAGAATCTCTCTTTGGTTCATCTCCCTCCATTCCCCACAAGTAAATGATATAATAAGCACCTTTTTCTTTATTTTTGTAGATGGAAAAGTATCCATTGCATTGGACCTCGATCATGTCTTTGAGAGTGCCCCAATGGAATCTTTTTTAAGCTCTCTTAAGGTGATAATTTATTTTCTTGGAACTCTTGTCTATTAATTTGCGTTTGATTAGTAATTTTTTATATATTGGAATAAAAATAATTTTACTGCAGTTGTAATTTGATCTATCTGCCTGTTTATTTCAATAGTTTAGTCATGTGAAGCTAAATTAATTTTAAACAATGACCAAATTGTTCTGTTGGCTTGGTAAGCATTACTTAGAAAGCATAGATGCTGTATTATCAGTTAAATCTTCATCTGAAAATTTAAGCGTGAATAACTTTGTTCTCATGAGGAAATCCCAGTAAAGTTTGATAGAGAACAATTACTTTAGGATCAATGTCTTTGGGAGATTAGATGATAAATTTCATTTACAATTTGCAGCTGTAATAATGTGCGTGTTCTGTATGTGTTATAAGCCTTCTGCAGAGAGATGCCATACTGTCACTTTCCATGTGATTCCAATTAATAGTTTTCATTTTAAATACTGAATAGCAAAATCCACTTTGCCTATTTTATTTCCTGTTTAACTCTTGTCTCTAACTATTTTTCTAAAGGCCTTAGAGGAGCTGTGAGGGGTTCTAATGGTTCCATCCTGAGCTAACCCATTGTCTGTTTGCCAGGTATCTGTAGTTGACACAGTCTGGAGAGAAACCAATCTCCTCAGACTAGTTGTCAAGACACAGATCAGTTGAAGTGGAAGGTTGCAAGTTTAGAGTTCACTTGACTGGAAATAGTGTCTCTTCTGGGAAAGTTTTCTGGAAAGATCAACTAGTATATGTTAATATGCTGGTCCCAAAAGGTGCTGAGATTGAAGTCAGTATACAAATACTTGTTAGACATTGCATTAATTTGCTTTTCAAGTGAAATAATACCGTGTACACCAGTGGTCTCCAACCTTTTTACACCGAAGATCACTTTTTAAATCTCAGAACAGGTGAAGATCTAAAGCCCCGCCCCTTTCTTGAAGCCCCGCCCCTTTCTTGAAGCCCCACCCTCTCTATTCTCCTCCTGTCCATCACTTGCTATCCCCAACCCTTACTTACACACTCTGATAAACACTTTATTTTTAAATTATGCGACATATAAAATTAAAATCACGTGTTTATATTTATGAAATAAATGGTGTGTTTTTTATTCATGCTATTTAAATCTAAAATGAAGCATTTATAATTATACATTTTGTGGGAACAGAGTTCTGCGGCTGGGGGCAGGGGAGAGGGAACAGGGTGCTGGGAGGGCAGAGGACAGGGTTCTGCAGCAGGGGACAGGGTGCCAGTGGGGACAGAGTTCGGGGAGTGGGGACGGGAGTGGGGACAGAGTTCTGTAGCTGGGGACAGGGGAGTGAAGTCTGGGGAGCGGGGACAGGGTGCCAGTGGCAGCAGAGTCACCTGCATCTGCCTCCTCCCCGGATTCTCCTCCCCCCTCCCCCTCCCGCGGGAAGCCAGCACATGTCTCCTCCAGGCCACCTGCGGAGCTAACCCCTGCCTCCCGCAGCAGGGCCAAACCCCCATTCCGTGGCACAGCGCAGCACAGCCCCTCCCCTCCTGCAGCGCGGCCAACCCCCGCGGGCACGTGCCCCGGGGCCAAAGCCCCCTCCCGCGGCGCAGCGCGGCCAACCCTCTCCTGCAGCATGGCCAACCCCCGCGGGCGCCTGCCCCGGAGTCAACCCCCCCTCCCACGGCCCGGCCTGGCCAACTCAACTCCCTCCCCTCCTGCAGCGCTGCCAAACCCCGGGGATAACTCCTGCTCCCGCGGCGCAGGGAAACCCCTGCGCCCAACTCACCCCTCCGGCGGGGCAGGGAAGCTTCCGCACTCATCCTCTAGGGCCAACTCCCCCTCCCCCAGTACGCAGCAGAGCTGTGGGAGGGGGAGCAGCCTGCGCACTTCTGGAACCCCTGGAAGTGACGCGGGCTTCAGAGAGGACTTCCGTCCACCCCGCGGGAAGCCGGCACTACACTAGAGGTAGGTAGTGTGGCTTCTCGGGGGTAGGGGGAAAATGGAGGGCGGGGTTGCCCGAACGCGTCGCGATCGACTGGTCGAGGTGGTCGATCACGATCGATGGGTTGGTGACCACGGGTGTGCACAGATATGGTCTTATCAAAGGCTTTTCAAAGTGTACTTTCTCCAGATGTGTGTTGGTAAACCGTTTTAAATCCTGTTGCAAAACTTTGTCTACATGGCCAAAACTAATCATGAACTTTCTCAATCTTGACAGTTTAATTGGAGATGATAAATATTAAACATAAAATATTTTGTTTGTATCATTTGATTAGCTTCCATATTGTTGTAGTACTGAGAAACAGCCTTATGTTCGTAAACCCAATGACACTTTGATTCTATCTGTTGACCAGTTAGGAACAATACCATTTCCTGGTTCCTCTATTTCTTCAGACATTTGAGTCCTACAGCTACTGATAATCTTTCAGCTACTTCTGTATAATACTTCATTCTAGGGATAGCATTCATAGAAGAGACTAAGAATTATTTCTGAGCAGTCTTTAATAGCAAAAATTATTTTTGGAGTAGTGATTTGCCTTTTCTTCTTTCCAGGACTCGGTAGATTTTCTCTCTCTCAGTCTTCAATACAACTGTAGAAATGAAGTAGACTTAAAAAGGAAGTTGAATGAGTTACAGGTAATTCTGAGCAATGTTTCAAAATGATAACGGTACTACAGAGATTTTTAGACTGCTTTGGCGTTTTAGGGATCCAGTCTGCTTTCAGTTACACATGTGAAAATCCTGTGCAAGTGCCATTTTTGTGCCTATACAACTGAGGAAGAATGCGCTCTTAATGTTTTAGACTGCCGTGTTGAGATTTTCAGCAAAGGGAAAATGTTCTAAATACATTATGCACATGGAGAAGTACATTCTTTTTCACAATTATTTTTCAAGTGCCCTTAAACAAAATGGAGACAGAGGATTATCATCGCAGTTAATATTAATATGAGATAACATGTCAGTGGTAGAGTGGAGTAGATGGGTTTAAGACCATTTCCCATACACTGTAATTCTATTGAACTGCTGAAACTATCTATCATATCACTAGCTGTGTTTATGTGTAATCTCTTAAAAGGCTAAGCAATAAAAAAAATTGATTTTACTGCTAATGCATGTTTTATAGCCACTTCCATGTGAGGAACTCAAAGTAATGTACAGTGTATTTGCCCTCTTAAGTCCTCTGTGATCTAGATGCATGATGTTGCAGCTGGGGGAAATTGTGCCTGTATTTCCCTTGAGTGGTCCTGCAAGGGCATTGCTCTCAGGCTTCTGGCCCCATAGCTGTTGCTGTGTGTGAATGGAGACTGGTGTGTTATGTCTCCCTCCTGACTGAAATGTTTCCAGTTTGTGTGGCTTCACTAGCAAAAGGTAGTCTGCCTAAGCAGACATGCTTTTCCTCTCTCATCCCAGATGGCACACACCATGTGATTGCCAGTTTCCATACAGCACTTCCTATACAGGCTTATTTTATTCTTAAAATAAAAGCACTACAGAGAGAACATTAGCATGCTTGTAGGTTCTCTTAATTGGTTTGATATAAGTTTGCCATAAATCACCCTGGCCTCCGACAAATGATCAATCTTTTAAGCTCCATAAAAGGGGCTCTTCTGTGGTCACAAGTTCATAACAATTGCAGCTCAAAGCAAGGAATATAAAAGGCTGCAATTTGTCCTCTTATTAGAGGTCAAGGAGAACAATTTTTTCCCCTCCTCCTTGTAACACCTTTTTTGGTACTTGAAAACTGCTATCGTACACTCTGAAGTATAGCTAACTGGTTCTGTTTTGTCATTATGGCTCAGGTAATGGCCATGCTAGGAAACAGCAGTCTGTGACTCATTGGCTCGTCACTACTGCTTTTCTAACTTATGAGTTTTTGCAAGTATTGAAAATACACAGTTTGGACAGTGATCATTAATGTACCGATCAATTGAAATTACGTACTGCCTTTTAAAGCTCTTTACAAATTCTTGCAGCATCCCTGTTAGGTAAGTGAGGAGTTTAATCTACATTTTACTTACAGGGATACTGTTTTAGTCTACTTCTGGCTTTACAACTGCACTAGCAAGCTTTGTATCTATAATTTGTCACTTGTGGCAGCAGTGATGGAAACAGTAGCATGGACAGGACTCGTACTAGGTTTAAATGACTGTGTGGTAAGTGCCAAAGGTCTGTCTGTATTAGTGCTCCTATCAGTTCTGCCACAAATAGTGGATTACAGCTACCAAATTTGCTGGTGTAGATTCATTCAGCAAATAAGTTACAGCCAAGAATGGAAGATGGGATGCTGCAGTTGACAACGTTTCCTCTGGCTAATCCTTGTAGCTAGACCAGGTCAAACATTTGGTTGTTGTTGAAACAGTTTCTCAATGAATAGCTTTGTTTTTCAGGGTTTTTAAATGAAAATTCAATCCCCCGAAACTTCAGTATTTTGAAAATAAAATAGTGATAGAAATGTAGCCGTGTTAGTCTGGGGTAGTTGAAGCAAAATGCAGGACAATGTAGCACTTTAAAGACCAACAAGATGGTTTATTAGATGATGAGCTTTCGTGGGCCAGACCCACTTCCTCAGATCAAATAGTGGAAGAAAGTAGTCACAACCATATATACCAAAGGATACAATTATCTGTGTCTGTGAATTGCTGATATTAAAGGTAGGGAGAGTGGGATGTTTGTGAGTTAATGGTATTACAGGTGATAATTGGGGAAACTGTCTTGGTAATGGGTGAGAAAGTTCAAAGACTTGTTAAGTCCTTGTTGGCAAGTGTCGAATTTTAACATGAATGACAGTTCAGAGGATTCTCTTTCAAGTGCAGATGTAAAAGGTCTTTGTAGCAGAATGCAGGTGGCTAAGTCATTTAGAGAGTGTCCTTTCTGGTTAAAGTGGCAAGAAACTGTTTTCTCTTTGTGATCTTGTCTGATATCTGTTTTGTGGGCATTAATCCTTTGGCGAAGTGTCTGAGATGTTTGTCCAATGTACATAGCAGACGGACACTTTCGGCACATGATAGCATAGATTATATTTCTGGATGCGCAGGAATATGTGTTCTTGATCTTATAACTCACTTGGTTAGGTCCAATAATGGTATCAGCAGAATGAATATGTGGACAAAGCTGGCAACGGGGTTTGTTGCAAGGGAAGGTACCAGGGTTGGTATTAGTGTGGTATGTCCTGTGGTGGTTGGTAAGAATCATCTTGAGGTTAGGTGGTTGTCTATAGGAGACTATGGGTCTGTCTCCCAGAGCCTCTTTGAGTATGGTATCCTGTTCCAATATAGGCTGTAGTTTATTGATAATGTGTTGGACAGGTTTAAGTTGGGGGTTGTAGGTGATGACAAGTGGTGTTCTATTGTTGGTTTTCTTGGGTCTGTCTTGAAGTAGATGGTTTCTAGGTATTCGTCTGGCTCTTTCAATTTGCTTTTTTATTTCTCTGGGTGGGTAGTTGAGATTTTATAAATGCTTGGTAGAGATCCTGAAGCTTCTGGTCTCTGTCAGTGGGGTCAGAGCAGATGCGGTTGTATCGAAGGGCTTGGCTATAGACGATGGATCGTGTGGTGTGTTCTGGATGGGAGCTGGATGCATGTAGGTAACTGTATGAGTCGGTGGGTTTTCTGTAGAGAGTGGTGTCTAATTTTCCATTGTTGATTTGTACGGTGGTGTCCAGGAAGTGGATCTCTCGTGTAGAATGGTCCAGGCTGAGGTTGATGGTGGGGTGTAGGTTGTTGAAATCTCTGTGGAATATCTCCAGTGTTTCTTGGCCATGTGTCCAGATCATAAAGATGTCATCGATGTACCGTAGGTAGAGGAGGGGTGAAAGGGGTGAAAGGGGACTGTCATTCATGTTAAAATTCGACACTTGCCAACAAGGACTTAACAAGTCTTTGAACTTTCTCACCCATTACCAAGACAGTTTCCCCAATTATCACCTGTAATACCATTAACTCACAAACATCCCACTCTCCCTACCTTTAATATCAGCAATTCACAGACACTTACCTTCCTTCCTCCCCCTTCCCACCCCCCCCCCCCCCGCATCCCCCTTCTGTTCTGCAATGTGATTTGTCCTTTTCATATTTGTTCATTTTTTTTAATTGTATCCTTTGGTATATATGGTTGTGACTACTTTCTTCCACTATTTGATCTGAGGAAGTGGGTCTGGCCCACGAAAGCTCATCATCTAATAAACCATCTTGTTAGTCTTTAAAGTGCTACATTGTCCTGCATTTTGCTTGAAAATAAAAGTTTTTTCCTTCCAATTTGCTCCTTTGGGCCAGTCCTACTTAAAAATCAGGGATAAAGACTGGTTCCAAATATTTTAGCCTTCAATCCTTTCCCTTGTCCCACATGCCTTTCCCCAATCCCATGAGTCTTTTACCTCCACTCTCCCAGGCACTAAGAAGTTTCTACCCCCCATGCAGGCAGATGAGTCTTATATTCTTCCCTCTCACTCACGTCCCTGAGTAGGGAGCTCTTGAGCACTGAGCCACTTTTGTCTCTGCCACGTCTGCTTTGGCTCTTGACACTACTGCTGCTTTGAGCGTCTTGCCTTCTGCCGCTTAGCATGAAGCAGAATACAGAGCCCCACAGCAGCAGGAACCTGGGCATGTCTTTCATGTGGTCTGGCAGAAATGCCCTGATTCCCGCATTCTGCTGGCCTCCCAGTTCTCAGAGTGAATACACAAGGGTTAATAATGAAGTCTGCTTATATATGTACATATTTTATGTGGTACAAGCTATGCAAATTATTCTTGCCTCCCATTCTAATCTCTGACATGTAATTTGATAGGATTCTATCAGGTTTTGTATCCCATGTTGAAAACAACAAATGCCAAGCATGTGCCTTTGCTTATCTTCTTCCTGGGGCTTAATGCTGTAATTTTTTTTTTACAGACTATCAAGAAGAATACAAAAATTTTACTCTTTAGTCTAACGCTTCGTGAATGTAACTCCGTGAAAGAGAATCCATTTATACCTGTAGCTAGCCTTTTCCAGGGTAAGTGGCATGTTCAGAAGGAAGTTCCAGCTTTGCAAGACACTTTCAGTAGCATGTAGGGCTAATAACTTAATTTTAATGTCTCAGTTTCCCATTTGTCAAATGTGACTTAACACTTCCTTCTTCCCATCCTTTTCTCTATTGTCTGTCTAAATTAGTACTATTAATACAACATCTTGTACAAAGGGACACTGGTTTTGGTTGGTTTCATTTGTCTTCATTAAACAAGAAGTAATAATAATGGTCACATTTTTGGTTAAGCATCGGATCTTAAAGTATAAAACTAACATTTTGGGGATTCTGAACATAATCTTCCCAAGCAGATACTATGGGGAGAGGCAATTTTTAAAAGACTGGATTTCAAACCATGATCTTGTGTATATCATAATTCTGCTGACCAAATGTAGTCATTTTCTTAAATCCCATTGACACCTCTCTCATTTGTCTCACACATCTCCCAGCACCACACACATGTTCCTGTAAGTCATCCATTTTAGGTTTATTAGAACTGCCTGCCTGAGGAGTTAGGATAGTTCAGAGAGCTTCTAGGAAAATGGAGCAGCTTGGTGAGCTACTTTCTGGTGGTGTCTAGAACCTTCCACTCCTACCATTTCCCTGATTAACTGCCACCCCCTTCACAGACCGAGAAGCATTCCTCCAGAACCTCTCCTACATAGCTAACACACTGCCAGCCTGGAGGGCTATGCCAAGAGTTATTCGGCTTAGTTGCATGTGCGTCATGCTAAGTTTTTTGTTAAAACTGCCAAGGTGCAGGAGGAGGGATGAGTGAGAAGGGGATGTAACTGCTGTTGTTTTACCAAAATTGTACAAAACAAGAAACACTGTCCTGTCACCCAAAGCAATCCTGAAATTGTCTGCCTGAAAGTGTTATCCTTACTATAAACTTGAGTGCATAGGTCATAGGTCATCACTAGTTTTATTGTTAAGGTAAAGGGCGAGAATGAAACAAGACACAAAAAAACAAGAATGGGAGAACACTAAGTAAATGAGAGAGGCTTTTATTGTATCTAGTTATCACTCAAATGTTTGTGTGTGTTCAGATTTGTCTGTTGGTTATATATGGGGAACTGCACTGGCTAATATCAGGGGGTCACGTGTTTTATTGTAACTGAGTTGTGTTTTTCTTTTTTCTTTCAGCCATTAATCAAGATCAGACATTAGCAATGGGATATGATGTTAATGAATTCTTAAACTACTCATCAGTTCATAAAACTAGGTACACAGTTTTCATTCCTTAAGTCTTGTAAACTTTCATGTTCTGTAGAAGAAAGAAATGTGCTATATGGATGGCATCCTACGGCCTTTAATAAACATGCCACTTCAAATCATTTTCAAATGCCATTTCTTTTCAAATAGAAATGCTCTGTCCAGATTGCACCACCATCGGAGTATCTTGTACTCCTATAGAACCTGATCCCATTGCTACATCTTACAATAAAACATCTTCAAAAAGGCATTGTCATTCATGTGAAGATAGTGGGATTATACACAAGTGTTTGTGTTAGCTGCCTCTGGACATGCACTAGCATAAATCATTACTGTAAGCACCTCATATTCCAAATTTTGCCCTTTTGGGTTTTGTGATCTGTGCATTCAGTTACCATCATGTAGGTATTATGTTTGAGTGGAAAAAGAAATGAATGACTATTACAACCTGCAGAATATAAGTTTAATAATGCCACCAGTCATAACTATTTTAATTTATTTTTATTCTGTAGTTCCCATGTAGCTAATACGACCATCCAGAAAAGACTACAGGAGGACCAGACTGATGCTCTTGCTCCTCTCTTCTCCTATCAAACAGTTTGGGAAACTTTTGCTAACCAGTCCGAATTGGAGAGAGACGCTTTTGTTCATGATGTTTTCCCACATGGTTTCCTCTGGGGCACGTCCACTGGTTCCTTTAACATTGAAGGTGGCTGGGCTGAGGATGGAAAAGGAAAGAGTATTTGGGACCAGTTTGGGCAGCAAGGTCATGTCTACATGAATCAGACCGCAAATGTGGCATGTGACAGTTACCACAAAATTGACTATGATGTTTATTTGCTCAGGGGCCTTCAGTCAAAGCTGTACAAGTTTTCTATATCCTGGCCCCGGATTTTTCCTACTGGCGTTAGAAATGGCTTCAGTTCCAAAGGTGTAAATTACTACAACAAATTGATAAACAGCTTATTGGACTCTAATATTCAGCCTATGGTGACTTTGTTCCATTGGGACCTCCCACAAGTACTTCAGGATCTTGGTGGATGGCAGAATGACAGCATTATTGATATTTTTGCAGACTATGCAGACTTTTGTTTTGCCACCTTTGGGGATCGGGTTAAATTTTGGATTACCTTCCATGAACCTTGGGTCATTAGCTACGCTGGTTATGGCACAGGACAGCATCCCCCAAGAATCGCTGATCCAGGAGTAGCCTCTTATAAGGTACTCACAAAGAAGAGCTTGGGTTCTTAGGGCTATTTGAGTTGTGCTTTTTCTTTGTTTACACTCTGTTTGTGTTGATTCTGTGACCAGAACACAGATCTCAACACTTATAAGAAATCAGCTAATTTAGCAAAGGTTATATTAATGGGTGCCATTGTAATTGTGGCAAAACAGAGAGAATGAATGTATTTAACTGTATCCCTCTCCTCCCAAAGCCCTTGTTGTCTCATCACTTTAGTTTGGGATCGTCAAAGGGGCCAAAGGAAATCTGATGTGAAAAATTCAAAGTTAGAGTGTGATGAGATGTTCAGAGTAGATACTACAATTTGTCATGTGTTTGTGCAGTGGCCTCTATAGATAGAGAAGACTCCACTTGTATCTGGGTTGGAAAGTGGCAGCTTCTTAACATTGCTTGTTACAACTATGAAATAAGTTGGCATAACTACTTCAAAGTTTGAATCTGCATTTGGGGTTCGGGTGGCAGGAAAGGTTTCTTTCGTTCAAACTAGTTTTATGTCGCACTTTCTATTAACATAACTGGGGCTTTGCTAGGAATGTTTAATGTTTACATGTACTTAATCTTCCTGTTCAAAAGTTCTTAAACCACTGGCTACAAACTTGCATTTCTCTTTTTCTCCCAAGGTGGCTCACTCCATTATTAAAGCACATGCAAAAGCCTGGCATTTATATGATGACAAATATCGCTCCCAACAGCATGGTAAGGTAGGAATAGTGCTGAATTCAGATTGGGCTGAACCCAAGACCCCAACAAGTTCGGAGGACGTGAAGGCTGCTGAGCGCTACATGCATTTCATGCTCGGCTGGTTTGCTCACCCTATATTTGTTAATGGTGACTACCCAGATATCCTGAAATCCCAGATCCAACAGAAGAACCAGCAGTGTTCTATCCCAGTTGCCTCCCTTCCTTCATTTAGTGAAGAAGAGAAGTCCTTAGTGAAAGGGACTTCAGATTTCTTTGGTCTTTCTCATTACACTTCCAGACTGATCAGCACGGTGGCTAATGATACCTGTAATCCAGGCTATGAGAATATTGGGAATTTTTCCCAACATGTGGATCCTTCTTGGCCACAGACAGCCTCATCTTGGATCAGAGTGGCCCCTTGGGGACTGAGGAGGTTGTTGAAGTTCATTTCCCAGGAATATACAGGAACTAGGGTCCCAATTTACATAGCTGGGAATGGTGCGCCGACAGAAGATGGAGGGGATGTTATTAATGACACAAAGAGAATGGATTATTTCAGGCTGTATATCAACGAGGCTCTGAAAGGTAAGCAGCATTTGTTTTTAAATGGTTAAATGTTCTTTAATTTCACCAGTGTTTCCACTTGTGGCAACCTGTGAACATTCCCACTTGTGTGGGACCATTAAAGCTATATCCTTTGCTAACTGCAGCAACAAACTGTGACTTAATCCAACAGACCAGGCCTGAGCACATTTCCCAGGCCTGAAGAAGAGTTTGTGTAAGCTCAAAAACTTTTCACCAACAGAAGTTGATCTAAGAAATCGAGAGCTAAGGTGGGTGACGTAATACCTATGTGCATACTATGTAAGACAGGCAAACTTGGGCCCAAATCTGTACTGAGCTCTGTGGGAAGACCCTTGCCTTAATTCAAAGCCCTGCTGTAGTAATATGGTACCAGGCAAGAATATGAATCTGCCAGACTGGATCTCATTGTATTATCGGGGCCAAAGTGGAGAAGACTGGCATATCTCTGCCCTCTGTATAAAAACATCACTCACAGAAGTGTGTGTGTGTGTGTGTGTGTGTGTGTGTGTGTGTGTGTGTGTGTGTGTGTGTGTGTGTGTGTAAAGCACTTCACAAAGCAGTTCAGTATCATTGCCTGAAAGATGTTATCCTTTGATAACCGCGATGGTGACCTATATAAAATGTTGATCTTAGTCCATTTACCAGTGTCACGATAACCATCTGCATGATGTACATCATTTTGCACCCCTGTTGGTGATCTCCACAGAAAGGTTGAGGATGAATGCACAGGGCAAGTGAATTCCCCTGAGTAGAGATTCTCTTCTGGTTGTAAGTTGATGTTACTTAGTAGCACAGTATGAGGAAGTTGGCACTGCTGCCCCTTCTTTACATGTTCTGTGGTTAATTAAAGGACTTCTTTCTCCAGGGAAGTCCAATCAGTTCTGAATTTACATGACCATTTTTTTTTGTTTTAAGTATAGTAGTAAGTCCACAAGAGAGCTGTACAACTGCAATGGCTATAGATATGTTACCTTCAAAACATAAATGTGTTGGTTTAGGAAATCAGAAGAAGTAATCAATAGTGAGGGTTTGAAGGGAACAAATAGTCCGTAGGTACTTAATTCCCATTGACTTGTGAAGGGAGTTAAGCACAAAGGCACCACTTGTGCCTTTGAAAATCTGCCACATGGCAGCACAGCTTACCATGATTAGGTTCTTGGGCCAACTTATAGCTGAGTTTTGAAACTATCTAAATCTGTTCACATAGAAAACTAATTTCATGATTCTCCTTCCTACCTCTGGGTACAACAAATTGTCAAACAGCCCTGGAAGGCACTCAGCCAGGGCAACTTACTTATTTAAGAAAAAATATCCTCAAAGAAAAGACTTAGGAGAAATATATTCACAACATTAACACAATTCCTTTTCTCTGAGCAAGTGCATGTCAAAATATTTTAAAAATCTATTTTTAATCTCAAAGGACAGTTTATGAAAAAAAAATCATGCTCTAGGTCTGGGGTCGACAGCCTTTTCAAACCAAAGAGCCAAACTACAACAAAATTCAGAACAAGTGGTCAATAAACAACCATACATATAAAAATGCCCATTGCATGACTGAAAATATACATCTTAATATTATCTATAATGGACATGATTAATAATAGCATAAATGAAACATTGTACTCAGACTTTATTTAATTGGACTTCTGCTGCTGCATCTTTTTCGCACATTTCTTTGAAGATTACATTATAACTGGTCAAATCCAGATTCAGGCTGTCATCTGTCAATCTTATGGCAGGGGTTGGGGATGTAGGGGGTGCAGGAATCTTGGTTGGGGTGTATGAGGGGCTCAGGATGGGATTTGGGTGTATGGTGGGCTCAGGACACAGGTTTGGTGTATGTGGGGTGCAGAAGTGTTATGGCAGGTAACTGGGGATGTACAAGTATGAAGGGTTCAGGGGAGGGGATTCAAGAGTAAGATGGGCTCAGGGTTGGTGTGTGGGGCAGGGTGCAGGAGTGTTATGACGCTAAAGCCAGATGGGAGCTAGGCCCCAATTGGGGGCTTGTTGGTTGGGCTTCATGTTTACATAAAGTAAAATCTTATGTCCAACACAATGTCTGTCTTTATGGCAGGGGTGGAGAACCTTTTTTGGGCTGGGGGCCACTGAGTTTGGATGAAGGAGTCCATTGTGACCTGAGGCTTGGGATTGAGGTGCAGGAGCTTGGATTGTGACCTAGGGCGGGAGGGAATTGTAATCTGGGGGAGGGGGTTGGGGTGCAGGGTCAAGGAGGAGGGTATGGGCCAGGAGAAGGGCAGAGGGTTTGGTTTATGTAGAGTCAGGGAGCAGAGGGCTGGGGGGAGGGAGAGGCTGGGGTGCCAGAGGCAGGCTCTGGCTGGGAGACTTACCAGTGAGACTCCAGGCTAGCAACCCAGCATGTTTGTCAGGAGCCTGTTCTGCTTCTGCACAGGCTGCAGAGCCATGTGCTCTGTGAATAAGAACCTGAGGGGAAGGTGGATTGGTGCTTTGCGCACTGCCTGTTCTTGAAGCAAGCAGCTTCTATTGGCCGAAACCGGTCAATGGGATTGTGCTGGGCGCGAGAGCAACCATGAGGCATCACTACCCCTTTGCCTCCTGGCTCACAGTTTGTGAAAAACAAACGGCCCAGCAGCCTCTTTTCTGAGCACTGTGTGTGAGTGGGGAAAGCAGGGGAGTCTGCTGTGTCTGTGGGCCGGATAGTTTTGCCCAGGCCTGCTGTTGCACCAGCACAGGCTCCCTGCTGCAGTGGGAGCAAGGGGGGGGCTGGGCTCGAGCTTCAAAAGAGCCATATCTGGCTCCCTAGTGAGCCATATTTGGCTCGTGAGCCAGAGGTTGCTGACCCCTACTCTAGGGGTTATAAAAGTAAAGGATATTGAGTGCATTTATCACTGCCTCCTTGTGGTTGCTGTACGAACAGAACAGCTCATATGGCACATGGACCAGATTTTTTGGAGTCCAAAGATCCTAGAGTCTCTCCTCCATGCAATATGTATTGACATAGGTGATATCAGTAGGGTACACATACACAGTACAGAGATTAATTACAATGTCTTGTGATTACCATAAATTAGCATATATAACTCGTGGGTTATACACGTTTTTACAGCCCCCCCCGAGGATAACCTCGGGGTATACATGTCCGCGAGATATACACATTTATTTTTACTCACAAGCCTGCGCTGTGCTCTCCATTCCCCCGCCCAGAGGAGAGTGGGTTGCGCCTGTCTGCAGCTGCGCAGGGCCTGGGGACGAGTGTGGCTTCCCTCCCGCAGGCCAGCCAGCGTGCCTGCACTGTGCTCTCCGTTCCCCCCGCTGACAGCTGGCATGTGCAATCACCGTGAATTAGCATATAGAACCCATGGGTTATACTCGAGTGCGGGTTATATATGCTAATTCACGGTACTTATTGGTGTTCTTAGATACATGAGATACTTTGGCCTTTAGCTTCAGGATGTGTTGTTGGGTTTGTGGATGTTGCACTATTGTATTCATTTGTTTCTTTGTATAATATTGCCCATTGTCCAGAAACATAGTCAACATCTAACCTATTCTCCATTGTGTTTTAACAGCTATTAGGCTAGATGCAGTGGACGTTCAGGCATATATTGCCCGATCTCTAATTGATGGCTTTGAAGGCCCAGTGGGTTACAGTCAACTATTCGGACTACATCACGTGAATTTTGAGGATGACAACAGACAAAGGACACCAAAGGAGTCGGCATATTTTTTCTCCAATGTTATTGAAAAAAATGGTTTCCCCAAAGAAGTCATGGGCATATCTTTTCAATCGCCAACAAGTGATTCACCCCCACCACCAAGATTACTCAGTTTACCAGCATCTGAAGTACCATCAAAGGCAAAGGTGGTTTGGGAAAAATTCTCACCCCAAACTAAGTTTGAAAGGGACATGTATTTATATGGAACCTTCCCAGATGATTTCACATGGGGTGTGTCTTCCTCTGCTTACCAGATTGAAGGAGGTTGGGATGTGGATGGCAAAGGGCCTAGCATTTGGGATAACTTCACCCATGTCCCAGGGAACATAAAAAATAATGAGACTGGAGATAAAGCTTGCGATAGCTACAACAAACTGGCTGCAGATCTTTACATGCTGACAGCTTTAAGGGTAAAGAGCTATCGCTTCTCTCTATCTTGGCCTCGCATTTTTCCTAGTGGAAGAAATGATTCCATAAATAGCCACGGGGTTGATTATTACAACCGACTTATCAATGGTTTGATTGCAAAAAATATCACTCCGATGGTCACTCTGCACCACTGGGATCTGCCTCAGGCTCTCCAGGACATTGGTGGCTGGGAGAACGATATATTGATTGAGCTGTTTGACAGTTTTGCAGACTTCTGTTTCCAGACTTTTGGAGACCGGGTGAAATTTTGGATGACCTTTAATGAACCCTTTGTCATTGCATGGGCTGGATATGGTGTAGGAGAGCTTCCACCAAATGTGAAAGATGATCCGGGACACACTCCCTATAAAATTACACATACATTGCTAAAAGCTCACGCCAGAGCCTACCATACATATGACCGTAAATACAGATTAAGTCAGAAAGGGGTTATTTCTTTGAGCCTTAATACTGAGTGGGTTGAACCGAAGACACTGACTGATCCCAGAGATGTGGAAGCAGCAGATCGCTACCTGCAGTTTACTCTAGGGTGGTTTGCACATCCAATTTTCAAAAATGGTGACTACCCAGAGGCCATGAAATGGACAGTGGGGAACAGGAGTGAGCTACAGAACTTGCCCTCCTCTCGTCTACCAGCTTTCACGGTGGAGGAGAGAGAATACATCAGGGGCACAGCCGATGTCTTCTGTTTCAACACCTACACTTCCAAAATTATCAAGCACAAGACCACCAGGCTGAAACCAGCTTCTTATGAGGGTGACAAGGAGCTGTCAGAGGAGGTTGATTCATCCTGGCCGACCTCAGCGCTGACGGATATGAGAGCTGTAGCCTGGGGTCTCAGGAGGCTGCTGAATTGGATTAAAGAGGAATATGGCAATCCCCCGATTTATGTAACTGAAAATGGAGTGGGAAAACAGACCAAATCTGACGTTGATGATACTAATCGGATATTTTACTACAAAACGTACATCGATGAAGCTCTGAAAGGTATTGGAGTTATTTACGGTAGTGCTAGCATGACGGTGGAAGATTTCTTCCACTGGGGGCTCCAGGCCTGCTTTTTCTCCTAGTGAGGAATGTCTTTTTAAAAGATAAGCAAACCTTGTGTCTTGCCTAACACTCCAGGAACCGAAAGTGCTTACAGTGAGATGTGTAGTTTACCCGTTCTAAATTGGAGGTCACCCTTGAAATAGTTTTATAAAATAGAAAGGTGAGCTTTTTGAGCTCCCCCAAGCTTCCCTTCCCTTGTTCATTTACTCTTCTTTCCCTTCTCTTCTGCCGTGCTGGTTGATTCTGCTTTTGGGGATTTATTGAGTCAGGCCCAAATAGCTAGCAGTTACCATCCAATGGTGGCTCTGAATTAGGAAGCTTTCACTGCCGCTATCCATTTCTTGGCCAGAGCAGCTCTGAGGCTGCAAAGCTAACTTAAACAGCCAGGCACCAAAAAGCCAGCAAAGCTGGCTATTTACTTCTCAATATCCCATGGTATGAGTGTGTCTAACACCATGCTAAAAAATGTTGAACCAGTGTGGCTGTAGAATGGACCTTGGGGGGACTGCTACAGCTAGGTGGTGGTTAGTGCAGCCTTGTGGATCTGGGGCGTGGATTTTCTTATGAATGGGCCTTGGAGTAGAGAGGAGAGGAAAGGAGCCAATTATGCTTTTAAGTAAGATAAGTAATCTAGAGATGACCCTGCACCATAAATCTCAGCTCTGGATTTTGAGAGAGCCTAGGCATGTTGAGATTTTGGATTTTTTCCCCTCGTCCTCCCCCCACCCCCAGGTTGCCAGATGGTTTACACAAAAATACCGTCCGTTTTCTTCCCTCCCCCTCCCCCTGAAAAAAAAAAACACCGGGGGAAAAAATGGGGGAGACCACAGTTGTCTAAAAAGTCTGGTATTTTCTGGATTTTTTTTACCGGACAGGAGGCAAAAATACTGGACTGTCCGAGTCAATACCGGACACCTGACAACCCTACCCCTCCCAGAAGAGTCACTAGAGCTTTCACTCTCTTCTGATAAAAGCCAGTTGGTAAACCATGCTGTAATGTACTAACTTTGTGTGTGTGACATTGCCCTCTAGGTGCTGGCCCACCCAAATAGTAAGGGATGATTCTAGTATTACTAAGGCAGGTCTCTTAGCCCAAGGATGAGGGTTCTAGCCCTACTTCCTGAAGGGGTGTATGATGCATGTAGTGTTTGTGTTCACACATGAATTCTCTGCAATACCATTATAGCTCACACAAGGAAACCTCACTGTGGCACTGTTCTGTTATGTATATTGTCCAAGCAACTGTTTCTTTTTAAAATATTTTTCAGCCTACAAGTTGGATGGCGTTAATCTTCGAGGATATGTGGCTTGGTCTCTCATGGACAGCTTTGAATGGTTGCATGGTTACAGTGCCAGGTTTGGACTGCACCAAGTTGATTTTGAAAATCCTAACAGGCCAAGAACCCCCAAACGCTCTGCTGTGTACTATGCTGAAGTCATACGCAACAACGGGATCCCCCTACCAAAAGAGGATGAATTTTTATATGGTGAATTTCCAAAGAATTTTTCATGGAGCGTAGCAACTGCAGCATATCAGGTTAGGAAATCATAATGCCCCCCAATTACGTGTTGAGCAATTGATTGTTTTCAGAGGACATTCAAAGCTTTCATAAAATTGGGGTTTAGTAAAATTGGAGGAGCTTATTATAGTTACTCTCAGATTGAGGGCCACCAACACGAATGTCCTAAAATTGAGATTAAATGTCAAAATCAGGAGAACTTGTTTTTATACCATTTTAGATTGAAGGAGCCTGGCGAGCAGATGGGAAAGGACTTAGCATTTGGGACCAGTTTGCTCATACTCCCTTGAAAATTAGCAATGATGAAAATGCAGATGTGGCTTGTGACAGCTACCACAAGTTGGAGAAGGACTTGACTAGTCTGAAAGCTCTCAAGGTGTCTCACTATCGCTTTTCAATCTCCTGGCCTCGTGTTCTCCCAGATGGAACCACAAAACATATAAATGAAGATGGATTACGCTACTATGAGAGGCTTATTGATGCTCTCCTTGCATCTAATATTAAACCTCAGGTAAACATCTGTTGATGATGTCATTTTGAAACCTAGACTGTCAGTTGTCAGCGAGAAGCAATGATAACAGTTACAATATGGTCTCCTGATGGAGAGGGGGGAATAAGGGTAGTTGTCCTGTGGTCTGGTGACTCAAAAGGACCTGGATCTCTCAGCCGCCTCCAGAATCCCAGGCCTTTTAAATTGATGCTGGCACCTGCGAGGTGCACACTGTGCACTGCTATGGGCTGGCTGGGGGACGAAGAGAAGCGTAGCAGGCTCTGGGCAACGCTGAGATGTGGCTGCCCCACCCTCACTCATTTCACCCAAGGCCCCGTCCCTTCCGGGAGAATGGAGCCAGTCTCCTCCTTCCCCCCATATTTTGCTGAGAGGCCCAGCAAATCTGTCAGTCCCCCTGGTGAGAAGCATTGTTGGAGAGGTCGTCTTGTTTACACTATTAGTAGGTTCAATCATCACAGTATTTACAGTTTGTTACTACAGTAAAACTCCGATGGTCCGGCATCTGATGGTCCGGCACCATCAGGAACCCGGAAGTGCGCTGGGTAGACGGACCATTGGAGCTGCTCTACCCCAGCTGTCCCCGATTCAGCCGCTGCTGAAACTGACCAGCGGCTGACTCCAGGAAGCCTGTGGCAGAGCTGCTCTGCCCTGGGCTTCCTGGAATCAGCCCCTGATCAGTTTCAGCAGCGGCTAACTTGGGTACACCTGGGACAGAGCAGCTGGGGTGCTGCCTGCTTGGTCTCGCAGTGCCAAGGGTTGGTGCTACCAGACCAACCCGGCAGCGCCCCAGCTGCTTTGCTCCAGGCGTCCTGATTCAGCCGCTGCTGAAACTGACCAGCGGCTGACTCCAGGAAGCCCAGGGCAGAGCAGCTCTGCCTCAGGCTTCCTGGAGTCAGCCGCTGATCAGTTTCAGCAGCGGCTGACTTAGGGACGCCTGGGGCAGAGAAGCTGGGGTGCTGCCGGGTTGGTCCAATAGCGCCGAGGAATGGCGCTGCGGGACCAACCCGGCAGCACCCCAGCTGCTCTGCCCCAGGCATCCCCAAGAGCAGCTGGGATGCTGCCGGGTTGGTCTCGCCGCGCCAAGGGTCGGCGCTACCAGACCAACCCCACAGCACTCCAGCTGCTCTTCTGCAGGCATCCCGATTCAGCCGCTGCTGAAACTGACCCAGCAGCGGCTGAATCAGGGACGCCTGGGGCAGAGCCGGACTATTGGAAGGGGGGGCTATGAGGGGTCTAGGGTGGCATCCCCTCCACCCCAGACCCGTCATAGCCCCCCCTTCCGATAGTCTGGCAAATCTGATAATCCAGCACCCCATGGGTCCTAAAGGTGCCGGATTATCGGAAGTTTACTGTATTCAGTTTTCAGCTATTTGGGACCTTTTTATGCATTTATTAATTTACACACTGTATGACAGGACAGACTTTCTAGCCTTACATTTTTATGATTTAACTATTTGAAATAACTTCAAGAGATCATCTTGTCCATTCCTCCATGCTGAAGCAGGATCAAGTGCACTTAGACAAGTGGCAGTCAGGGTGGCCTAAGCTTTTCTTAAATACTTTGCATATGGGGAATTCCCTAAGGAACCTGTTCAGTTCTTAATTACCCTTTGAGTTAGACAGTTTTACTCAATATCTAACTTTAGTCTCCATTGTAGCAAATAATGATGCTTTGACTGTGAATCCCATAGAAAGCTGTTAAAAACCATTTGATGCCAAAAATAAAATTCTCCATATTCTCAAATTGCCAAGTGCAGTTGTCCCTGAGCTGTGGTCCTAAGAGTTGCTGAATTCTCTCAATTTTTATGGACTTCAGGAGGAGTTGAGGTAGTTCAATATTCTTGTAGATTTGGCCCTATTTGTGTCAATAGCTTATTATTTTCCCCTTCAAACGTGAATGTCTGAGCCTAGTACAGAAAATAGGAATTTTATTTAAAAGGATAGAGAAACCATATCTGGTAGCATTTCCAGCAGCAATCCTTGTGGTGTGAAATGCAGGCCTGCGGGGGGGTGGGGGGATGGGGGGGCGGGAGAGAAAGAATGCTTGAGTCTCAGGGAATCTTGGATGTCTTGGTAAATCTTTAAATTTATGGGGCTATCATTTTACTGTTTTGTATTGCCTGCGTGCAGGGAGAAGAGGTATCAGATTCTAATTGTAGCTTGTTTTGATGACAATTCCAGAACTGGTGAAGTAACTAAGGGTATGTCTACACTACCCTCCTAATTCGAACTAGGAGGGTAATGTAGGCATACCGCACTTGCAAATGAAGCCCGGGATTTGAATTTCCTGGGCTTCATTTGCATAAGCCGGGCACCGCCATTTTTAAATCCTGGCTAGTTCGAACCCTGTGCCGCGCGGCTACGCGCGGCACGAACTAGGTAATTCGGACTAGGCTTCCTACTTCGAACTACCGTTACTCCTTGTGGAATGAGGAGTAACGGTAGTTCGAACTAGGAAGCCTAGTCCGAACTACCTAGTTTGTGCCGCGTGTAGCCGCGCGGCACAGGGTTCGAACTAGCCGGGATTTAAAAATGGCGGTGCCCGGCTTATGCAAATGAAGCCCGGGAAATTCAATTCCCGGGCTTCATTTGCAAGTGCGGTATGCCTACATTACCCCGCTAGTTCGAACTAGCGGGGTAGTGTAGTCATACCCTAAGATAGCAGTAATCATCCTCTTGGCTCCATCTCTGGGCTGTTGTGACTTTTGATTACATTAAGGATCAGTTCTAAACCTGGAATGAATAGATGCATCTCCAGGGCTGGATGTTTGGCAGTGTCAGAAAAGATGCTAGTACAGATTGAAACTCTCTAGTCTGGCACTGTTGGGACCTGACTGCTGCCAAACCAGAGAACTTGCCGGACCACAGGTCAATATTGTGTAGCAGCATTGCCAACATTTCCACTGCTTCCTGGGGTCTTAGAAGATATTTAGAGGTAAATAAGAGCTAAATCATAGAATACTAGGACTGGAAGGGACCTTGAGAGGTCATCGAGTTGAATCCCCTGCCCTCATGGCATGACCCAGTACTGGCTAGACCATCCCTGGTAGACATTTATCCAACCTACTCTTAAATATCTCCAGAGATGGAGATTCCACAACCTCCCTAGGTAATTTATTCCAGTGTTTAACCACCCTGACAGTTAGGAACTTTTTCCTAATGTCCAACCTAAACCTCCCTTGCTGCAATTTAAACCCCTTGCTTCTTGCTCTATCCTCAGAGGCCAAGATGAACAAGTTTTCTCCCTCCTGCTTATGACTCCCTTTTAGATGATACCTGAAAACGGCTATCGTGTCCCCCCTCAATGTTCTCTTTTCCAAACTAAACAAACCCAATTCTTTCAGCCTTCCTTCATAGGTCATGTTCTCTAGACCTTTAATCATTCTTGTTGCTCTTCTCTGGACCCTCTCCAATTTCTCCACGTCTTTCTTGAAATGCGGTGCCCAGAACTGGATACAATACTCCAACAGCTACCCCTCTGATACAATACTCCAACTGAGGCCTAACCAGCGTAGAGTAGAGTGGAAGAATGACTTCTTGTCTCTTGCTCACAACACACCTGTTAATGCATCCCAGAATCTTGTTTGCTTTTTTTGCAATAGCATCACACTATTGATTTATATTTAGCTTGTGTTCCACTATAACCCCTAGATCCCTTTCTGCCGTATTCCTTCCTAGACAGTCGCTTCCCATTCTGTATGTGTGAAACTGATTGTTCCTTCCTAAGTGGAGCACTTTGCATTTGTCTTTATTAAACTTCATCTGGTTTATCTCAGACCATTTCCCCAATTTGTCCAGATCATTTTGAATTCTAACCCTATCTTCCAAAGCAGTTGCAACCCCTCTCAGCTTGGTATCATCTGAAAACTTAATAAGAGTACTTTCTATGCCAATATCTAAATTGTTGATGAAGATAAATAACAGCACCGAACAATAATAGAGATGTAGCTGTGTTAGTCTGGTCTTGTTGAAACAAAGGACAGGACTATGCAGCACTTTAAAGACTAACAAGATGGTTTATTAGGTGATGAGCTTTTGTGGGCCAGACCCACACCGAACAGTGAGAGCCAGGATGGATGGCTGTAAGAAACCTGGCCAAATCCATGATAAGTGGACATCCAGCTAACTAAAATCATGCTGGACTCCACGGATGTTGCTGACCAGAAAGCGCTGGGCTAGAAAGGTTCAATCTGTAGTAGTACAGGCAGTCCCCGGGTTACGTACAAGATAGGGACTTTAGGTTTGTTCTTAAGTTGAATCTGTATGTAAGTCGGAACTGGCATTCAGATTCAGCCGCTGCTGAAACTGATCAGTTTCAACAGTGGCGGAATCTGGACACTAGTTCTGACTTACATACAGATTCAACTTAAGAACCCCAGGTGTCCCCAAGTCAGCTGCTGCTGAAACTGATCAGCAGCTGATTCCAGGAAGCCCGGGGCAGAGCAACTCTGCCTCGGGCTTCCTGTAGTCAGCCGCTGATCAGTTTCAGCAGCGGCTAACTTGGGGACGCCTGTGGCAGAGCAGCTCGGGTGCTGCTGGGTTGGTCCAGTAGCGCGGCCGCTCCTCGGCACTACTGGACCAATCCAGCAGCACCCCAGCTGCTCTGCCCCAGGCGTCCTGATTCAGCTACTGCTGAAACTGATCAGCAGCGGCTGAATCAGGACTCCTGGGGCAGAGCAGCTGGGGTGCTGCCGGGTTGGTCCAGTAGCGCCAAGGAGCAGTGCTGCGGGACCAACTGGCAGCGCCCCACCTGCTCCACCACAGGCCCCGGGCTTTGCTCCACGTCTCCCCGGTCTGCTGGGGGGGGGGGGGCACTAGCTGCGTCCCCCCCAGCAGACAAGGGAGACGTGGAGCAAAGCGGCGGAGGACCCGGGCCGGACCGCGGCGCTTCCAGTTCAGCGCCGCGGGTCCGGCCCGAGTCCTCCGCGGCTTTGCTCAGCGTCTCCCTGGTCTGCAGACCAGGGAGACGCTGAGCAAAGCCACGGAGGACCCGGGCCCGACCCGCAGTGCTTCCAGATCAGCTGGAAGCACCGTGGGTCCGGACCCGGGTCCTCCACCGCTTTGCTCAGCATCTCCCTGGTCTGGAAGCTGATCTGGAAGCGGCTGCGGGTCCGGCTCCGGGTCCTCCGCCGCTTTGCTCCCCGTCTCCCTGGTCTGCTGGTTCCCCCAGCAGACCAGGGAGACGGGGAGCAGCTTTTCTCACCCTGGAGGAGGCAGGCGGCGGGACCAGGTGTCCCGCCGCTCCAGTCCTCCGGGGCGAGAAAATCCCCGTTCGAAACTGCGGATCCGACATAAGTCGGATCCGTGTAACTCGGGGACTGCCTGTATTTTTATGTATTAGTAACAAATGTATTGAGCTGTGCACAATATAAGCTTTAGGAGATGATACTGTTCAATTAATGTAAATGCCTTTCAGTCAGCAATAATCGTGATAATGCAGGGTTGTTTTTTTTAAAGTAATGTCATGTCACTTGTCCATTTCTTTATGAATGAATCAATGATTATCTTATAAAGTAGCTAGCGATGTTGGTAATTATCTCTCTACACAGGTAACTATTTACCACTGGGACCTTCCCCAGGCCCTACAGAACATTGGAGGGTGGGAGAATGAAACTATAGTCCAGAGATTTAAAGAATATGCAGAGTTACTTTTCCAAAGGCTGGGAGACAAGGTGAAATTTTGGATAACCCTCAATGAACCCTATATAATCGCAAATCTCGGCTATGGCTATGGCACATCTGCTCCAGGTATGGCTACTGTATTTAAACTGTGTTCTAAGGTGTGAATGAGATGCTCTGAGAAGCAAGTTCATGGTTACTCAGGAGACAAAGGATGATCTTCTGGTTAAGGCACTGGATTGGGATTGAAAAGGTCTGAGTTAAGTTCCTGGGTCTGCCACAGAATTTCATTGTGACCTTGGGCAAGTCACTTTTATGTCTCTCTGCTTCAGTCCCTTATCTGTAAAATGGGAATTTCCAAAGAATTTTTCATGGAACGTTGCTTCCCCGCATATCAGGTTGGGAAATAACAATGTGAATTACTGATGGACAGTCAAATATGTGTGTAGGAAACACTTCAAGATTTTATAAAATTGGGATTTATAAAGTTTTACTTAATCAGGAGCATTGCAAGGAGAACATCTGTTGTTGTGAGTGGAGTACTACATAGGGTGACCAGGTAGCAAGTGAGAAAAATGGAGATAGGTCCTATTACCCCTCCACCCTAAGACAAAGACTTGAATATTGAGACTGTCCCTATAAAATTGGGACATCTGGTCACCCTCATACTAAAGTACTGAGGGCAATATAATTATCCAGAAAGACAGGGTCATACTGTATCCCCTGTGGAGGCACCTGCATGTGAGATCTGGAGCTTCTACAGTGCTCATGCTTCATATTCTTAAAATCATCTTCTCATGGGAGAGTAGGCATGCAACTTCCTCCCCCATCGTGGATCTGCAGGAAGGGAAGAGTTCCTTTAATCCCATGGAAAGATACTTTATATGTTCTAGACCAGAGGCAGGCAAGACCGAGCCCCCGGGCCAGATCCAGCCTGCCAGTACTTTTGATCTGGTCCACAGTCTACCCTGCCAAGACCTCAAGGCTGCTCAAAATGGCTGGAGGCTCCCTCTGTGCACCAGATGCCCCGGTGAGAGGAAGGGAAGAGAGAATTTATGTGTTGACTCACCCCCAAGCCAATCATTGCAGCACCCATTGGCTCAGGGTCCCTGTTGGGCTGCTGGATGTGAGCCACCTAAGATAAGGGCCTCCTGATCAGAGCCTGCCTCTGGCATCCCACCCTCTTCCGCTCCCCAGGTCACCACCCCCTTCTTCCTCAGGTCACAACTCCCTCCCAGAACCTACACCCCTCACCCAGGCCAGAATATCTCCTGCACCCATACTGTCTCCCCAACCCTGCACCCCAGTCCCCTGCCCCAAGTCACCCAAACCCTTTTCACCCTCCTCCTCAGGTCACAACTCCTCCCAGACCTTGCACCCCCTCTAACACTTCTCCCCCAGGTCAAAATCAACTCCTGCACCCCTACTCCCCCTTCCAGACCCTGCACCCCAATCCCCGTCTCAGGTCACAGCTCCCTCCTTCACCCAAACTCCCTCTCAGAACCCATGCCCCCTCCTGTACCTCAGTCCCCTACCCCGAACTTCCTTCTGCACCCAACATCCATCCCAGACCCCGCACCTTTTGATAAAAAAGTGTGGCCCTTAACCACGTGCCAAAATCTTGGAATAGCCTCCTCCCCCCCATCAAAATTATTCCCCTCCTCCTCCTCGGCCCTTCCTCCCCCCTTCTAGATCCCTCTGCTCTGCAGTATGGCCGCTGCGGAGCTAGAGGGGATGGCATTTTTTCATTACCTGGCAGTTCTAATGGCTCTTCCTGTGTTGCTCGGCTGGAAACGGCAGGGTTGCTTGTGGGAGTAGCCCTGTCTCACCTCATATTTCTCTCTTCAGGAATCTTTGCTAGACCAGGTAAAGCTCCTTACATAGTAGGGCACAACTTAATAAAGGCCCATGCTGAAGTCTGGCATCTTTACAATGAAACCTACCGGACCAAACAAGGAGGATTAATTTCCATTACCATTAATTCTGATTGGGCTGAACCAAGAAACCCCGACAAGCAGGAAGATATTGATGCTGCTAGGCGATATGTTCAGGTACACAAGAGATCTCACCAACCCATCCTTTACTCTTTCTTACTCCCAATTTCCTAATCCCACGGTTACCATGCCTACGTACTGTGATGCAGAGATGCCTTGACCTGGATTGCTGCCTTACCATTTTCTAGCAGATTGTTGCAGTAAACCAAGTCTAACATTGTGGCTCTTAAAATCTTTTTATGTACTGATTAGTTTTAATTGTGTATAGAACCTCCTTAAGATTTTGGTCTCCAAGGGATGCCCATCTTCTCTTTTATAATACCCTATAGCAGAGCAATTATACATTATATAGTCTGTAAGCAGCAAAGAGCCCAAATAGTAATACAGCACTTCAGCCTTGTTCTTACTGATAACATAAGGCACTTCCTTGCATCTCTGTTTTCTCATGCATTTTAAGTTGCTGGTAAATGGTATGGCACAAATTTTGCCAGTGGCTAATAGCATATGAGTTCATATTTTTGCACAGCATTCAGTTGGAGATGCATTCTTTAATTCTCCACCCTCTCTCTCATTCCCTTGGCTTAGTTTTATGGTGGCTGGTTTGCTCATCCCATTTTCAAAAATGGTGATTACAACGAAGTGATGAAAACAAGGGTACGGGAGCGCAGCCTGGCCCAAGGGCTGAGCAAATCACGGTAAGTGCCTTGTATTTGCTCATGTCTTATTATCTTCCATCTTGCAAAATTTCTGTTCTGGTAAGGATGTTTGGGCTGGGAAATATTTCTGATTATTTTAAAGCGGGGTGAAGTAGTTGTGATAAATTTGCAGTGACCCTTGCACCTGAGGTAGTATGTTCCCATGGTTAAAACAGTGGTCTCACAGTAACTGATTGTTGGGTATGATTCTAAACTAGTGCCTGGTGTTTCCACTTAGATATTGTTTATCACCGGGAAATTTCCAAGGCAGGTGCAGTGCCAGTGAAACTCAGTAAGCAAACTACCTGTTGTATGTATTATGAAAGGATTGGAGGATAGAGAATTAGAATTCAGGGCTATGATGATAAACTATCTCTACCACCTTCCCTGTAAAATAAACATGTCTAGGAACATTCTGTAATCTGCTCAGTTCTGCAGTGATGGGCTCCCAGCAGTGCTTCCTGATATGTAACATCTCATATCTTCTCTACTGTATAGTCTGGCTGTTACCCAACAGTGGCTTAAAACCTTAATTCTGGCAATAACGTTTTCAGTTGTTTGCTGTGTGAGATGTCAAGAATGCTGCTAATAATCAGTAGCCTCCACACCTTGTCAGATTCTTGGGAATAAAAAGGCTTTAGAGAATTAACATGATACACTTTAGACTCAAGGTGAGGGTCTGGGAATGCTATGAGGTAGTTAACTGCTCCTATATGCTTTCAGACTGTGTATGTTCCATCCCACGATGCTTTCATCTTATTGGCCTGGAGCACCTTCAAGACCATGACTTGTTCATCTACCTTTAAGGAACACTCTCTGGCATGTTTATCATACCAGGCTTTCTGAGCATTCTGCAGATTTTGTTGAGCAAGTGCTAAAAAGTCTCTGATGGCGTTTTGCAGTTTGCCTATAAAATCCAAAATGTTAGTTTCTGGAAAAAATAAATTTGTGGTCAATCCTTTAAACATTTCCCATTAAAGGAATTTTAATCTTTCTTGTTTTTCCCTTTTAATACAGACTGCCAGAATTTACTGAAAGCGAAAAGCAGAGAATTAAAGGCACATTTGACTTCTTTGGTTTCAATCATTATACCACAATACTGGCATACAACTTAAAGTATTCTTCTGCCATCTCATCCTATGATGCTGATAGGTAAGACACAAGCATTAAGTCATAGTCAAATAACACACACACACACTTGTGTGTCAATATGATCAATGTTGGACAATAAAAATTAACTTGACAAGGCCTTTAAGAGAACAACCATGACTTGGGCTAGTAAAATAGTCACTGGCTCACTCAGAAGTTTGGGTACTGTTCAGAATTCAGGGAATAAATGTGATACCTACTGCCTTTGCTCTATAGTCACAGGCTTATGACTATGCATTTTTAGCAAGCACAGTTAAGAACAGAACCACTAATGAAGGAAAATGTGTTAGTCTTAAAAATGGTTTGTTATTACACTGCCTTCTAGATGGCAGACGACCTGGTTTCTAGACACTTAAATGTGTGCTAATCATAATGGAATGTGTGTACCAACTACACTTTGAAGCTTTAAGAGTGAAACAACTTAAATATTTCACATATAAAAAGCTTATTTCAATATTAAAATAACTCATCAGGCCTAGTTTAATATTTAATAAATTAGCAAATACGGGTTCTTTTTATTAGAGGGAAATACTGGCAATTTTCCTCTCTTCAATGTATGGAGGGAATCTGTAGCTAATTCCCATAATTTGAGTGGGAGTTGGGTATAAATTCAGCAGGATATGAGAGAGAAATAGAGATCAGAGAGACCATGTTTTCTCATCAAGAAGACATCACATCCAACTCCCATCACTTCTGGGAATGATCTACATACATGGAGAAAAAAGCAAATTACAGTATGACCCCTGATATCAGTGAAAAAGTTAACTGTTGCTTTAAATTATATCAGACTGGACTTGGAAAGACTCAATAAGTAAGCATGGGTATGTCTACACTACAAAGTTAATTCGAACTAACGAGCGTTCGTTTGAATTAACTTTGATAGGCGCTACACTAGCGCTCCGCTAGTTCGAACTTAATTCGAACTAGCGGAGCGCTTAGTTCGAACTAGGTAAACCTCATTGTACGAGGACTAAGCCTAGTTCGAACTTACTAGTTCGAATTAAGGGGTGTGTAGCCCCTTAATTCGAACTACTGGGAGGCTAGCCCTCCCCAGCTTTCCCTGGTGGCCACTCTGGCCAACACCAGGGAAACTCTATTGCCCCCCTCCCGGCCCCGGACCCCTTAAAGGGGCACGGGCTGGCTACGGTGCCCGTGCCAGGTGCAAGCCTGCCAGCACCCAGCTAGCAGACCCTGCACCTGGCACGGCTCGAGCCAGCCACCCGATGCCTCCCAGCCCTCCCCCTCTTCCCGGGACCAGGCTGGCGGCTCCCGGGAGCTTGCCCGGGACCGCAAGAGGCGGGGACCTGCCTGGTCTAGTGCGGACATGGTAGACCTCGTCCATGACCTCCGCACTAGGCACAGGAAAGTGGCCATCTAGGGCAGGAGAGCTGCCAGCCTGGCCACCCAGGAGCAGGTGTGCATGAAAATCAAGGGGGTCCACTGAGACCCCCGTCCCTGAGCTTACAATGGCCGTACTGGGTCAGAACAAAGGTCCATCTAGCCCAGTAGCCTGTCTGCCGACAGCGGCCAACCCTAGGGACCCTGGAGGGGATGGACCGAAGACAGTGACCAAGCCATTTGTCTTGTGCCATCCCTCTCCAGCCTTCCACAAACTTTGGGCAGGGATACCACTCCTACCCCCTGGCTAATACCACTCCATGGACCCAACCTCCATGACTTGATCTCACTTCCCTTTAAACTTTGTTCTAGTTCTAGCCTTCACAGCCTCCTGCAGCAAGGAGTTCTACAGGTTGACTCTTTGCTTTGTGAAGAACAACTTTCTGTTACTAGTTTGAAGCCTGCTACCCATTCCTTTCCTTTGGTGTCCTCTAGTCCTTCTATTATGAGAACTAATGAAGAACTTTTCTTGATGCACCCTCTCCGCACCACTCATGCTTTTATAGACCTCTATCATATCCCCCCTCCATCTCCTCTTTTCTAAGCTGAGAAGTCCCTGTCTCTTTAGCTTCTCTTCATATGGGACCTGTTCCAAACCCCTCATCATTGTAGTTGCCCTCCCCTCTCCCACCCTCTCTCTTCCCCTCTCCCACCTCCTTTTCCCAGTCTCCCCGAGTTTTGTTCAATAGAGAGATTCTATTTTTGACCACACGTTTTCTTTATTTTGTACATCAGGAAGGGGGGCTAGGGAGGGGTAAGTGGAAGGAGGTGAGGGAGGAATGGGGCACAAGCCCCCGATGGGGAGGACTGGGCTGGCTCTGCGGGCTTCTGGGGGTGGAAGCTCTCCTGCAGCCCCCCAATTGCCTCCCCTCCCCAGATGGCAGCCTGCGGCAAGTGCAGCCGGTCTGATGGCCGAGTGCTGTGATGTGCCCAGTGTGGGCACTCAGGGCACTCCAAGCCAGGACTGCTTTGCAAGCGGGGCACCCCTGAGAACTGTCTGTCTGGAGTGGGGGTCGGGTCCCTTTAAGCACAGCCCTCAGCTAGCCTGAGGCAGCAGCTCCACACTCTAAGTCCTCATCTGATGTCCTGCCGGCACTGCTTCCGGCCATCCTTAACCCCGGTTCAGGGTCCACTTAATGTGGACATGCTAGTTCGAATTAGCAAAACGCTAATTCGAACTAGTTTTTTAGTCTGGATCCGTTAGTTCGAATTAACTAGTTCGAATTAAGTTAGTTCGAATTAGCGCTGTAGTGTAGACATACCCCATGACAGGAGCACATCCCACAGAGGGCAGGTTTCTCTAGCGATCACAGCATCCCTCACAAACAATGTAAAGGACTGCAGAAAAATCCTGTCAAATTTAGTACTCTCTGGCTAAGTCTACACTGCTGGTTTTGCCGGCAGAGTATGCAAATGAGGTGCCAATTAGCATATCACCTCACCTCATTTGCATAAATCATGCAAGGCAGTTTTGCGCAAAGGGTTTTTGCAGGAAAAAAAGTAGTGTGGATGTTTTCTTTTTGTGCAAAAACCCCTTTTCCCAACACCTCCTTATGCCCCCAAAAAGGAGGTTTACTGATCTGGCGGGAAAAGGGGTTTTTGTGCAAAAAGAAAACATCCACACTACTTTTTTTTCCACGCAGAAACCTTTTGCCCAAAAATGCTGGCACGGCGATATGCTAATCCATGCCTCATTAGCATACTCACTGCTGGCAAAACCAGCAGTGTAGATGTAGCCTATGTATCTTAGAAGTCCTATTTTTTTTGGTGCTTTTTTGAGTTTTTAAACCAGTTGTACATAAACTCCCTTGAACCTAGTAGCTCTCTAAAACCTGCCATTGTTTGAAGCTTGAATCCTTCTTTATTATTTTAACCAAAAACTATACACACTATGGACTCAGTCTTGCATTGCTTGTGTCCCCAAAATTATCTTTGATGCACAAGGAAAGCAAGATTGAAAATTCTCTTGGAGGGTCTAAAGTATTTAGCTACAGACAGTAGATCCTCCAGGAGAACACTAAATGAAATTACTTGAGAGACTGCGCACACCAGCTAGCTTTTAACATAGCTTAAGCCAGTGGTTCTGGAACTCTTTCGTGATGGACTACATCTTAATAGACAAGTCAGGATCACATTCCCCACACCCAATTAGAATGACACCTTTTTCTCAAGGCTGCCATAGCAACTACTTACCTGGGGGAAAGTAATGCTAAAGCAAAGGTTCTTTTGTGTTACTGCCTTGAATTAAATTTGATTTTTGCCCTACCTTTTGCAAAACAATTAGCCATTACGTTATTTCACCCTCCCCCCCCCCCAAAAAAAATAAAATTAAAAATCATTTGCTCTGTTCTTCTCTCCTCTCAAGCCCCTTTCCTTCCCTGCCACCTAGTGGTTTTCTCAACCTTCACATGCCACTCAATTTCCTGCTTCCCTTCATTTCTGCTCTTGCAAACTGTACCCAAGTCTCTTCTCCCTTATATGTGCTGCCTGATTTCCCTGCTTCCCTGAACATTCTCCTCTCCAGGGGTAGTTTTTGGTGAGGACTGCCAGCTTTTGTGCTATCGCTTCTCTTACTTCAGCCCCAAAGACCCAGAAGTTGAGGGATAGAGCTTCTCAAGCAGCTAATTCATGTGATCTGTTACCATTTTTTGTTCATTATAGAGCATATACTATTGAATCTGAGTAAGGTCGTCAGGGAAGGAACTGGCTGTCTGTACAAAGCCCTGACTGGAACCTGTAGGCACTGCTGTAAATACAGCTAAATAACGTACAATATGATCCTTGGCCTAAGCTGTGGAAGGGACAGAATAAGGTGTTTTATTGCTGTTATATTCTGATTTTCATCCACAGGGGGGTAGCTTCAATAACTGATCGCAGCTGGCTGGGCTCTGGTTCCTTCTGGTTAAAGGTGACCCCCTTCGGCTTCAGAAAGATCCTGAAGTGGATAAAGGAAGAATATAATAACCCTCCAATTTATGTTACGGAGAATGGGATTTCTGAACGTGGCGACCTAGGCCTAAATGACACTTGGCGAATACACTACTATAAGAGTTACATTAATGAAGCATTAAAAGGTACAAGTACCCTCATTACAATCTGCAGAGAGCAGTAGTTCAAGTAGTGATCAAGACAATGGTTTCACATTTTCTTTTAATGCTTGTTTTTAAGTGAAGTAAACACTGGCATCATCATCTCGGGTCATCTCATGGAATCAGTCTGTCTCTTCTGCCCCATGTTGGCAATGGCCAAATAGTTTGAGCTCTAGCCCTCCACAAGCCACACTCAGTACAGAATTAAGACCAATAACTTTGAGCATCTAAACCTTTGTTGCATTTGTTTTCTTATGACTGCAGAGAGCACTTGTCCTTTTCAAGTTTGCCTGATACAGCACTGAACATTGCTGTGAATGAGACTGGGACCACCAGTTGCACTAGGCATCTGCAGTGTACTTAGCCTCCAGTGCTTGCAGTGATACCCTTGTCTAGACTCCCAACTATTGTGCCAGTTTGCAGTGTACTTTGCTATTCAGAACTGTTGTTCATGGTAGTTTCTGGTTTAACTGCCCAAAGAATGATTTGGTGAGAATTAAAGAAGATCAGTTACTTCGTGTTGCTATTTAATACCTCATATGTGTAAACACATGCTAGCTTATAATGTTCAGCATTACCTACTATTATTTAATGTTAATTATAGCAGTGGGCAACTGGAGCAGTAGTTATTTTTTTCGGGCATTGCAAACCTCAAGAGATCATAAATCCCGAGATTTTAGAAGAAAGTAGTGTGGGTTTTGATTGGTCTTGATTTTGTTAAATTTCCCTTTCCCATCCTCAGTATGCGTGTGATAAATGTATTGCGCAAGATGATTTAGGCCTCTGCTTCAAGATTTCTCACCCCCACATCTGCCTGTGCTCTGCCCAGCAATTAATTCTGTCCCCAGTTTTCCACCTCTTGGGGTTTTTTTTCTATTTCCCTCTCTCAGGCTTGGGAAGTTGTAGCAGAGTACCATCATTTTCTTCCCAGAAGAAGAGCAAGAGAGAGGCACTGTCCTGTCCTATTTCTCATGCTGGGCTCTTCGCTCCCTCTCCCTTCATGTGAGAGTAGGGAGAGGATTCTGCTGGCTTCCCTTAGGGTTAATTTTGTAAGAGGCACAATACTGCCTTTGAACTGATAAATGATCTTCCATTAGAACTCTGATCTGGGCATGTCAAAGTATAATCATCTCTCATCCACCAATGAAGAAATCACAGGAGTAGTTTATACACTATTTGCAACGCGAAGGCTTTCTTCATCATCTGAAAGAGATTCACTTTTTTAAAATGACAAGTTGTAGGTTCTGAAGCACAAGATACCAGCCATCAAAGAATACTGGCTTGCTGAGCCATGAGGAGGTTCAATTAATGAGTTACACACCAAAGATAAGCAAAGTGAATGAAATGAAGACATATGAAATGTGGGGGGTGTAAGGTAATTAATTCCTCCAAGCACTATGCATGTTGTCTTGGTAGTATATTGAATTGCCGTCCATATTTACAGATGCCAAGATAAACGGTAGATAGCAACCTGTAAAATAAGTTAAATATCTACATGATCATGCTTTCACATTTGATTCATCTCAACAGCTGTTGTACTTGATGGTGTTGATCTCCGAGGCTACACTGCATGGTCTCTGATGGACAATTTTGAATGGGCAGTAGGCTTTGCTGAAAAATTTGGTTTGTATTATATCAACTACAGTGATCCCAATCTGCCCAGGATTCCTAAAGAATCTTCAAAATATTACACATCAATTATACAATGCAATGGCTTTCCAGACCCAGCAAATGGACCACATTTTTGTCTTCAGTCACAGCCTGAAGGTAACTAGAAACAGAACATAGGAATTAATATTAATGGCTAAGAGCATCACAATGATTTTTTTTTCATTTTATGTAATAAAATATAGTATTTTGTAGAATTCCCTACAGCCCCAGCAGAATCCACTGTGGAGGTTCAGTTATAGTAATTGCTAAATGAACTGGTACTGGTGAATACAATGGGAACTGATGTTTTTCATGTTGAACTATGTGGGGCTGCTATATTTACCTTCAAATATTACTTTACATTTTCATAAATTAAACATTTTTTTGCTACAGCGAGAACTAGGAATTTCAGTTCACAAAGTGGGGTCCAAAACACCTAAGACAAATTGATCTAACATATACAGTAAAGAAAACAAAACTGTACGTTATACTTGTTTGATACTTTTGTTTTCAAAAGCATCAATAAGTAAAAGGTATCTGGTATTCTTTGGAAAATGTGACCCTTTAAATGCAACATTTCCCTATGCAATAGAAAATGATCTCTAGCATGACAGACAAAGTGACATTCAAAGTTATTTTGTTGCATGTTTTTTCTGGTGTTTTCAAAAGTGGGTTCTGGGAGCTAGGTGCCAATGATTGGTGCTAAAAAGTGTGCATTAAGTAGTTGATAAAGAAGAGGCACTGATATTATATTCTTGTCTTTCCAGGTATTACTTCACCAACTGCTAGCACAGGGGAGTTTATGAACAATGCATCCAGTGGAAAAGTACAATTTTTAGGATTAAATTTAACTTCACAGAATGCAGAAATAGGACTGTATGTGCTATTTGCTTTTGCTCTGATTGGTATGTTAGGACTTGTTCTCTTTTCATACAAATATGGCAAGTTATCAAAGAGTGAATAAACCATCAAGATAGTTAAGTAAAATATAAATTTCTAAAAGATGTGCAAAATGTAATGCAGAATATTCCCCCCTTTTAAGTTTTGAGCTACCTGCAGGTAGCTACTGTTAAGAGCTTCTTTAATCTGTTATTCCTAGCTAACATTACTAACTTAAAAAAAAACCCAAAAGGCTAACTAATTAGCACCTGTTTATACCTACTTTGAAATCAAAACAAAAAGCATTGGCAAGATGGTTACCATTTTTTATATAATTAAAGAACTTAAGGAGGTTGGCTTTGAACCAATTTAAGGCAAAGGATAGTTTGGTACTATAAATGACTGAAATTTTGTTGTTTCCAACTGTGTAATCAATGAACTTGAGCAGAGAAGTATAATTTATATCCAGGATGAGGGGAACAGAGGAAAGTCTCTGAGGAAGACACTGCTGTTCACATTTGCTAATGTTAAGTATCACAAGCTACTGATTAAGAGGCATAGCATATTTCCCCTTGTATGCAACTATTTTGATTTTAATATTACAAATTTGATCACTTCTACAAAAGGTCTTCAAAGCAAACTATATCCAATTTGATTTACACTGTAAATTAACATTTAATACTTCATTTTTATTCTTATATTAGACAAACTCAAATTACAAAAATTGGGATGCATTCAATAAATTGTCCTAGAATTTCAAAGTTTTCCAAAAAGCTGATTAGTCTGGTGATATTGTACCTTACTGTGCTTATTTGTCCCCTTTAATATCAGTGAGTCCTGTTAGTATTTTAAAACCTCTAATACTAGTTTCTCACATGCAGTGTTCATATTACAGCAACATCCAAAGGGCTCAAGGTTCTATAATGTTGTTGGACACACTGTAAATGACAGATTTTAGTTTGAATATCCACATAACAAACATTTAAATTTTAGATAAGACTTGTTTGAACTGAGGTCTTGCATGCTGCAGTACCAATTAGTTGCAGTATTAAGCTCTTACACAGGTATTGCACAAACATACAAAAACCAAAGTTTAGTTGTTTGCTTCTATCACTTATCCTTCAATGTTGGTCTCTGATAGGATCATTTTGACTGATACCTTGTCTCCTTACTAAACATTCCCTCAATTACAGCAGGAATCCCTTTGTTTTTATTGAAGTTAACCTAATATTCATCCTGGCTACTAACAGTGGTTGGACTACATTGTATTTCACCTCTGCCCAAAGTAAAATAAAAGGCGTAATGCAAATGAACTTTACTTACACTAATTAAAAGGTCAATTATATATATATAATATATAGAGTTTGAATATAGAAGTTGCTCTGGTTAATCTAAAGGCATAAAATGATGCAGCTATGGCAGACATTTGTCACACCTTTTAATTAAACCAGACCTTTAGCAATTAAGTTTAGAATAGGCTTTTCTTGCATATGTAACTGTTAGTGAGAACATGAATTTCTTGAGTTTGAAGGCAAACTATGGTATGGGAGGCATTTGTAAATAGTCTGGACAAAGGATATATCTTCATGATGCTAAGCAGTAATAGTCCCTTACATATTCTGATTTACCTGGGGAAAATAGTGTGCAGGTAATAGTAAAGGCAGGGACAGCTCTGTTTTCCATTTTATACTTTCTTATAGCAAATAACTCCAGGCTAGTGTACATGTTGAAATACTAGACAGTTACAGAAGCCTCTCTACAAAAAGTGCTCAGGAAATGAGGCATACTTCACAAAAGCCAATGAATTAAGTTTACCTAAAATGAACACTCTGAACACTATACTTAAATGAACTTTATACAAAAATAGGAAATGTTAGTTTTTTGAAAACGTTTATTGAGTGTGTGGGGATTAAAAACTACAAGGTTTGGTGGCAGTTGCAGTAGCAGAAGCAAGAGAAAAATTAAACATATCTGATTTGCTACCTAATGCTTCTGACACGCTCAATTTACTCCCTCATTCACCTACCAAGAACTCCATATTAATGCTGGGTCTTAGACTGCTGTAGCAGAAGTCATAGATTAAAAAAATGCATTCCAAGATGGCAGTAGGGCTATAAATGCTGATAGAAGTTTAAAACTCTTTAATTCTTTGAACTTCTACCATATTAAATAGCATAGCATGTTAGTTTTGAGTTAGGCAATTTGCATTTCAGTCAGGGGATATGTAAAAAATATATAGTTGTCAGTGTAACCCCTAAGCCCCATTAAATCAAATAAGGAAAACAATGATTATTGCCCAGTTACTCAAAATTACATTTGTTGGGTAGAATTTCCATTCCAAGTGTTGTTTTCATCCTCTCCGTCATCTTGAGTCCTCAATCTGTATATTTTCCCTTCTTTTTTAAAGTCTTCCCCACGCTTTTCTAGTACTCGTTTTCTGACTGCTTGCCTAGGCACAAAGAAAATGCATTTGAGAACAGTTTTCTTAACAGCAAATGTATTTGTATCTTTCATTTTGCTACATCACATCTAAACCTCTCACTCTGAGGTTTGATCTGACTGGAACAAAAAGTTACAATTCGCTTGCTTTCCTCCAGAGACCATGGAGCTCAATTTAAATAGAAATATTTTGACTGGAAGTCCAACAAATCAGTCTTATAGAGTTGTTCTGACATGGAGAGAGAGCCTTTGCAGCTTCAACAGCAGAAGTGAAGCAAATAATTTTCTAAGTACAAACAAAGTTTGAGGGCAGTAGGGAAAAAGGAGAACAGACTAGGAGGCAGTGATTTGATATTCTGGGGAAGTCACCTGGAGCATTTCCAACCTTCCCAGCCATTTTAATTGTTTTAAAGCTACTGAATATAGGACAATACTTCAATACATCTGTTAGTCCATAAGGCGCTACAGGACTCTTTGTCGCTTTTGCATATCCAGACTAACATGGCTACCCCTCTGATACTTGAATATAGGAGGCTCCTTCTCCAGGTAATGACTGATCATCCAACAGGTGGCTAAGAGGCTACCAGAGAACAGCTCACACTTTAAAAAGCCAGCTATTCTCCTTCCAGACTGCTGCTAGAGGAAGGGAAGGGACAAGGGTCACTTCTCATCCTCATCCTTCCCCCCAGCAAAATCTCTTAGCTCCCCATTGGTTCTTCCCCTCCTCCCCCAGTTTCTGGCCAGAAGGAGCTGAGAATTTTTGCTGGGAGCAGGGGCAGTGTAGGAAGCCTTCTCCTGCCCAGAGTGGAATCACATGGAGCAGCCTGCAGTAGACAGTCTGCCTCAGGTTTCTGCTGGTAAGCCCCTCCCTTCCTCAACCATTTGCCCCAACTCCACATATCCAAATCCTCTGCCCCCTACTGCACCCACACCCCTCATAGATCTGGCACCCCAATCTCCTGCTCAGATCAGTCCCCTCCTAACCTAGGTCACATCACCAAAATCCTGCACCCCAGTCTCCTGCCCTAGGTCACAACTGCCTCCTTCACCCAAACTCCCTCCCAGACCCCATTTTCCCTTCTGCGCCCTAATCCCTTACCCCAAGCTCCCTTCTGCACCCAACCTCCATCCCAGACCTCAGAATTCCTCCATTAATATCCTGGCAGAGTGCAACCCTTGACCACTTCCAAAATCTTGGAGTGGTCCCCCATCAAAAATTACTGCCCTCCCCTATTATACATTAACCATTCTTGCACTAAAGAGAACTAGCTCAACAGCACAGTGGAGTCCCTGCTGAAAGATTTCCCATGTTCTATAGCTGTGGAGAAGGAGTTTCTCCTTGAAAATCATCACTAGGCCTCAGGCATAATGCAGCAAAGAAGACTCCTCTTTTGAGGCGAGATGGGAGAAATTTCAGTCCAATAGTAAATTCATCAAAAAATGCAGGTTAAAGGGAACCAAAACCATTCACAAATTCAGGTCAAATTGGGTGAACAGTTTCAGCAGAATAAAAATGAAGGGAAAAACTTTCAAGTCAAAACAGTTCATTTTGAAATGTTGGAATTCACCTATATACGTTCAAAACATTCAAATATTTCCCTTCTTGAATTAATTTGTTCATGTTATAAAAAAAATTAAGAGGTATTCTGAGGTAGCAGAGCAAATCTTAAGAGCCAAGAACAGAACTCCTGTCTCCAAGTTCCTGTCCAATATCCTATGCACCAGATTAGACTATCCTTACATGGGCCAGCAGCAAGATGTTAAAAATATAAAACAGATGAAGCTTTATAGTCGTAAGTACAAATTAGAAGTGACATGAGAGTCAGAGCTGCTTACCTGCTTGGCTCAACTGTGCTAGATGGTGAAGGATTTGAATGTTCTTGTTGATGTCCTGCTCTTACTGTAGGTTGTGAGGGGGGAGGGCTGGTAAATAAGAAGTTGCTAATAAATCTCCAGACAGCTATGAGTGGATAAAGTATTGTGCCCAAGAATTTCCAAAGGTCTCCACCTGAGGCCTGTACCACTGAAGTGGAAGGTCTTCCCGCCTATTCAAGAACAAAGGAAGTTAAAACATTTTAAAGAGCAATAGATACAGTCAGGATATTTGAAATACTACTTGTTGAAAAGTAGCCCAATGCATATATCTAGACACATATTTCAGTTTCTTCCAACATCTCGATACTGGGTGTGAATGCTGGACACTGACCATAAAAACACTTTAATAACTTTATTTTGTAAATGGCTGAATAATATTCACAAATAGTTTATTCAACTTTCTGCACCAGATAAGTCACATTAGGATTTTCTATGGTGACCCTTCAAATATCTACCAGAGACAAGAGCTACAATAAAAAGTTGGCTGAGTGACTAGGAAGCAGCTCAAGGAATGTAGATTGCAGCCTGGTCACTGGAGCCAGCACTAGCAGCAACATGTTCATGCTTTGGCATTTCATTACCATTGATCTATGGTGGAAATTTTGTGAGAAGCATTCATTGCTTATTCTTGGTGCTAAAGAATAATGCTAATTTATTTTTAAATGCTAGCCTTTGTCTAGCTCTCAATGAACATACACTTAGCATTACAAGAGGGCTATTTGTTAGCTAGGGGGAGACAAAGAAAAGGAAAGGGTGCAAGTCAAAATTCCAAACAAAAATTTGTTGTAGCAGTTTTATCTACTAAACATACTTCCAAGTTTCCTAAATCCTGAGGTATTTAAATTCCTATTGCCAGGGAAACGCCATACAATGTTAACTACTGCTACCACTAATCAACAGTACATCATGAGGAGAGTCATCTTTCCAAACAGACAAAAATGTATCAAAGAATTACACAAATTGAGATTTTGCCTTGGACTGATAATGTAAAATGGACACTTAAGTCTGAACTGTATCTGTCATGAAAGATACAATATTGTACTTATCTGTGAACTGAAAAGAAATATATACTTGCCGGCAACAATACTATTGAAGCACTTGGTGCCAGTTCTAGCTCCAATAATTTCTTTCCATAATCTTCTTTGGTAAACTCCCTTCTGGGAAACATTGTAGCCAATGAAAAATTCCCATAAGTGTTGCCAACAGTCTGTAAGAAAGAAACTAGCTATTTACATTATTTTAATACAGGGCATATCTACTATAAGTCATTCCATATACATCTGATCCACACTAAAGTTGTTGACACTTGTAGGAACTGATGCATTAAGTCTTCCTATTCCCTGCTCTTAAATCACACAAAAAAAACCTAAATTTGCACAAATGGAAGTCAGCCACAGTAAAAAAAATTCCCAAGTGTTTGTGATGTATGTTTTTTGGAATGTATCTTGGACTTATAGTGAGGACAGCCTTTGTAGGTTATAATTTTACATTCAGAGTACAGGCAGAGTCCCCGGGTTACGTACAAGATAGGGACTGTAGGTTTGTTCTTAAGTTGAATCTGTATGTAAGTCGGAACTGGTATCCAGATTCAGCCGCTGCTGAAACTGACTAACGGCTGACTACAGGAAGCCCGAGGCAGAGTTGCTCTGCCTCGGGCTTCCTGGAATCAGCCGCTGATCAGTTTCAACAGCAGCTGAATCTGGACACCAGTTCCTACTTACATACAGATTCAACTTAAGAACCCCAGGCGTCCCCAAGTCAGCTGCTGCTGATTCCAGGAAGCCCGGGGCAGAGCAACTCTGCCTCGGGCTTCCTGTAGTCAGCCGCTAGTCAGTTTCAGCAGCGGCTGACTTGGGGACGCCTGGGGCAGAGCAGCTGGGATGCTGCTGGGTTGCTCCAGTAGTGCCGCTCCTCAGCGCTATTGGACCAACCCGGCAGCACCCCAGCTGCTCTGCTCCAGGCGGCCTGATTCAGCCGCTGCTGAAACAGACCAGCAGCGGCTGAATCAGGCCGCCTGGGGCAGAGCAGCTGGGCTGCTACCGGGTTGGTCCAGTAGCGCCGAGAGGCGGTGCTGCGGGACCAACCGGCAGCGCCCCAGCTGCTCTACCACAGGTGTCCCGAGAAAAACCTGGTCTGCTGGGGGGAGGGGGGCGCACTAGTGCACCCCCTCCCCCCAGCAGACCAGGGAGACGCGGGCGGCGGGACCAAGACGTGCCGCGGTCCCACTGCCCCGGTCCTCCGCATCTCCCTGGTCTGCTGGGGAGGCCAGGGGGACCCCCCCCCCAGCAGACCAGGGAGATGTGGAACAAAGCCATGGAGGACCGGGACGAGGGGACCGCCCAGACGCACCGCGGTCCCACCGCCCAGGTCCTCCGCGGCTTTGCTCCGCGTCTCCCTGGTCTTCTGGGGGGGGGGAGGGGGGAGGGTCCCCCTCGCCTCCCCAGCAGACCAGGGAGACACGGAGCAGCTTTTCTCGTCACGGAGGACGCGGGTGGCGGGACCGCGGCGCGTCTGGGCGGTCCTACCGCCCACGTACTCCAGGGCGAGAAAAGCCCCGTTCGTAAATGCGGATCCGACATAAGTCGGATCCGCATAACCCGGGGACTGCCCGTATAAGGAAATTTTAATATGCTTTCCTGAACAGACCCATGGGTTCTATTTCAAAATAGGAAAACCTTTACCTAGCAAAATGCATGCGTTTTCCATATTTGATTTCCTTTCTCTTGTTACTCACATTCTTCATTAGGTAGAATGGGTATTCTCCCCCCAAAAAAGAATTAATACTGTTCTGTTAAATAGAGAATAAGTGATGCTGAAAAGGTTGCAATCAGAGCCCTCGATGTATATAACAGAATGGGAAAAGGAAGCCCCTAGACTGGTGTTCAGAAAAGCAGAAAACTATGAACCAATTTGTGAAACTGTTTAAAGTCCACCTCAGTCAAGTCTGACTATAGCACACAACTTCAATCCCAATAAAAAAAACCTGCAATTTCTAAAAACAGTGATGAGTGTGTCAGCTATTATGGATACATTAAAGTGTTCTGGGATTACCTCTGCTGAAATTAAAAATAAAGGAGACATTAACTTACCTGTGCAGCAAACTGCCTAGCTGCTTCCAAGGGGGCTTCAGAAGGAAACTGATTAGTAAAGGAAGATCCATCTGGGAGGCGGAATTGAATTCTTGCGATAGCACTGTGGGAGAAATAATTTTACTTTTAGGTAGTGCACACAAGAATTTCAAGCATGTTCTTTAATATTGAAATACAGAAAGGAATCCTTACACTTCCCTAAATTATTAAAATCATATAGATTGTCAGCATGGACCAACAAATTTGGTAGAGCACAGGACTGAAGGCTGGAATGCTCTGGAAAATAGCAGCCAATGGATCACACACACAGTTCTCTCAGAAATGAGATTTAGATGCAAGATTGTACAAATACTAAGAGTGGCCACCCCCATTAAGTCATTTGATTCCAAAATAGGGAAGGAGGATAGGGAGAATAGATCTGTGAGAAGGGTACTTACAGTATAGTGTTCAACCTATGGCTTGCGAGGAAGCCAGATATGGCTCTTTTGGAGCTTGAGCCCAGCCACTCCTGCTGCAGCAGGCAGCACATGGTGGCGCTACAGCAGGCCTGGACAAAACACCCACCCCTGGCTGGATCAGGCCCATGGAGGCAGCAGGGAGCCCCCATGCAGACTCCCCTGCTTGCCTCGCCCCCGCACACTGCACAGAAAAGCAGCTGCAGGGCCATTTGTTTTTTCACACACTTCTTGTGCCGGCAGGGGATGGGGGAAACAGTGCCTTATGGCTGCTCCAGCCCCCAGCACAATCCCAGTGGGCAGTTTTGGCCAATGGAAGCTGCCTGTTGCAAGAACAGGCAGCATGGGAAGCAGCCACCCCGCCCCCTCAGGCTTAGTCACCAAGCACAAGGCCACGCAGGTCATGGGGGTGAGAGGAGGAATGGGCTGAGCTGCAAGTCTCACTGGTAAGTGTCCTGACCAGAGCCTGCCTCTGGCACCACAGCCCTCTGCCATAACCCAAACACTTGTCCCCATCCTGAGCCCATATCCCTCTTGATACTGCACCCCAATCTACTGCCCTAGTTCACAATCTAAACTCCTTGCCAGACACCCACCACCCACCACCCTGCTCCTGCCCCTTTTCCCTCCAGCCAGACACCTAATACCAGTAAACTCCTGCACCTTACCTTCCACCCATATTCTGCATGCCCATCCCTATCCCATTCACTGACAGCTCTGTCCCACACTGGACTTTTCATTTTTGGCCCCACTCCAGAGCCTAGGGGGGAGGGTCACAACATCCACTAACCCTGGAAGCCCAGAATAGTTAAATTGTCCTGAGACCTTGAACCTCAGTCCTCCCTACCCTTCTCTCCCCCCACCCCCACCTCATGAGGTTGGAGCACCAGGGGAGTGAAGTGTCTCAGTTGGGGGCTACATCAGTGAGGGGGAGGTTTCTGGAAGGGTTATTTTTGCTTTTCATTGTGTGGTCCCCAACTGATTTTTCTGTGGGACAGGGGCCCCTACCCAAAAAAAGTTTCCCACCCTTGCCATAAATAAAGACAATGTTGAAACCTTGAGTATTGGACATAATATTTTAATTTAATATTGAAGCCTGGACAACAAGCCCCCAACTGAAGCCCAGCCCCCATCTGGCTGCAGCGTCATAACACTCCCATATCCCCCCACACCCATCGAGCCCATCATACACCTGAACCCCCTGCCCTGAGCCCCTCATACTCCCACAGCCCCAGACTCCTGCAGCCCCACATCTCCAGTGCCCTGCCATAACACTCCTGTACCCCAAATGTGCCCGAGCCCATTATCCATCCAACCCTCCTGCCCTGAGTCCCTCATACACCCCAATCCGAACTCCTGCACCCCCACATCCACAACCCTTGTCATAAGATTTACAGAAGACAGCCTGAGGCTGGATTTGACCAGTTACGATGTAAACTTCAAAGAAATGTGCGAAAAGATATAGCAGCAGAAGTCCCATTAAATAAAGTCCGTGAGTACAATGTTTCATTTATGCTATTATTAATCATTATGTCAATCATCAATAATATTAAATTGTATATTTTTAGTCACATAAATGGACATTCTTATACGGCTCTTTGTTGACCACTTATTCTGAATTTTGATGTAGTTTGGCTCTCTGGGTCTGAAGCACAAAGACATCTAGGGCAGAGGTCAGCAATCTTTTCAAACCAAAGACATGAAGAGCAGAATAGGCCCAACCATCCCTTAATTTCTTCATAAATACAGAATCCTGGAGTAGTGGGATTCAATCATAGTGGGAAAATAGGATGGGTCATGGAATCCATGTGGACCCAATACAGGCAGTCCTTATGTCGGATCCGCAGTTACGAACGGGGATTTCTCGCCCCGGAGGACTGGAGCAGCGGGACGCCTGGTCCCGCCGCCCGCCTCCTCCGGGGCGAGAAAAGCTGCTCCCCGTCTCCCTGGTCTGCTGAGAGAGCCAGCAGACCAGGGAGACGGGGAGCAAAGCGGTGAAGGACCCGGGGCTGGACCTGCGGCCGTGGGTCCGGCTGGGTCCTCAGCAGCTTTGCTCAGCGTCTCCCTGGTCTACAGACTAGGGAGACGCTGAGCAAAGCGGCGGAGGACCCGGGCTGGACCCGCGGTGCTTTGCTCAGCGTCTCCCTGGTCTGCTGGGGGGAGGGGGGGGAGAACGCAGCTAGTGCCCCCCCCCCCAGCAGACCAGGGAGACGTGGAGCAAAGCCGGGGGCCTGTGGTAGAGCAGGTGGGGAGCTGCCGGTTGGTCCCGCAGCACCGCTCCTTGGCACTACTGGACCAACCCGGCAGCACCCCAGCTGCTCTGCCCCAGGCGTCCTGATTCAGCCGCTGCTGATCAGTTTCAGAAGTGGCTGAATCAGGACACCTGGGGCAGAGCAGCTGGGGTGCTGCTGGGTTGGTCCAGTAGCGCCGAGGAGCGGCCGCGCTACTTGACCAACCCAGCAGCACCCGAGCTGCTCTGCCCCAGGCGTCCCCAAGTCAGCCGCTGCTGAAACTGACCAACGGCTGACTACAGGAAGCCCGAGGCAGAGTTGCTCTGCCCTGGGCTTCCTGGAATCAGTTGCTGATCAGTTTCAGCAGCAGCTGACTTGGGGACGCCTGGGGTTCTTAAGTTGAATCTGTATGTAAGTGGAACTGGTGTCCAGATTCAGCCGCTGTTGAAACTGATCAGTTTCAGCAGCGGCTGAATCTGGATGCCAGTTCCGACTTACATACAGATTCAACTTAAGAACAAACCTACAGTCCCTATCTTGTACGTAACCCGGGGACTGCCTGTATATTGAAGAACCAGTTACTACAGGATAAGCTATCAAAATACACCGCTGGGTTTCTAATTCTCGTAAGTAAACGTAACAGATATTTCACAAAATTCTGGTAAATCTTCTGCTCTTTTACATAGTAACGAGTAAGACTGATTTGTAAGCAGTCATGCTGCAAGACAGATTCAGGTTAAAAGGAGTGGATTTATGATCTAATGCCTATCTCAGATCTTGGGACTCTAACCAGGGCAAGCTAGATATTCATAGAAATAAATAATGAAGAAGTGACAAGAGGTGATGTAAGAAACAAAACTTATTCATAATAAAAGAAAGCCCACATGTCTGTATGAACTTCAAGCTGAAAAAATGAAAAACAGACAAGAAAAGCTCTCGAGTTAATACACAGGGAAAAACTTATTATTTCTGAATAAGATTCCTGTTTATTCCTGATCATATCTGAGCACCTCCATGAATAAAGTGCTTTAAAGCAGATAGCTAAAATATACATTTCTTGAAAGAATCAACAAGCTTATCTTATAAGCTGTTTAACCATACTAATATAGTGCCATCTAGTAGATTAGCCTCCTGTAAAAAAAGTTCTATTTCAAAGCTAAGACTAGCAGTTTCTGCACCTCCCTCCCCAAAAATATATAGTATAATAGCTAACCTTCTTTGCTTCTCAGAGGCTTCTCGTCTAGCTTCTGCTTCAGCCTGCTTAGCTTGCTGAGCTGCAGCTTTTGCAGCATCTGTTTCTTCCTTTGTCTTTGCAAAGCGAGCTGCTCTTTCAGCACGATCCTTTAATGCAACAAACACAAATCTGTTAACCTTTACTGTAAATTGTGTTAGTAACTGTTCAGAAAGTAACTGACACAACCTGCAATTACAAATTTGTTCTTGACAAGAGCCAAGGAGGAAAAAATAGACCACGGCCAATCAGGTTGCAGACTCTATAGGAAAAGATCACTTCTCCATCCACTCTTAACTGCTAAGCTTCTATCTTGCTATTTGATAAGACCTTCATTCTACTGAATTCTGGAATTCAAGCTTGCTTTTGTCCAAATTTTTCTAACCAAATTTTAGTACACCACCACAAACCCTAATTTCTAATCACAGAACTCTTCAGAAGTTATAATGTTGAAGTTCTGAGAATCATCTAGGAGGAGGCATTTCTATTAGTTGAGATCAGACTATTCAACAATAAATATTTTTAATTTAAAGGCAAGTGCAAAGATGGTGGTGTTCAAGGTGATCACACACTATCTTTGTCTGCATTTCTGAACTTAACAGGAGGTAGTCACTCTTTTGCCCAATGATGCCTCTCATGATACTCTCCATATTGCTCACATGATATTCAGAGCAGTGCTGACATTACATTCACTTACAGGATAAGAAGAGACATCACTAGATTTTTAAATGTATAAAATTATTGTTAGGGAACGAAATGCACAAAGTATTAGCAACCAATTAAAAACTCAAATCTCTCTTGGGCTCCATATAAATGTTCTGTGCTATATGCTGAGCTAATTGCTGCTTGGTATGTGAGAAAAATGTAACTTTTGCTTTTGTTTGTGCACACAATCCTCTCTCAAGGGATTTCTGCATAAAGTTCTCGGTTGCAAAAACTGGACTCTTACTAAACTCCAAGTAATCTGATCAAATGTATCTATATTTCAAACAAGCCTATAAAGGTGCTACAGAACTCGTCGCTTTTGCAGATCCAAACTAACAAGGCTACCCCTCTGATATTTAAAACAAAAAAATTTTACCATTGCAATCTGCTGTCGTATACGCTCCCTAGCTGCTTTTTCTTCTGCCTTTTCTTTGTTCCTTTCTTCTAACATTCGCTTTGTCGATTCTTCTTCGTGTCGTTTTCTGTAGTCCAACATTTCTTTCCCAGTTTTTCTTCGATCAATTTCTTTTTTAATGTCCTTCTGAAATGAGATTACATGTTACAGAATTCAACCATCAAAATATTGTGTTTGGACAAGAGCAAAACCTGATTTTAACTAAACCGGGGACTGTACTGAAGATAAGTAGATGTAAAATATAATCTAATTATCTGAGTGTTAAAGAAAAATCTCATAGACTAATAGCAAAAGCAAAACCGATTAAGAACACAAGCTATAGCAATAAATTTAGTTGCATTTTACCTGTTCCTCCTCTTTCCTTTTTTCTTCTCGTTTTTCTTCAAGTTTTTTTGTTATTCTAAATAAAAACCAAGATTAAAAGAGAACTTACAACTGTGTTTTGAAATGTTAACTTTTTCATTTTGGCTTTTAAAAGGAGTAGACAACATTCAATTCTGTCAAAAATTCTTAAGAGGGAAATTGTAACTATGACTATGAACTTATGATACAGTAATTGTATTTCAAGGAACCATTCTGTATTAATAAATAGTGTTTGCCTTATGTAGAACTTGGAGAGATGATTCACCAATCAGTTTCCAGTCTTCAATGTTTTGATGGTATCTATTTTAATATATCTTTTCTATCATTTACCATTAACAGACTGAAAAGTCTTACAAACTGAATAAACCACAAAAATGTGATTTTCCTCCTTTTCTCTCTCTCTCTCTCTCTCTCACACACACACACACACACACACACACACACACACACACACACACACACACACACACACTTTAAATGGAAAAAAAAAATCTCTCTGATTCAGCATCAATGGGAGCAAGAGCACTGCACATCCATGCCCACAAACATATCCATAAAGAAAGTTTTAAGAGCTCCGGAAGGTCCTTGCCTCCTTCCAAGCCTTCTTTTGCCAATTTGCAGGTTCCTCAGGGCCACATTGTTTCTTCATCCATTTGAACTAGATGTTAAAGACTAGTCAATTATCCGATAAACATTTGCGTATCAGATAGTTTGTTGACTAGTTGATTTCCCCCCTCCCTTTGTGCCTCTATGACTGAGGCAGCAAAGGGGGAGGGGAATGTGATACTTCAAAGCAGCAGTGCCATACAGCTGAGCCATGGATCAGCTTTGCGGTGGCACTGCCCCTTTAAAATGCCAAAGGACCGTGGAGCCTCAGGGTCAGCTGCAAACTCCCTAACTGACCCTGGTTCTGCGCGACATTTCCCCAGAACCCAGAGTCAGCTGGGGACTCCCCAGCTGATCCCGGGCTCCCCATGGCATTTCCCCAGGACCCAGGGTACCAGCTGCCCCAGGTTCTGGGGAAATGCCCCTGGGAGCCCAGGATCAGCTTGGGAGTCCCCAGTCTCCACAGCTGCCCCTTTGAAATGCCATCTCCGCGCATTTCAAAGGGGCAGCCACTGAGTCCCCCGCTGACTCCGAGCTCCATGGCTTTGAAATGCACGAGAGCCTCCACTGGCGACGCTTATACATTTCAAAGCAGGCACCCACATGCAGCCCAGAGTCAGCGGAACTTACCACTGCCCCTGGGTTGTAGGCGGAGTTCCACATTCCTCCTTTGAAATGTACAAGAGCCCTCTTGTATATTTCAAAGGAGGAATGCAGAAGTGCCTGTCCAGTAGTGAATGGAAATTCCATTGACTACTCTACTTGTCAATTAACTGCATTTTAACATTCCTAATTTGAACCCTCCCTCTCATTAATACTAATAACATCTGTCCTTTTCGAACAGAACTAGGAAATGGCTGGAAATGTATTGGATAGATATGTAAGTGATAAATTATTCAGGTTGGTGTAATTATTGAGGAGAAACATGATATATTGGCAGTGAAGAGACTAAAGTAGATGTATAACAATATGCAGAGTGAGATGCTAAGTATCTAGAGAATTACCTCTAAATCAAAGGATCTGGGCAGCTCCAAGAACAAGTCATGATCAGGGTTCCAAGATTTTCCACCCATGAGTGGAGTGAATTTTGTCTTGTACACTAGTATTGAGTTCACGTGAGCTTGTTCGGATGTGTGCCACTGCAGCACCCAAGTTATTAATACATATCTTATAAACCTTTCCCTTTTCTCTCTGCTGCCATGTCTCCCACCCTCTCCTCGCCCATCTGCTCCCCTGGTGCTTGCTGCTTGCCCCCCCACCCTTCTCTGCTGTACTGGCTCCTGCTGCTCTCACTCCCTTCAGTCCTCCTCCTTCACCTCTGCACCCACTCTTCTCTTCCCTCGGTGCCCACTCCTCGTTAATCCCACTCCCCATTCCCTCTCCTAACACCTCCCTCTACCCACCTGCCTGCCTCTCTCCTCTGGTGCCCGTCCCTCCCCTCCATGTGTCTGTTCTTTTGCTTCACCCCCACAATACTCCTGGCACCGGCACCTTCCTGGTGCCCCCCTTCCCTCACTGCCCCTGCCCTTCTTTTCCTTTTTCTCCATGGTGCCACCTCCTCACCGCCCTCTGCCCCAGTTCTCCTCATGCTCCTCTGTGCCCTCACACAACTTGCTCTATCCCCTGCCTTCCTCATGCCCATCCCTCTTCTCCCAATACCCATTCCTCCCCTCCCGTCCTCCTCCCTCTTGCCCCATTGTCCCCTCCCTTCTCGCACCCCCCACTGACACCTCCCCTCTTCCCTCTTTGCCCTTTTCCTTATCGCCTCCTCAATGTTTCCTCTGGCATTTGTGTCTCCTTCACCCTGCCCTTTGGTGCCTGCCCCTTTCTTCTCCTGCCCCAGCCCCGTCCTCTCCCCTCAGCACAAGCTCCTTCCTCTCATCACCCCCACATTCGAGAATGATTAAAGGTCTAGAGTACATGATGTATGATGGAAGGCTGAAGGAATTAGGTTTGTTTAGTTTAGAAAAGAGAAGATTGAGGGGAGACATGATAGCAGTTTTCAGGTATCTAAAAGGATGTCATAAGGAGGAGGGAGAAAACTTGTTCATCTTGGCCTCTGAGGATAGAACAAGAAGCCATGGGCTTAAACTGCAGCAAGGGAGGTTGAGGTTGGACATCAGGAAAAAGTTCCTAACTGTCAGGGTGGTCAAACACTGGAATAAATTGCCCAGGGAGGTTGTGGAATCTCCATCTCTGGAGATATTTAAGAGCAGGTTAGATAAATGTCTATCAGGGATGGTCTAGACAGTATTTGGTCCTGCCATGAGGGCAGGGGACTGGACTCGATGACCTCTCGAGGTCCTTTCCAGTCCTAGTATTCTATGGTTCCTCTTAGTTCTCTCTCTGCCCCTTCCCTAACGTTTTACCTTTGACATGGAAAGTAATTTACAGGGGCCATTGTGCTATTTTTAGCACCTTCCGGTGTGACCGCAGTAATAAAAATAGCACTGCAGGCGGCCCTGGCTCCAGCTGCAGCAGCCTTACCAGAACAGGCCTCATGCGCTGCTGCTTTACTCCAGCTGGAGCTGGGGCGTGTGAGCTGAGGCTGTTTGAGCTGGGGCAGCCTCGTCATAACAGCCTCACCTCATGAGCCCTGGCTTTAGGTGAGGCAAAAGGGCAGCTGCCCACTGCCAGGAACCCACCAGGCCACCAGCTGCTGCCGCTATCACCACTCACCTTCTGTTCCAGCAGGAAGGTGAGCAGTGAGTGCTGCTGCGCGGCTCTATGACATGCTGCTGTGCAGGTCCTAAAATTTTTAGTGTGAGGCTGTACAAGCATGTAGCTTAGAGGAAACACTGGTCATGATCATTGAATCTGAGCACCAAACCAGACAGAATTCAAATCCAACCTAAGGCACACAGCTGTAATTACACATTGTGAACATGTCAAAGCACAAACCATCATGCCCGTTTCAGTGGAAAGGCACATACGTGAACTGGGATTATTACCTCTGCTAACAGCCCACTGGGTAACTTGGGGCAAGTCACTTCGCCTCTTTGTGCTTCAGTTTCTCTTGTGTCAAATGGGGATAGTAATATAACGTTCTTTGAGATTTAAGAACTATATAAAAGCATGGTCTCTTGATATGCTACTCGGTCTAGGTAATAATCAACTGCAACCCTACATGAGAAGTACAAAAAATGAAGACTAACTCCTATCAAACACTATTTCTGTTTTAGACACTAACTCAGTTTTTCTTGCCATTTAATTGTTTAGTGCTTTAAACAGAAATAGTGTTTGATAGGAGTGAATTTTGTGAACTCAACATTTTCAAGGGACACAAGTTCTGCTTTGCATTTCCAAATAGTATCAAACAAACCCGAAGAAAAATATGACTATTTCCTGTTCAACTCCCCATTCTCATCCTCTCCGTTAATCTCTATTATTAAGATCTAACTTGCTTTGCTTTCAGGATATCTTGAAGGGAAAAAAAAATCTGCTTCCATTTGATAAAACATTCCCTATTTTGAGAGTTCAATTCAATTCAATAGCAAAAAGGTTGAAAAACTGAGTCCAGATTTACCAAAAATCCTGCTTAACATGACAGACTTATCACAGTCAAAATGAGAGAAAGGAATTCTTTCCACGTTCATTTAATCACCAGATCAAGAAACAAAAGTCAGTTAATGAGTGGACAAAGGGCCATTTCAAATCAAGAAAATTAGAATGTTACAGCTTTGGCTCTTGACTACTAGATCAGCACCTGGTACTCAAATTGGCAAAATCCATTAGATCTAGAATCAGAGAAATGTGATGCTTAAGGTTAAAATAGTCATTAGTTTTAGCCATTTTCTAAAACACATTAAAACTTAATTTAAAACAATTATTTTAATCATTTTAGTTCTTACCACTGTTTTCACCTAAGAAAATGTAATCATTTATCACAATACATTAGAACAGATAGAAAAAATGAGACAAACCTTTCCACTCTGGTTGTAAGATCATTCACAGGCTGTGGCTCAGTCATTCTCTCATCTGAAGAATTATTTGATTCCCGAAACAGATTTGTCTGGCCTGAATTTTCTCTATCTTCAAGTGTTTTAGGAAGTCATACACAGGAGGAAAAAAAGGCCCATTTGTCATTTTTGAAAACCTGAAAGCCCATTACTGCACTTATTGTTATTTCTGTTAATGATTGCCCTCCAAAAGAAACATACTGGGATTTGTTGTAGGACTACTGTTTACCAAGCATTAATTTCTCTAAATATAGTGCTTTGCTAAGAAGATCAATAACCTAAGGAGGAACAGATACTTAGAATTGAAAAACCAAGCTCAATTTTAAGATCACTGTAGCTAAATATTACAGCCGTACAAGAGCTTATTTTTCTACTCACTAAACCATATGTGAGATGACAGGACTTGTAGCTTTGTCAATGGCTTTCTGCAATATGTACTTTGAGAAAATACTGACATTCCAACAAGGACACTATTTTACCACCATTTATATTAATTTTAAGATGACAATCATACAGTCAATATTTCAAAAGCAAACTAGTATAAACAGAGTTATTGATAATTACCAGCAGAAATGCTTAATGTCTCAAGTTGTGTTTCACAAGGCTCAACCATTCTGGACTGAACATTTTCGGAAGTGGTGTTAGCCTGGAAGGAGGGACACGGTGCAGATAACTCACTCCCATTCTCTAATGCTTCATTTTTTACTGCATGCATCTTCGAAAGGAAAAAGCAGTGACACACAAGAATACAAAATGTTGTTTGTACTCTAAGGTTTGACACTTAAGCCTTATTAATAATTTTTGCTTTGGTGGGTGAAGACAAGCCTTGTCCAAAATAAAAAAATAAATATTCAAAAAGTTATCAAATATATTGTGTCCCAACTGTATTGAAACTTTTTTCTTGGCCTGTATGCACAGAAAACATGCGAACCCTATATTAAGAAATGTATGCTTCCCATCTATGATTTAACATTTCTGTCTAGACCGTTGGTGGGCAATAATTTTTTCAGAGGGAACACTTCGTCAATTTTAGTACATGGTCATGGGTCAGCTTGCCTGTTCCGCCCACCACTCCTCCTTTTCCCCTTCATTGCTGTCTCGTTGGGGAAGCGACTAGTTGGTTACATCCCTAGTACACAATAATATATTCCAATTGCTAAACCCATTATTCAAGCATGGGATTTCTATCTATAGAAATTCCATGGTACTGTTGGATTAATTTCATTTACAATTTTTTTTTTTACAATATTTAATTATTTGCTTTCTCTCTCATACAGTGCCACTCTCCCACCAGTGCAACCTATTCTGTCATTCCTCTACATTTTGTATCCTGGTACTACCATGTTCCACTGGATTGTCATTGTTCCACTGAGATTCTGTCTATTATATCAATATACTCATTTAATACCAGGCACTCAAATTCACTATTTAAACTTCTTGCATTTGTATACAAGCACTTATAAAATTTGTAAATATTTAGTTGTCTGCCTTCATGTGATATTATTAAATGGGACCCTCTTTAGTTTCACTGTTTCTTTTCAGTTCCTAACTGTACTTTTTCAACTTCTGTCCTCTTCTTTTTACTCACATATAGAGTATTCCTTTTAATAAATCCTTCTCCAAGGAGTGTGTCTGTCAGAACCATGTGCTCCTCTGCACCTGTCAACTTTCCTCCAGCCCTTAGCTTGAAAGCTCCTCAGTGATGTTTTTTTATTTTACATACCAGCAATTTGGTTCTGTTTTGGTTAAGTGGTGCCCATCTTTGCTGTATATATTTAATCATCGCCTTTTCCAAAAGGTTCCCCAGTTGCTACAAAACCTAAATCCCTTTTCCCAATACAGGCAGTCCCCGGGTTACGTACAAGATAGGGACTGTAGGTTTGTTCTTAAGTTGAATTTGTATGTAAGTCGGAACTGGTACATATTGTAGGGGAAACTCTAGCCAAACATTTTTTTTAGTTTTGGATAGCATAGGGAAAGGTTAACTCCCCTCTAATGTTTGTTTTGCTGTCTGCTCCCCTGTTCAGAAGATTTCACATCTATTTCTGTCCCTGTGACAAACTCAGGACTAAAGGAGTAACTCATCAAATACCAAACAGCTCTGCACCATGCTTTGAGCTAATAGCTTTATTTCCATACACCACCCAGGGTTCTAGGAGGAGGGTCCTTTTTTTGCTAACACAATGAGGCCAGCACTTTGTTTGTTTTGGCGGAGTCTTTGTTTGCCCAGGGAGCCCAGCATGTATAGGGGGAGGAGGGGCGGAGAGGCTGCTTTTGTCTGCTGTTCGGCAGCCTGTTGCTCAGGGGAGGGGGCAGCCTGTTGCTGGCAGGGGGGGAGGGGGGAGGCGTGCAGGATGCGAGGCCGCGGGGTGGGGGGGCAGCAGGCGTGGGGAGGCACTTTTCCTCTGCCCGGCAGCTCTGCGGGATCCCTGTCCCTGTGGCCAGCTGCTGCAGGCAGAGGCCAGTTGGAGCCGGCCGAAGAGGAGGAGGAGGTGGATTCTAGGACCCAGGTGAGCGAGCCCCGGGGACGCTGCTGCGCTCAGGGAGCCAGGCATGTATAGAGGGGAGGAGGGGCAGAGAGGCTGCTTTTGTCTGTTCAGCAGCCTGTTGCTCAGGGGAGGGGGCAGTCTGTTGCTGGCAAGGGGGTGGGGGGGGGGCAGCGGGCGTGGGGAGGCACTTTTCCTCTGCCCGGCAGCTCTGCGGGACCCCAGTCGGAGCCGGCCCGAGGAGGAGGAGGATCCTAGGACCCAGGTGAGCGAGCCCCGGGAATGCTGCTGCGCATGTGCGGGAGTTGCCTCACCCCGTTCGTATCTAGGGATCCGACGTAAGTCGGATCCACGTAAGTCGGGGACTGCCTGTACCACTGTTTCATCCATCCATTGAGACCCTGCAGTTGTGTCTAATTGGCCCTGCAGGTGGAAATGGAGCGTGTCAGAGAATGCTACCATGGAGATCCTGGACTTTAATCTTTTGCCTATAAGTCTACCATTAGTCTTTAAGATCTCTCTCCTAACTTGCTCTATGTCACTGGTACACAAGTGTACAACCAACACTGGCTCTTTCCCAGTACTGTACATAAGTCTAGATGTCTTGAGGTCCACAACCTTCACACCTGAGATGTAATTCACCATGAGGTTTTCCCAGGCATCACAAATCTAACTGTCTACAACTATCAACTATGTCATTACTATTACCTGTCTCTTACTAGTAACTGTGGATCCCTCCCCTGTAAAGTTATCCTTGATGCAACATTGCGCCATGACATCATCTGGAAGGAGGATCCCAACTATGGAATAATTTTCCTCTTTTACTGCTTGAGGTTCTCCTTCCTCAAGGCCACAACAGCACAGAAGCTGCCAGACTGGGGCGGCTGTATTCTGTCCCACAAAGTTGTGGCTATGTACCACTGTTTCCCTTGGTTCCTCAAGTTCAGACATCCTGGTCTTAAGAGTTTATACTTAAGTCTCTTGAGTCATGAGCTGCCTGTACCTAAATGCAGTCATATGCCACCTGCCCATAAGGCAGGTTATCATACGTGTGCAACAAATTGGATAGCCTTCTCTTTGCTGCTGGAGTTTCATCTGATTTTTTAAAAATTCATGCAGGGTTTCTTTGGGTTTACTGTTCTGCATGGAGGGAGGGAAAGGGAAGAAAGGGTTGGGGGTTTTATTTTTGGGAGAGGGAAGAGGCTGTTATTGGCCAGAGTTTAGAAAATGTTCATTAGGTGTATCTGGCTGTCATACTCCCTCTCTAAAATCCATTGCAACATTCACATAAGCTAATGAACAGGATCTGCAACTCTGGTCACTTACTAGCCTGCATTTTTAAACATCCATTTTCTCTCCCCTCCCCACCTTGTTAAGGGATCTAAGGTATTAGGGATCAAAAGATGGCAGGCTAGCACCTTGTTACGAAGCTCTCAGCCTTCCCAGCCACCTTCTATGATCAGCACACAGCCTCCCAAACAGCGCACACTAGAAACTTCAATCAAGCAGGCATACACCAAGCAAGCTAGTCATGTAGTTGCTCCTCCTTCACTCGGAGTACTCCCTTGCAAAACTTCCCATTTGCTAGCTCTTGATTTAACTGTACTTAGTTTGATGCTCTAAATATCAGTCCCAGACTCAAAGAAAAGCTATGTGGTAAACTTCAAAGCTTGTCTCTTTCACCAACAAAGTTAATCCAATAAAAGTCTACCTCACCCACCTTGCGTTTTTAATACTCCCTGACCAACACAGATATAATACTGCAGAGTTTTGTTTTGAGTCAACACAACAGACCTTGCTACCCTCACATTGTTAAATCATGTCGAAGCAGCCCCATTAGAAGATTAGCACTGAAGAGAGCAATGATTAACATATTTTAGCACACCTATCGTTTTTGCAGCAGTGTAGCATAGGTGCACTTAACCTCTTGAGGTAATTGGCTTACTAAATATGGCAAACAGTTTTCAAAATTAGCTCAGTAATTGAGCAGGGGAGAAACTTTACTGTTTGCGAGTGAGAGAATACAGATCCAGTAGCTGCAATAGCTCCCTCAAATCATACACTTGTACTCAATGACTGTCTTGAAGAGGTGAAGGCCGTTAAGTCCTCCTGACAGTATTTTATCATACTGAAAAAGCTGATGTGTAAGCATGTGTTACCTGTTTGACTTTGTGGATTCTGGCAATAAGTTCCTCTGCAGAGACACTTCCAGCAATTACTTCCAAGGGGATTCCATTGTCTCCTATAAAGAAGCTGGATGGAATACACACTACAGGATCTGAACAGTAATAATAAAGGCCAATAAATGGATATAGTTAAAGCATTAAGATTAAAGGAAAAACTAATGAGAACTAGAAAAGGAAAATGCACCTCATAAATCTGAAATCTATCACTTTGGAAACAGAGCAGAAAGACTAGTTTAAGTTAAAGCACTTCTCTCCAATATAAGGATTAAAGGGAAATTATCATGCATGTATCTGAAATCAATACTGTTTGTGAAAGAACTCATAAAATATTCCAGAACAGTTTATCATGTATAATGCATTAAAATAACCCAATTATATTTTAGAACAAGAGATATATGTTAGTGTTAAATAGAGTATCAAATTGTAATAAAATAAATCTATTAAAACAGCTAAGTGTCATATTAATATAACACGTCACATTCTGGTTGCACTACAATCAACAGTAGCTTCTGAAATAAGCAAATAAAATGGACATATTGAAAGTTATCTTCAACATCAAAGGATTACTTTATAAGTATGGAATTTGCTGTCTCTTCCTCTCTGTCCCCATTATCACAGAGAACTGCCTGACTTAAGTAGGGAGTTATTTTTTATACATTATGGAGTTACTCTTGATTTACAACTGCATAAATGAAAATGGAATCCAGCCCTTGGCTTCAGACTTATTTTATTCCTCAAATTCTCCATTTTTTTTTGGTAATTATAACTATTACCCGTACATATCACCAGTTATGGTCTTTCAAGTATCTAATAACTGGGTTATTCCTATAATATAAAAAATCTGATTGTCTTTAATTTAAAGGACATTACATCATCAGTTATTAAACTCACTCTAATTTTATACCGTTACCAGAATAACTGAAGGACAACAGCTGGGCATAATGGCTTTTAACTACATATCTTAACTTAATATGTATGTTAAAAATGTGCATCTGTCTGTCATCTGTGAGTCTGTTTGTTCAAGAACTCATCTTAAATGGTAAGAGCCTGGACCACCAAATTTGGTGTGCAGCCTCCTGTTATCATAGCTTAAAGTAAGGTAAGAGTTTGTTGTGCTACGATAATGAGATGTGCATGGAATTGTATTGCTTGTCATTAAATGGAAAGGAAGGGTCTGCCAGGAAGAAGTTATACTGCAGAATGACCACAGGGAGTCAGCAAGGGGTCAGAGATGGGGACCAGGATAGCTATTACCCCATTGGGCCAGCACGGGGCAGAGGTAGATAAAAGAATAGCCATCTACTATATATTTCAGAGAGTTTGTGTGTATATCTGTCTGTTCACCAGCTAAGGGACATGTACTCCTCCCGCAGCTGTGCCCACTGGAGCTTCAATAGCCATAAACAGGTGCTTCTCACCTGGCCCCTGGCGGTGAGAGACGGCTGGGGCTGCATACAGGACCCCTCAACCTCAGCCCCACCTCAGAACAATGATTTAAATGAAGAAAAACTTATTTAAGGACCTGAGCAATGCTGAGTAAATCTTCTAGTTAAATATATGTAGTTTCATGTACTCCTACACTATAATCTTCTACATATATTACTATGACTTATGAAGCAATTTCAATAATGTGTTTTACTGGGAATCTTAATCCTGGGGGTAGGGCTCTATAGTTGCAAAAAACAAATATGGACATCTGAATTGATTTTAAAAGGATACAGATTTGTGAGAACTGCAGACATGCTTCGCTGTATAAAACAAAATATATGTTTATCAGATGATCCTAATCACTTTGCATCAATCACAGATTAGGAGGAGTTAGTCTCATCACATCATAACCTAGCCATGACACACATTTATATACATGGGACTGTTCATCAAGAGGTTATGAAAAAGGAGCTTCTGCTACATTTTCTCATTAATACATTGAAAATAATCAACATTCATGGCTATTGCAGCAGGCTGTAAAAATCCACACAACAAGACAAATTTAGAGAAACAATAGGGCAACCCCCCCACGCACCATTTTGGATCACTGGTATTATACACACCTGACTTGCTGACAAGTAGCACACTGAAATTTACAAAAATTCTCCTTTGAGTGCTTCAAAGTAATGGGATCCTTGTAAATTTCAATATACTGTCTACCGATGAAATGGAGCAGATAGCATTATAGCACTATCCTTGACTGTACCTGAGTAACTTCGTGAGGAATGTTGGTGTTTTTGTACTCTGCTCAACAATGATCCCCACAATCAACCAACCCCTTCCTGGGTTTGTTTCTGTTGGGACATCCAGCTTGCACGATTTTTTCAATTTGTGAAACTCATGGAAAGTTCTGAACTAGTTAAAATCTTTAACTTGACAAATTTAGAAGTCCTTTTAGAACACTCACATTTGACTGATTTTATAACGCTTCAGTAATTGTGGTTCTTCACTTTCAGAAAGGATAAGGATCAACCACATTATGATTTGACTATTGATTACAATACAGCACGAGGAATGTAACTAGAACAGTTTAAAAGCTGGAGTCAATCACATGCGTCATTTGCTAATTTTTAGCCTCCATCTACACCAAGACTATTGCAGTTACTTCAGATGCAAGATAAATAAAAGCAAATAGGAGATACCAGGGTGATGTCTTAAATAATTAGGTATTATTAATCAAAACAGGAAAAGGTTATACAACATGTAAAGTGTTAGAATGTGACCAAACCTTTTGATATCAATTTTAATAGCAACAAAACCATCTGAAGCTGCTTCAGTCACCTTCTGATCCTCCCAACTTGCAGCCATCTGTGTGGATTGTTCATCATCACCTGCAAGAGATATGCCTTCTTATCAACATGAGGGTAAACATATCACAAACAGCAAGTTTTGGTCTGATACTGGCCTTACTAAACATCCATGAATTTGGTTTCACAAGGGACTGAAATCTTCCTAAAATACAGGATTTTTAAAATATATGCATTGTTTTAGGTTACTTTGTTTTCAACCACAAATAGTAGTTTTGAGATTTACTCAAGAAAAGGAGGGTTAAAGCAAAATATAAATCCTTCAAAAACTACCAAAAAAGCCTAGAATGTAAGATATATTAGTTAATAAAAACATATAATAATCCTGAGGAGCCAAAAACAAGCCAATTTTCCCAAGGGCTGTTATTTTCTTTGAATATTATACATGTGTCTATAAACATGCACATCAAGTTCCAGTTCATTTTGAACTGGTAATAGTCTGTATTAATTTGAAGAAGGCTAATAATGATATTTGCAAGTGAATTCTTGCAGCTTGCTAAAATGTTCATTATAGCCTGTTTAGACTTTTTTTTATTCTAAAAATATGGTTTTTGGAACTAGCTATTTAACAGTTTCTCTCACTACAAAGTAGCCTTGCAAAAAGCTTATGATTATAACAGTGTATATGCTTATGTGCCTCAAACCTTGTGTGTGCAATTACTACAACACCAAACAAATTATAGCTAATGTACTAAAATGTCAAGTTTTTCACCAAACATATGGCAAAAAGGATAATACAGTATTCATAAAAGAAAAACTATAACTGAAATTACAAGAAACTTTAATTCTAAACCTCTGTTTACTAAAACATTCCATCCCCAAAAGTTACGTTTTGGAAGTTAAACTTAAAACAACAAATAGTCTGGTAGCACTTTAAAGACTAACAAAACATGTAGAGGGCATCATGAACTTTTGTACACCCTGCTGTACATGAAAGATTAAATTGTGAATGTACATGCTATTTTCCTTGTAATATGCAGTTTCAGAAAAAGGTTTGATAGCTAATGGAAGTGTCAGCCCCTAAGTTTGAACTGAACTCACCCTCTTACTCATTGGAACCTTATCCATATATTAGGCTAAGTCTGCCAGTCTCTTGCTATATTGTGCTGACTTCCCCTCTAGCCAGATGGTGCTCAACTGCACCATTGTGCTCCAGGCCCTGCCCCAATCCACCCTTCCCCCCCAAGATCCCACCCAAGTGTGCCCCCTCCCCACACTTTCCTCCCAAGCACTCACCTCACCTCTTCCCACCCCTGCTTCATTCCCACTCCTCCCTCACCCTTCCAGAGCTTCTGGAACACCACAAATCAGCTGTTTGTGGCACTCTAAAAGGACTGAGAGGGTAGCGGAGGAACTGGTCAGCACAGCCACCAGCAGTTGAGAGATGCGGGGAGGGAGGCAGAGAGGAGGAGCCTGGCTGCCAATGGGTGCTCAGCACCGACTAATGTTTCCCCATGGGAGTTCCAGCCCTGGAGCACCCATGGAGTTGGCACCTATGCTAGGAAACCTGGTGTTTTCTTATCATACAGTAAAACCCTAGTGAACACTTTGATATAGTTTTGTCACATCAGAAATTAAAGAAAATCCTAGGCTTACTAGTATTTATCTTTACATATTTATCTTTACATATTAATGTGTGAAAACTACAAACTGACTTGTTTTCACTAGGATTTTACCTATAAGCTAACCTAGCACACAACTTTTTCCCTAGAAAAGACAAGACCTGTAAGACAGAGGTAGTTTTATTTTGAAATAATGAAGAAGGGTATTACAAATATTTCTGGAGTAGGGATGTGAAAGGTTAACTAATTAAGCAGTAAGTATCCCTCTTAACTGGTGATGCTTACCAGTTTCAGTTAATTGGTAGGGGCTGGAGCAGCTCCCCATCTGCTGTGGGCAAGGGGCTATTCCAAACTTGCAGGGCCCGCTGTTCATTTGTAATAAGCAAATAATTACATAGATTATCTAATACACAGTCTTTTGTCTTATTTATAGCTGCAGTGATTCTTAATATAGGTTGAACCTCTCTTGTCCAGGACTCAGGGTTCTCTGATTTGGCAACAGACCAATAACAGAGTGCCAGTGGCTGGAAGTCTGGCGGTCATAAGGGGAACTGGGGGCCAGCAGTTCGAAGAAGAGCCAGAAGCGCAGCATTAGGGGCAAGAAGCCCAGTGGCTGTGACCAGGAACTGCAGCAGAGTCTGGCCAGGGCACAGAGTCCAGTGGCTAGCGCCGTAGCTGTCCGGCAGGGGTGCAAAGACCAGGTCAGACCTGCAGCAAAGCTTGGCTGGGGCATGGAGTCTTCGGCCAAGGCCGGGGCTGAACTGCCAGCAGCGCCTGGCCAGGGATGTGGAGCCCAGCGGCAAGGACCAGACTAGTAGCAGCACCTGACACGGGGTGCTGAGCCTGGTGTTTGAGCCTGGACTGGTAGCGGCCCCGTAGCAGTGCTTGGATGGGGGGGACTGGGCTTGGTGACTGTGGTCAGGGATGGAATGGCAGTAGCACATGGTTGGCGGTGTGGAGCCCAGAGGCCATGACCAGGGCAGACCGGCAACAGAGTCCAATCAGGGGAGAGAAGCCCAGCAATGGTGTCAGACTGACAGCGAAGGCTGGTTAGGGCAAGGAGACGGAAGCCTGGGCTGGCAGCAGATTCCTGCCTGTGGCCAGGAGGTGGGAGGCCTGGCTGGCAGCAGAGTCAGGTGGAGTTTGGAGCCTGGAGGGGAGCTGACTGGGTCTGCTGCTGAACCCCAGAAGAGCCCAGAGTCTATCAGCAGAGGTGCTGAGACTGACCTCCCTTCCTCCAACAATCTCCCTCCTTTGGAACTGGTCAGGTCCCAGGGAGGTTCAACCTGGAGTTTGGGACCCACAATACTGTTTTCTTTTGCAATAAGGACTATTTATGTAAGTTTGACTGTTAGTTGGCTCTCCATTACACAAATATATTATCCAACGACCATAAGAAAACTCAAGGTTTCTTTTACATTTCTCACATATTATTCTATTAAATAGTTATTACTATTTGCTTTTTTAATGATGGCTAGAACACCATTCCTTTCATCAGGCATTGCACCTTAAGCTGGTGGTTCCCAACTTTTTTTTAATGCTGCAGACCAGCAAACTCTCTCACAAATGTTTGATGGACTGACAACATTTCACTTGCATATTCATTATGTAAACAACAAATATGCAAATAAAATGTTACCAGTCCACCTAATCCCAACCCAGCCTCTTGTTCCCCAGTGCCTAACACCCTTTGATGCCCATTCCTTTGCCCCAAGCCCTTTGACCCTTAACCTCTTCACTGCAAGCTTTTTCAATATAGGACATACTATTATCCTATTAGATACCTAAACATACCCAAATCCTTGCTTAATATTAGCTTTTCCATGTAAGTAATTACTGCAATTGCAACAGCAATGTTGTGAGATCATGTGAGAAGTTGTCCACAATTTAATCTCTATGATTCAAAAAATGGAAAAGTGGATTGCCTATTTACATAAGTCATATCTCATGCCACTTAGTTTAAAACCTAAGACCACCACTGAAGGGGGATATCCATCTTTTATCTTTAAAATATATAGCCCTTTCCTCTTTCAGGGTTGAAGTTCATCTAATGTTTCTTACTATAGTAAAGTTTTGAAACAAAAAAGCTGAAATGATTAAGTATACAAATGCATATGAGCATCAAAAGATCCAAAACATGAGTTTAAAAAGTTATAAATGTTGCACACTATTTAGTAGAATTATCGACTGAAATAACTATCTTGGGACACTAGCTCCTCATGCTGTCAGAGAGCTCGTAGGTTTCTAAGATGGGAAAAGTGTTACTTTAATACTTCTAGCAGATGATTACAGTATTTATATAGTCTCAATAGAGAACACTGACTTTTTCAGCTTTTTTGGGATAAATATAGTTATCTACAATGAGAAAGGATGGCTGCATTTTCCACAAATTGCAATGACAGTAGAAAACAGAACCATTCCAGACAACAGAGAAGCCTTTATCTTTTACAAAATCAAACACCCTCTTGGTGCTAAATAAGCTTTTCCATAATCAGTATCAGCTGTCAGAGCTCAAATCTCATAGAGGCAGCAGCGTAGCATGGCAGCAGCCTCTGTCCCAAAGTGGGGGAGGGAGGAAGGATTTGAGCTCCCAGACCCGGAGTGAGCCGGAACTGAGCTGGGTGCCTGCCCCGCCTGGCTCCTAATACACTTTAAATGCAGAGCCACAGCGGGGGTAGGTTCTGGACTGGGCGCAAGCCAGGACTGAGCCAGGCTGCTGGCCAGCTTGCTAAAAAATTTACTGGTAAGGAAGTGGGAATGGGGGAATGTGTGTAGTCTACAGCATAACCTATAAGCTTTTGCTTATTGGTTAATTGACTACACTATTACCTCCCTACCCACTACACTTGTAAAGTATGCTGTTGAATGAAAAGTGTCAGATAGCAATTCAGTTATTGCACCTTTGAAACAATGTAGTGAAAGCCATACTGAAATGCACACATTAGGATTAAGATTATTATAAGAACCTGTTAACATTGCAATAATATTTTGTTTTGAATTTATTGCATTTTAAAAGAAAGGCAGTTCAATAGGTATTTTACAAAAGGCACCTAACATTATTTTGATGTTTAAAACCTTATAACCAGACAAATAGATTTTCTTCAGGCTTGTACCTTTTAAAACCACCACCTGCAAAGCAGGAAAAACACATGCAAAGTTTCATTTTAAGTGGTACTTTTTCCAAAAATAATTAGTCTTTAAAAATATGAGCTTATAAACAAAAATGCCCTCTCAATCACACGTATAGTCTGGCAAGAATGCTGTGAAGCCTGATGTGGACAGCACACAGAATGGTATCTGTTCAGGTTTTCCATCAAATAAAGGATTAGTCTTAAGAGGAATCAATTCCAGCAAAAAGTGAAGCAGAAAGCTTTGTATCTCTGTAAGTTAGCAACCTACGAGCTACTAAAGAATCAACTTTTGGTATTAGTTATACTGCCGCTTCTGTACGGTCGTCAGTCAGCAAGCAGTTAAGGCCACTAAATTAACTTTTTAGTTCCCACAAATACATGCTTCCCAGGTTGGGACACTAACATTGCAAAAAACAAGGTGGTAAAATGGGGCAAAAGAGACCCCTGCATAAAGGGGCAAGCACTTGCAACAACTGTGGATGGCACTGCAAAAACAGAGGCAGGAGACTGCCCTGGGGGGGTACAGAGAACTACATGCTGGTATAGCTAAATAGTTGACAGTTGTATAGGGACTCAGGGATACCAAGAAGCAGGATAGGAGTGGAATGTCGCACTACAGAGGCTGTATGGTGGCATAGAGACTCTTAAGATGCTAGAGAGCCTATAACAGAATGGACCATTATAGGAAATGTGGGAACTCTATAGGGCAGAGGGGGCTATATAGGAGCATGAGGTGTAGGAAGTCTAGAAACTGCATGACATAGTACAGAAGGGTATATAAAGGCAGTACCGGAAACTAGAGTGTCAGGGGGTTGTATCTGGGCCAACAAGATCAAGCTACAGTATTGTATGCTTGCAGCCTGCCTGGGACAGCACAGGGGGTGGAACAGAGAACTGAAGGGATAGGTGAAAATATGGAGACTAGAGGCTACCTAGGGCAGCACAGGAGGTGGTATGGGGAGTTCAGATGATGGTACAGAGGGTGTGGGGCCTACAAGGGGCAGCACAGCAAGTAGTAAAGACAACTACCAGGTCAGGCCACAATATAGTAGGCATAAGGTCTACCTGGAGCAGTACAGGAAGTAGTATAAGACAGTGGTTTTCAAACCCCCACCCCATTTTACGATGCCTAAAACATTTCAAATGGAAATGTGGGCCCTGGAAATCCTAGATCTGCATTTCACAAATATGGTCACCAGGGTTTTTCTTGGAGCCACAGCCTCTTTCAGCTGTGATTGGGGCATGGAGGGAGGACAAAGCAGCATCCCCTCCCCTTCCCTGTTTTTTCCGGATGCATCACTCTAGTTTTGACTGTTGGGACTGCAGATGGTGTTTGGCCTTGCTGCCCTCTCAGAGATAGCTGGGCACAACCTTGGAGGAATAGGCAGCAGGTGCATTCTCCACCTTCCCACCAGTGTTGAGGCTCACAGTTTAGCCCTGGGGCAATAGGCTCTGGCTGTGCAGCTTCAGGTTTTGTCTCCACCTCCCAGCCACAAGGTTTCGGGCTCTGGCTCCCACTGTCTTCCCCCCAACACTCTTATCCATTGCCACTGCCTCCTGCTGCCTAACCTGAGCCCCATATGGGGCTTAATCTATCCCGAGGCTTACCGTGGTTTATTAAATCCGCTACGAAATCTGGTACTTTGTATCTCTGCTTACTGCCAGCTAGCAAGTAAACAATTGCTATGATGTGGACATGTGAATGTGCAGATTTGTTTTCCCTGAAGCCAACTAAGTGTTTTAGGAAAAAGCGTGAGAGCAGCCACCATACAGTTTGTTCTGAGAACCCCGGACCGCCACAGTCTGGACCCTCCGGGTTTCACAGACCAGAGGCTGAAAACCACTGTCCTATGGTACCAGCCCTTTGTGCCCCTTCAGCTGTACGTGCGGGTCCCCAGGAGGCTCTCCGGTTGATCCCGGGGTACAGGGCTCGGGGCGCGCCAGGGGCACGAAGGTAGCACAGGGCGCTACGGGCTCAGCGCAGGCGGCTCTCCAAGGGCAGTGCAGCGGGGCGGCCCAACGACTCTCCGCGGGCGGCCCCGGCGCTGGCAGCACAGGGGCTGCCCTAGGGCAGCGTCCGGCAGCCCCGGCGGGGGCGGAAGGGCCCCGCTCCCCCAGGCCCGCGCCGGGCCGTACCTGACACGAACACCACGAAGACCGAGCTCTGTCGCTTGGCGGCGGCGATGGCGGCCGGGATGGAGCCGCGGAACCACAGCATGGTGCCCCCCGGAGCCCGCTTCCTGGCCCACTACCCCTGGCCGCCCACCGTCGCGCGGCGCATGCGCCACTGAACCTGTAGCCTCGCAGCGGAACGGTGACTAACCGCTCCCGACTCTCCCCTCAGGACGCATGCGCCGCTCCTCGGGGCGGGCGGTGGGAGGGTAAAAGCTGGCGGCGGTTTCCCCCTCGCACATTCCTCTCGCCTCCCTCAGCGGGGAGTGACACCACAGCGCGGGAGGCAGGAGCCGGCGGAAGTTAGGGAGGCAAGGGGGGGCGCTGGGGCGCACCGCGGGGCTAGTCAGGTTGCGGCTGGGCGCCTAAGGGCAGCTCCGTTGTCGGGGGGGAAACTGTCCTTTCCGGTCGCGCGGGGGAGGCGGTAGCGGTACCAGCCCCTCCCCCAGCCGTCCCTCCCAGTCTGCTGAGGGGGCGGGGCCTTTCAGGCGGCGCCCAGCGGCCACAGGGGAAACTGCAGCGGGCCGCCTGCAGGGGGGCGGTGTTGTCGGGTGAGCGTGTCAGACCCCCCCTCCCCCAACAAGCTCCTCAGCGAGCGGGCTGCGCGTGAGGAGACGGGGCGCGGTGCAGCGCGTGACAGTAGGGCCGGTTTCGCTGCTCCTGGCGGGGCTGGGTGTTGACTGGTGCCGCAGCTGTCAGCGGGGGGCAGGGCGGCGCTGGAGTCGAAGCTGCCGAAAGGTTACACAAGACGCAGGCGGAGGAAAAAGTTCCCAGGCGGCGGGGGCGGCAGAAACGCGTTACGGGTCTGCGTGTGGCAGCGGGCTGCTCCACACGTGGCCCGTTCCGTGGATGAGCGCTTGCAGGCCTGGCTAGCACTGCTCCTGAGAAGGGCTGTCCGAGGGGTGGCAATCGGGTAGATGCTGCTGTTAGGAATAGCAGCAGCACTGACTTAAATGGGGCATGTGGGGTGTGTAATCTTGCCTTAACCTTCGGGTTCATGGCTGGCTGTGTGAAAGAAGCTATTTGCATATATAGGCAACCCTCAGCATGTGCGGTGAGTATCATTGTGGGCCCCGGGGCTTCCAAAGTTGAGTAGACCTGATGTAGCAGGTGCTCTAGTGCCGTGGTTGGCAAGCACTTTCATTTGTGGACATGCGAACACTTGGAAATCATAGATTCCCCAGGGGTCAGCAATCACAGGTTGACAACTACTTTCCCCATCATTAAAACTCGACTGACCTGACCTATACCACGCAGCCTTCTATGAGAATGTATTTAGGCAACTTTAGACCAATTTTAAAGCACATACTGTTACTGGCAGCAACCCACAGCTTTTCTAGTATAGCTCTCAGGCGTCCAGCACTAGTCTCATCTGACATTCAAACTGCAGAGCTAGAACAATTTGTTACAGTTTATGTCCTCAGAAGCACAAAGCTTAAATGTGGAAGACCATCATTGCCAGAACAAATAATAAAAGGCAAAAATCAATTAAAACATGTTGGTCTTCTGGGATCAAACTGAACACTTCTATGCTTTTCATATTTCTTACAGCAAAGCCAAGGAACTTTAGTAATCAAATATAGCCAGAAATATCAAGGAGTTACAAGAAGGTTCAAAATAAGCCATCACCTCTCCATAATAAATCACAAAACTACAAACTAAGACTAGAATTCAGCTCTTATAATTCTAAACAGAGCTCTACAGCTTGAACAAAAAGAAGGTCCCTATTAACTATAGAAGGAACAGTATAATTTTGCTAATTTTCAAGTCAGCAGCAGATGGTAATATTCACACAAACATAGATCAAAATTTTCAAAACTGACTAGCCATTTAGTGTGTCAAAATGAGAACTAAAACAGCTGGATTTTCAGACTGATGAAAATCAGACCATTTAAAAATGCTTCAAAAGCAGGTCACTCAAAAATCAACAGTCAACAATCTCTAGTCACTTTGAAAATCTGGATAATAATGCCTGATCTTACCCGACTGAAATCAATGGCAAAAGCCTCCCATTGATCTCAGACAGATTATGCCAATATTGGAATTATGATTATTTATACTTATTATTACAATACTAATTTAACTTGTGTTCAATCCAAATGCTGAATAGTATGTATACAATTGCTGTAAAAAAGCCTAATAATCAATTTACAGCATCCAAATAATAACAAAACTTTTATAAATGTTTCTCAATATGCTCTCAAATGGGCTAAACCCAGCAGGGTGCGTCTAGACTGGCAAGATTTTGTGCAAAAGCAGCTGCTTTGGCGCAAAAACTTGCCAGGTATCTACATTGGCCGCTTGAATTTGCACAAGAGCACTGACTTTGTAATGTACAAAATCAGTGCTTCTTGCATAAATACTTCCACGCTCCCGCTCAGGGATAAGCCCTCTTGCGCAAGAATACTTGCACAAGAGGGCCAGTGTAGACAGACACCTTAATTTTTTGCACAAGGAAGCCCGATGGCTAAAATAGCCATCAGAGATTTCTTGCGCAAAAGCACGTCTAGATTGGCACAGATGCTTTGCGCAAATACTTTTGCAGAAATACTTTTAACAGAAAAACTTTTCCGTTAAAAGTATTTCCGCAAAATCATGCCAGTCTAGACATAGCCAGCAGAGTTTAGATCCAGTGTTTGGCTTCAACATGGTTAGGCAGGTATTTACAATGAATTGTTTAAGAATTTATTTGGCTACACATTTTAATAAGTGATATCATTGCTAATTATCAGTCCTTAACTAAGGCCATTTTACTGTACTTTGTGCCCAATTAGCCATGTTTTATTTCCATTTCTTCAGTCCAAATTTTAAATAATATAACACTGGTGAGTTGATTAAAATTGTAGTACCCCTCAAATTTTCTCTCATCTCATGCTGGTAACAGCCAGCATGGATTTATAAAGAACAAATCATGTCAGACCAATCTGATAATTTTCTTTGATAGGATATCAAGGCTTGTGGATAAGAGAGAAGCAGTAGCTGTGGTATACCTAGATTTTAGTAAGGCATTTGACATGGTGTCGCATGACCTTCTTATCAATAAACTAGGGAAATACAACTTAGATGGGGCTACTATAAGGTGGGGTGCATAACTAGCTGGATAACCGTTCTCAGAGAAGCAAAATGCAGGACAATGTAGCACTTTAAAGACTAACAAGATGGTTTATTAGATGATGAGCTTTCGTGGGCCAGACCCACTTCCTCAGATCAAATAGTGGAAGAAACCATCTTGTTTCTAATAAACCATCTTGTTAGTCTTTAAAGTGCTACATTGTCCTGCATTTTGCTTCAACTACCCCAGACTAAGACGGCTACATTTCTATCACCGTTCTCAGAGAGTAGTTATTAACGGTTCACAATAATGCTAGAAAGGCATTACGAGTGGGGTTCCACAGGGTCTGTTTTGGGACAGGTTCTGTTTAATATATTCATCAACAATTTAGATACTGGCATAAAGAGTATGCTTATTAAGTTTTGCTTAATTGTGAAGGATTTCCTTTAGATAGAACCAGCACATCAGCTTTAACTAAGCGAATTTGACAAAATTGTCACACAGAACGATTAACAGATTTAATCTAAAATAAAAATTTCAGACCAAGATGAATTTTAATTACATGTAATGAAAAAGTGATTTGACCAATTTTCTTCAAATTTTAGGTAAACATCCTTGATTTTAGGATGAAATGCAGTATTTTCTAGGCCAAACTGATTTTCTAAGCAAATATAATGGCTAACACTGGACTTTATAATGGAAATTAGCTGCAGTGATAATTATGAATAGAAACCATGTCTTGCACACAAGTCTACAACACAAAGGGAGAACAAAAACCTACAACTGAACAATTTCCCACAAGATTAATTATAGCAAACAACAGGCTGCTCAAAACAATCATATGGGAAATGTGGTGTTTTAAGGAACCGTTGAGTACAGAAACATAAAAGCTAACAATTAATTATTCCATCTGGGGAGGGACAAGAATATAGATCTGTTTGGTTTGTAGGTTGGGTGAATGAGCATCTCATTTTATACCTCAAGCTCAAATTAATTCTTCTTGGATAAAATTAAGTTCCCATGAGCACACCAGTGCCTAATCCATGCCTTGAAACTTAATTTGCAAGTCTCCATGGCTACGTCTAGACTGGCATGATTTTCCGGAAATGCTTTTAACGGAAAAGTTTTCCGTTAAAAGCATTTTCGGAACAGAGCATCTAGATTGGCATGGACACTTTTCCACAAAAGCACTTTTTGTGGAAAAGCGTCCATGCCAATCTAGATGCGCTTTTCTGCAAAAAAGCCCTGATCGCCATTTTCGCGATCGGGACTTTTTTGCGAAAAACAAATCTGAGCTGTCTACACTGGCCCTTTTACGCAAAAGGACTTTTGCCCGAACGGGAGCAGCATAGTATTTCCGCAAGAACACTGACAATCCTACATGAGATCGTCAGTGCTTTTGCGGAAATTCAAGCGGCCAGTGTAGACAGCTGGCAAGTTTTTCCGGCAGAGCTGCTGATTTTCCGGAAAAACTTGCCAGTCTAGACACAGCCCATAAGTCCAGTGATGCTGCTGAATCCCTGGAGACCAGCAGAATGCTACATCCCTCAGCATCTTGGAGAGCAGGGTGTTGACCTTCCTGCTTTGTGGAGCCTAGCCATAAATGACTGAGCATGCCAGCTGCTTTTCCTATGGCTTACTTCCTCTTTTAAATCTCCCTTCATAGAGGTGGGGAGTAAGTAGGGTTTGGATGTCTGGGCTCTAAAGAAATGTCAATCCCCTTCCCCCCCAAACACACACACACTTTCAGGGAAGCAGGTTAGATACAAGTTACTTGAATTTTATCTGGTCCTATTCTAAAGACCAATTTTTATTGCAGTGTGGGAAAACTCACCTGTCCCATTTGGCAACCACTTTGAGGCCCAAAGTAGAATCCTTAGATATGTCAGCACGATTTTCCACCTAAATCAGTCTGACCTTTTGTTGGTAGTCACAGTGTTAGCATAAAGGGGATGGGATTTACATTCTATTTGCTATTTTGTGTGTGTCTTGACACTGTCAGTTTATGTTTTAATTTGTGATTATAAAGTTTACGTGGAAATGCTGTGAGGCTTTGTCAGGCACATTCATTCAATAAAAAACACTACAGAGAAGCCATAGCTTTTTATAGACAAGGTTGTAACCAGCTTTCAGTTAACTAGACCAACTGTGTCCCCTGGCACCATTTCCCAAAGTCATAAAAAAAGTTCCCCTCTGCATCATGTTCATAAACCCATCATCATATCCTCGTTTAAATTTTCATGTAAAACCTTCCTCTTCTATGATTTACTTAATTCCATATTAAACAGTTGGTGACAGCAACACACACCTATATGCAAAAAGGGAAAAAACAGAGATTATTAAGTCTGCAATGCTTAAAGTTTTGCACCAAGTCTTAAAATCGAGCACATCACAGACAGGAGAATAGATTTTGTCAAAATGTAATTTTTTGGGGGGTCTGGCTCTCATTCGGCAAGTTGTATGCTAAGTTCCGCTAAAGTCTGTTCCCTAGATATGAGGAAAACTTGCAAAATGGCATAATATGGATTCACTTAAGTTTCAAACAGTTTTACAGTTTAAACAAATGCACTGGAAAAAGTTTGTATTTGTAAACATTTATTTTCTTGAACTGAAAAAAGGCTTGCATCAGCACACATTGTACAGCCTTGCAAATTACACAGAAATTGAAAAAAGTTTCGTTTGTATGTGCAATGAAACTTCTGATATCCAGTGATCCTTTGCAAATGATGAAAACATATTTAAATTACTCAAGAAGGGTCCGGCACTTAATTAACACAATTATCTTAGAGTGCAAAGAAAGAAAAAGATTTATACTGGTGGAAAACACAAAGTGCAAACATTTTATCATTTGGGAAGATACATTAATGTCTTCACTCTTAAACTGGCTTCAATGAACATTCTTTGTAGTTTAGACATTTTTATATTCCCCTTTAATACTTATGCTAACCTGTTTGATGAGAAATGAGTTCAAGAATATATAATTTATTTGTAATTATCTTTCACACTGAGTGAATCTTGAAAGGACTGTGTAAGACATTTACAAGTTACTGTAATTGCTTTATTTGAAAAAGAAACACAGGGAAGAGAAATATGGTAACTGGAGACTTTTTGTAATTTCTTAATAGTTATTCTTTCTCCCTTCAACCCACTCCACCCTACCCCATGCCCTCTTCCCTAAAACGTATAGCTGTGTGCTGACTGTGAAAAGGGATTACAAAATACGGATTTGAATATGGGTATTCATTATGAACAAAAGTTTGCTGTACAATAGAGCTTTGGATCTGATACAAGAATTCAGGAATATAAAACAAAACTGTTATAAAAGGGGCATTTTAACAGCATTCTTCATAGAAAGCTGCCTCTATATCTTGTCCAAATGGATTCTTACTTTTGTCTGGGTTTAACTGTATATCTATTTTTCTTCTTCTTGTTGATCACTGGGTTATTCCTCAAAGATTATTATGTCATGTGAGAACACATCCCAGGAGTCTCTATGAAGAGAACAGAAACCCCGTAACATCAAGCCAATCAAGTAGAGAAGGACATGGAATTAATAAAGGCTGAATGTCCAATAATGTAGTTGTTACTGAGAACTAGCCCTTTCCAGAATATGAAACTCATAGTGCTTCTTGCTTGTTCTCAGCCTGAATTTGTTAACTGAGTTACTTTGTTTCTTCAGTGCATTTTGGGCTGCTGACATTGTAGGGAACGTAGCTAGAACTGTGTATGTGGAGGCCAAGTCACTAGGTTTGGAGGGTTCAATGTTCACATTATTATCTCCACTGCCACAATAACGGTGTTGGTGCTGCTGTTGTGTCTGTAGACACTGGGGATTCCTTAGCCACCGAATCTTGGCACCAACTTTAAAGAGTTCTCCAAATAGTTTTTCAGCTTCCATACGAGTTATTCCTTCTGGCAATTCAGTAATTTCTAAGACTTTTCCAGCAACTGAAACAAGAAATATGTAGAATTAAAATGTACACTTAACAAGGATTACAATCTTCTGTAATATGGTGAAGTTATGTGAAATTAACTTAATTCAAACAAACAAACATACATTCTGCTTCTACTATTTTAAAAAAGTCTTTGTGGCACTGAACATCAAAATGACTAATGTTCTAAGTGTGGTCAACTTGAGTTAAGTGTGCAGGCTAAAAGGTAGTACAAGGTGCTAAATAATTAATAAGCATTTGTCTTAGATGAACATTTAATTTGCAGCAAGCTGGGATCTGAATCTACTTCACTCTGCTGTCTGGGGGAACCTTGCTGATGCATATCCTGCCATTTCACAGTTGGCTAGATCAAAGCACAGCAACTGTTTCTGTACATCAGCAGGCTGCCTAAAGACAGTTAGTGCATCGTAGATTCACACTCCAGCATGCTGCTGACTAAATGTTCATGTAGACAAGTCTGTATCCTAGTTCTGCAGCAGAGCTGAGGACTTAAGACTAACACTTGGCTGATCTATTAATGGGAAAAAATGGTTGCAGTAAAAATGTTGCATAGTCATTTCATTCACAGCACTGTAACACAGGAAAACACAGCTTTGGTTATTTGCTCTCGTGGTGGTGACTTCCTAAGGAAAGCAAGGAAAGAAGCCTACTCCTTTCTGCTGATCTACAAACAGAAATGGGGGTAACACACAAAACATAATTCTTTGCCATTAAAATAAAAACATTCATCTGAGGATTTCAAAACTATTCACAAAACTTAAGCCTTACAGCATATTTACTCAACTTTGGAACCCCCAATGATACTCACAGCACATGCCGAGGGCCGCAACTTAAGTGTGGTTGCATACACATGCAAATATGTATGCGAATAGCTTATTTCACACTGACTACAAAGCACTTCCCACAATGCCCCGGCGCTCCTGCACTTCCCCCCCTGGGGGCCAGAAATGCTGAAAACCAGTACCGGTCTGTTCTAGCCAGCCTGTCCACTTGCATCTTTCAGTGCTCACCCTGCCTGTGAGATGCCTCACCGTTGTGAAGAGTGTTCCCAATAGAGGCCATGTTCCAAGGATCTGACCCACGGGCTGTGTGTTGAGCCCCGCGTAAACCCAAACTGCACCGTGGGCCGCGTGCTGATTAGCCTTGTCTTACAGCATCCATTTCACATACAGGGCGTCCCTGCTTTACGTCCAAGATACATTCAAAGCAGGGAATTTTTTTTCCCCACGGCTGACTTCCATTTGTGCGAATTGTGTGTGTTTTTTTTTAAAACCTGACAGAAGAACAGGGAATGGAAGAATTTAAAACGGAACCATCGTATACTGGGGCAGCTTATAGCAGGGACACTCTGTATAGCTAAACTGAGGAGCTTAAATGATTTGTCCAAGGTGTCACATCAGAATTAGTTCTACACATGTTGTCAAAGAGCAAATAATGCTAATCAGGAGGAAGGTGTTAGTTTCTCTCTAGTGCAACTGGCTTTTGTCTAGTCAAAATAAACTCTCCTCCAAATCTATGAGGACTCAGTTGGCAAGCCAACAAGGAAATGGATTTTGAACAGCTCACAAAACACAGTCCTAACATTCTGGCCATGCCCTGCCCCATTTATTGGGTAGCAACTGTTGCCTATGGTCCACACAGTGAAGAAAGGTGTTTCATTCATCACATCTATCGGCTACAAAAGCCTTATGTTCTGATTTATGTCAGAAAAAAATGTGTAAATCAGGAAATTTAGTTCATGTGTTACAGTCATAGTTCTGGTAAACTAAGGGCAGCTACAGAAAAATATTGTATTGAACTTTATGTAATTTTAAAATATTTTGGTGTTAACTTTTACATTATATAATTTGATTTACTGTGTCTCTCTTGGTTTTCTTTTCCTTTTATCTTTTCTCTGCTGTTCTCTGTTGATCTACTCTTTACTCTGGTTCTCTTGTTCTCTATTTTCTTTTGTTTCTTCTTTCCCTACATACCCATTTTTTCCCTGTGTTTGCTGTCTCCCTCTTGGTCCAGTTCATTCTTACCTTCCTGGGATTCACACTTCACCTTCTTTTCCTTTTGTACCAAACTGCACACTTCCTTCCTTTTGGTACTTCTGTAGCTGCTGCAAGTCTCACATACAAAGCTATCACACAGACATCCGTTTTTCCGCAAACCTTTCAGACAACTCCCTGTGCTTCCAAACAAACCCATATTCATCAACATTGCTGCATTCCCTACAGACATCTTCCATACAACCACATCTTCAAGTGATCCCATATAACCAACTCCTATAGATCCCACTGATGTGCCACAATATACACACTATGTTGTTTTATCCTCTTCTTACAGATATTTTCCAGCCATTACACCCTTACAGAGAGCCTTTGTCACTGTTGAAATCCTTATGACCACTGCTGGGATCCCTCTGACTGCCCTATATAGACCCATAGCACCAACATGGGATATTTTTCTGTATCCCATGTGTAGACACACATTAATATTCAGTCGTCTGTAACTCATCCAATTCTGCATCAGATGTCAGCCAGACCCATTCCCCTACTCAGGTATGAATAATGCAATAAATAAATTAGAATAATGCAGTTCTCACTGCTTCAGTTTTTGATTCAATAGTTCTCTTAGGGCACATCTACACAGCAGGGCTAAAGTCAGAATAAGCTATGCAACTTAAGCTGTGCAATTGACATAGCTCAAGTTGAAATAGCTTATTTCTGCTTTTGGCGCGTCTACACAGCAGGAAATCGAAGGAAGAAAGAGCACTCTTCCTTCAGTTTCCCTTACTCCTTGTGAAATGAGGGTTACAATGAGTCTGAGTAAGAAGTTCTCCAGCTTGACATTATTTTAAAATAAAGGCTTGTAGTGTAGATACACACTATGTTATTTTGGAATATCTTTAGTTATTCTGAAATAATACTGCTGTGTAGATGTACCCTCAGAGTGCAGCATCACCAACAATTACATACCTGATTCTCCTGCACCAAGATCTGCTGAAGCGGCCTTCTTAGCTGGTTTCCTTCCTCTGTTTCCATGTCTGTTTGCAGGTTGACACTGAGCTCAAACAAACATGATATGGTTACAACTTACAAGGATTACATTTCTATGATTACATTTGTAGTATTACAAGCTACAAAGAAGGGTTGCAAGTGATGAATAATTGTCCACAAGCACTGTAAATAGATGCTACACCAGGATAGTACAGAAGAAGGCCAGATTTCTGGGTCCAGTGTTATTCCTAGGGCCTTGCACTATTACACAAACACATGTTCAGTCTCTGGTATGAGGGCATATAGGAGGGAAAAGTGACAATAGCTGGTTAGCCAATACATATACAGGCAGTCCCCGGGTTACGTACAAGATAGGGACTGTAGGTTTGTTCTTAAGTTGAATTTGTATGTAAGTCGGAACTGGCACATATTGTAGGGGAAACTCTAGCCAAACATTTCTCCAGAGCTCAGTTTTATTCTCCCACACCTCACTTCCCTCAGTCCTTTATTTTCAAGCTGAGGTGTCTGCTGAGAAAAGCCACTCTGCATCTCTCTGGTCTGCTGGGGGGAAGCAGCTAGTGCGGGGTTGCCTCACCCCGTTTGTAAGTAGGGATCCGATGTAAGTCGGATCCATGTAACCCGGGGACTGCCTGTATGTTAGGTGTAGTATACACCACAACAACAGGTATTAAAACCATTCATGTGATACAGTATAGTGACAGTGTTGAATAAGCTCACCGTTTGGGGCGCCTGGAAAAATAGATACCCCTCTCATTCCCCCAACCTGCTCTGCCTACCCAGCACTCTACCCAGGGCCCAAGGGCTTGCACTGTTCTGGCCGCCTGACATTTCTGCTAGGGAGCGGGGTGGGGGCATTGGAGCACCAGGTAGGTTGGCGGAGCAAGCCCCCACACTCTGACCCCATTTCTGCATCAGAAACACAGGAGAGATGGAGGGAGGGACTGCAAGTGGAAGGAGTGGGGAAGGATTTCCACTTCCTCTGGCTAAGGGCCCAACAAAACCCTAACCTTTATACAGTGGATATAAATTGGGTAGTCATGATAAATCATATTATGCTTATTCTTGCTCTCTCATGCTAACTATTCAGACAAGACCTTATAATAGTGGAAGTCAGCATCTGGCATAGGAAGATAGGGAAAAGTACGGTTACTTAACCTTTGTAACTGTTGTTCTTCAAGATATGTTGCTCATGTCCATCTAACACATGTTTGCATGTACAGTTGTCAGAAGACTTCCCTAGCAGTATCTGTTGGGTCAGCTGTAGTGCCCCTTGTGGTTATGCCTCATGGTGTGGTATATGTAACCCTGTCAACACGACTCCTGCTTCAGTTATTTCTTGCCAGAACAACTCAACAGAGGAAAGGTGGGTGGGTCTTGAATGGACATGAGCAACACATTTTGAAGAACAACAACAGTTACAAAGGTAAGTAACAGTTCTTTCTTCTTCCAGTGATTGCTCATGTGCACTGCAACATGTGACTTATCAGCAGTTTGTAAGGAATCAGTGTTGGACCTCAACTCGTTGCTGAGTGCACTAGAGCTCTGCCAAATGCCGTATCATCCTGGGACTGTTGGATGAGGGTGTAACTAGTCTTGAAAGTGTGTACTGAGAAGCAAATAGACTCCCTGCAGATGCCTTGAATCGGAACTTGTGCCAGAAAGGCCACTGATGAGGCTTGTGCCCAAGTGGGGTGGGCTGTGACAGGCGGGGCTGGCACCTTGACCAAATCATAGCACAGCTTGATGCGCGTAGTGATCCAAGATGAAAGGCACTGTGACATAATCAGGAGGCCCTTCATGCATTCCGCAATGGAAATAAAAAGGGATGTTGACTGCTGGAATGGTTTAGTATGCTCCAGATATAAAGCAATGGCATGCCTGACTTCTAGGGAGTTCAGCACTCTTTTCCTGTCCATGGTATACAGCTTTGGGAAGAACACTAGGGCTACGTCTACATTGCAGCACTATTTCAGGATACCAGCTATCCCGCATCTTTTGAACACACTTGGTATTTTGAAATATAATGGGCATATTATTTTGACGTCCCTGTAAACCTCATTCCACGTGAAGTAAGGGACATTTCAGAATAGCGATTTATTTTGAAATAAGTGGTTTGTAGATGTGACGTAGTGGGGGTACTTGCTGGGCTGTGGTGACCCCTGCTGTCTGAAGCAAGACCCAGCAGGGAAAACCTCGCTAGGCAGAGGTAATGCCAAACTTGTTGAACCAGTGGCCAGACACCCCCCATGGAGAGGAACAAAGGAAGGTGGAATGCTGCCCTGACTGGGGGGGCAGGGCTGCAAGGGAATTTAGTTAGTTACTGTGGGAGAGCATGGAGGAGAGCCTAGGAGAAGGGGCTGGAGTTTAGGGGCCCAGTCTCCCCCATCTCAAGGGGGCCTGAGGCATCCTAGCCCAGCTCTGGGACCAGACTACATCTGTGCTGTGCTGTATCCTGGAGAGGCAATAAACTTCCTCTATTCCACCGGCTGGTGAAGTCTGTTTGTGCCATTTCGGGGTGCAGGAGACGGGGAACCCCCAACGCGCCGTCACAGTAGACAGCACCAAATTTTGAAATAAGCTGTATCAGAGGCAGCAAGGGTGGGGAGCAGGAGCTGGTGTGGAGGGAGCTGGTTTAAAAGCCAGCTCCCCCCAGCACTGTCTCCCCGGGGAGAGGGGAGGAGGTGACAGGGGAGGCAGAGGTGCTGGGTCCGCCACTGTGGCTCTGCCTTTGTAGGATACATCTAGACTACGTTCTTTTTTTGGAAGGAGAGATGCAAATTAGCACCAAATTTGCATATCTTTTTGTGATCGCTTTTTTGAAAGTGAAAGCCATTAGATGGGATTCTTTAAACCCCTCCCCCCCGTCTAAACTGCTTTCACTTTAGATGAAAATGCTTCCAAAGAAGTGTTTGGAAGAAGATATGCAAATTAGTGCCAAATTTGCATATCTGCTTTCGAAACAAGAACGTAGTCTAGATGTACCCAGAATGTAGCAAGAGCCAGGCGACTCTTAAAATACAAAGTCGCAGCAGTCCCAGAGCCAGCGCAAGCCAAGACTGCTCAGTCCCAGCTTGTGCCACCCCTGGGAGCTAACCTCACTGCGGCTCCGCATTTGGAGCCGGCTGCTTGCGCACCCAGCTCCTCTTACATTTAAGTTGCAGAGCCATAGCAGTAGTAGTGAGCGCCCCCCTTATCAACTAATTGAGTACTTGATGGAAATTCCATTGACTACTCGATTAGCTAATTAACTTAAAATCCTTACAGTCACAGGAACCATCGGCGTCCTGTTACCCCTCCCGGCCTGTGCCTCTGTCTCCAGAAGGGAGTCTGGCTTCGAAGCTGCTGTTTATAGTGCTACTGAGGCAGACCTAGAAGATGGGCCCTGCCCATGGCCCTGGTGGTATGCCTATGGAATCCAGGAGCGATGCCTGGAACAAGAGTGGTATCTAGAGTTGCGGGACACAAAGGACTCAGCTTGTAAGCTTGATGTGTAATCTGCCATGGACCACAGGGGAGCGGAGCCCAACAGTGCTGGTGTATGGTGCTGTGACGAACTCCCATGTCATCTCATGGAAACTGGCTTGCCACAGTGTCTCCATGCTGGCAGCACAGAGAAGGGGCCTGGTGCTGAGGGGGCCAGCGAAGCCAAAGTAGGGTTCACGTACAGCACTATAGGAAGAGTCACTGACACCAGCAGGAAGGTGTTCTGCTGCACCCCAGTCATTAATGTAGCAGGAGCTGTCTGTGGTACTAAGGCCAGACCTGGAGGTGACTCCAGAGGTGATGCCACTATTGGTAGTGGTGCCATGGACAGTTGCATCAGCAGTTGGTGAGGCTTCTTATACATTGTTGATGTTGGCGTCAAACTCAATGAGGTCCTGAGTGGACTCAAAGATGTTAGGCATGGAGGGCAAGTCCAGGTCTTCCTCTACCGCCTCGGGCTCTGAAGAGTCAACTGACACTGGACTCGATCGCTCCGCCCTGGGTGCCACAGTCAATGGTGCTGGGGCTGAGGTGCCCCACTTGGACAGGTTAGCACCATGCAGGCAGCCTCTGGGCCTTTATTAGGCTTCCTGGAAGGAGAGTGTCCTCGGTTGGTCCTTTTCTTTTCTTAAGACACTTGCAAATGGGAGCGGTGCCATGCCGAGGAGCTAACCTTATGCACAGGTGATTGGTGCTGATAGACCCAGCACTCCTCCGGTCTCGGTGCCAAAGTGTCCCGCACTGAGGCTAGCACACTACACATCAACAGAGATGAATTGCACCATGGGGCAAAGTGCTGACTCCATCAGCAACAACTTAAATTTCTGGTCTCTCGCATGTTTAGCATGGGGCTTGAAACCCTTGCAGATGTTACACTTGTCTTGAAGATGATATTCTCCAAGACACTACAGACATTTAGCATGTGGGTCACCTGTAGACATACTTTCCTGCAAGTAACACATTGTATAAAACAGTGGTCTCCAACCTTTTTACACCCAGCATATGATAGGCTCAGATCTAGGGTCTGGGGAAAGGGGGAGTGCAGGAGTGTTATGCTGTGGCCAGATGAGGGCTTGGCCCCAACTGGGGGTTTGTTGGCCAGGCTTCATTTTTAAATAAAATACTATGTCAAGCACAGGGGCTACGTCTAGACTGGCATGATTTTCCAGAAATGCTTTTAACGGAAAAGTTTTCCGTTAAAAGCATTTTCGGAAAAGAGCATCTAGATTGGCATGGATGCTTTTCCGCAAAAGCACTTTTTGCAGAAAAGCATCCGTGGCCAATCTAGACACGCGTTTCCGCAAAAAAGCCCCGATTGCCATTTTCGCGATTGGGGCTTTTTTGCGCAAAACAAATCTGAGCTGTCTACACTGGCCCTTTTGCGCAAAAGTTTTGCGCAAAAGGGACTTTTGCCTGAATGGGAGCAGCATAGTATTTCCGCAAAAAGCACTGATTTCTTACAGTAGGAAGTCAGTGCTTTTGCGGAAATTCAAGCAGCCAGTGTAGACAGCTGGCAAGTTTTTCTGGAAAAACTGGCCAGTTTAGACACAGCCAAAAAGTTTCTGCATTGTCTTTATTTCTGAGAAGGGCAGGGAACCTGTTTTGAGTCAGGGGTCACTGACCCACAGAAAAGTCAGTTGGGGCCACACAAGTGAGATGCAAAAAAACCCCCCAAAAAACCACACCATTCCTCCAAAACCCCCTAAGCCTCATTAATGTGGCCCCAACTGTGCTGGTGGGAGCAGGGGACATGGTACCGGGGAAGGGTGCAAGTGGGTGCTGGGGCAGGTGACAGGGTGCCAGTGGGGGCAGGGTTCTATGGCTGGGGTCAGGGGAGAGAGAACAGGGTGCTGGGAAGGCAGGGGACAGGGTTCTGTGGCAGGGGACAGTGTGCCAGTGGGGGCAGAGACTCCCCTGCCCCAGCCTCCTAGGATTCCCTCCACCCCCCAGAGGAGGGAAGCCCTGTCGCAGGCCTCCTCTGGGCCCGACTCCCCCCTCCCACGGAGCATGGAAGCACACACACGCGCCCCCTCAGGGCCGACCCTCCCTCTTGCGGATGAAGGAAGCCCCTGTTGTATGCCCCCTCTGGGCCTGACTCCCCCCTCCCAAGGAGAAGGGAAGCCAGCGCACGTGTGCCCTCGGGGCCAACCTTTCCACCTGCGGAGGAAGGAAGCCCCATCACGCACCTCCCGCTCCCCCCTGGACTCCTTCCCCATCCCCCACAGAGGAGGGACGTTCCGGGTGCATGCCTCCTCTGGGGACTCCTAACCCCTCTCTCCACTCCCCTGGAGGGAAGCCCCAGCACGCGCCTCCCACTGGGACTCCTCCCACCGCGCAACAAGTCCCCGGCGTGCCGCAGACCTGGAGGAGGGGACCAGGCAGCACACTTCTGGAAACCCCAGAAGTGGCGCACAGCTGCCGGACTTCCGTCCACTCCGTGGGAAGCTGGCACTACCTCCATTGTCACTGGAGGTAGGTAGTGGGGCTTCTTGGGGGGGCCCCGAACATCTGGCGATCAACTGGTCGAGCCCTCCCGATTGACGGGTTGGTGACCATGGGTATAAACCCTTGGGGCCGCTGCATGTCCCACAGGCTTTGCAGATAGTCTGCATGTGGGGTGGGAGGGGACCCCTGCAGAGATGCTATTTACCTAACTGAGAACAAATCTGTCTACACAACAGAGAACACTAACTATGCACTAGGGAAGAACTACTTGCTAATCAAGAAGTCCAAAGGTCTAACAACCATCACTGGCAGAAAGAAGGAACTGAAGTGGGAGTCAGGTCAGTGGGGGTATATATATGACACCGTGAAGTCACTACAAGAGGCACTACAGTTGACCCCAGGATACTGGTAGGGAAAAGTCTTCAGATTATCATGCATGCGGCATGCACGCACACATATTGCGATGCACAGGAGCAATCACTTGAAGAACTGTCAAAACAAGATCTAATTGCTCTACCATGCAACTGTGAGAGAAAGTCTTCATGGACTAACTAGTTTGAAATGCCATGTTCAAAAACAAAAAGACAGGTGGTGTACACCATAAAAAAAAGTTGAAGTTGGTAGATGGAATCTTAGATGATAAAAAGCATTTCAGTTTGTAAACAACCCCATTATAAATAGGTAGTTTTTGTCCAGCACACCAATGTAAAATGAACTGAACACTGAAGCTTTGTCTGCACTGCCGGCTTTTGCTGGCAATGTATGCAAATGAAGCGCTGATTAGCATTTTGTCATACTCCATTTGCATAATCTATTTGAGCCATTTTTGCACAAGGGGTTTTTGAGTAAAAACAAGCAGCGTGGACATTTCCTTTTTGTTCAAAAAGGGTTTTTTGCGCAAAAAGGGCTCAAATAGATTATGCAAAAGAAATGCAACAAATTACTAATCAGCGCTTCATTTGCATACTCTGACAGCAAAAGCCGGCAGTGTAGACATAGCCTGAGAGAACAAGCTTCCCAGAAGAACTGGTGATGCACTAGTTTTTTTTCTTGTACCATACAGTTTTGACTATAGAACAATAAATCAACCAAGACTGTCTATGTAGTTTCTTGAACATTTTGATGCTGAAGTGTAAGTGTAGTCAAAATTAAATTGGCCATGTATGTTAAGCAACAAACATCTTGTATTTTTTAGCAGTGACCAGAAAAGTCAATCTCAGCTTTTTGGAAATTTAATTTTACTATGAAAGGCTATTTCTAAATATGTTGCTGTGTCCCTATCCCCATCACTGTTATTCACAGCAAAAACATGAAGTATCAATACAGAACAAAAACGGACTTATCAGAAAGGTCCTCTCTCTCTTCCCAAATCAGCAAACTAAGGTACATTTCCAATACAAAAGTACCTTTTCCTCCTTCATAGTTATTACCAAGGCAGCCTTGGATTGTTGTCCCTAGTTTTGCTACAGGTGTTTCTACATGGAACATTAGTTCAGACCAAATGTAGTGTAAAATTCTAATGCAAACCGCCGTCTCATGCACCAACTGACAGATTTGTATCCTGCTTGCACACACTAAACATCCTCTGTTACACATTAGGGTAATTAGTTCTATTTCAAACATTACTACATTAACACACTCCAGGGAACTTTTACTGCATGTCAGTACAGCTGGGCCACTTAATGCACAACATGCTGGTATGCATTAAATCAGTGGCTTTCAATCTTTTTTCATTTGTGGACCTCCAAAACATTTCAAATGGAAGTACAGAACCATTTGGAAATTTTAAACAGGTTGTAAACTACTGTTCTATGGTAACAACAACCGTTTGCAAACCCCTTAGCTCTAGTCTGTGTAACCCTGGAAACCACAGACCACAGGTTGAAAACCACTGCATTAGAATTTACAGCTCAAGTGGTACAGACAAACATGGTGTAGACATGCCCAAGAGTTGGTACTTGTTCATACCTGTTGGCCTGTTACATGACCATGTAACAAAGGTGCAGGGTTATATTGCAGTGGCTGACCGAGCAGTGGGTATCTTGGATCTCCTGAAGATGAGAAAAATAGTGTTTATGTTTTTTTCTTTAAAAAATCTCCCTCCACCCCAATGCTCTTAACAGTCTACCCCTCACAAATATTGTAGGTAATATAGTATGAATACATACAAGGAAATAATTTTAATGTGATTATTACCAGAAAGAATACAAGGTTGGCCTCTTAAGAGAGTAAAAAAGCATGTCACGAATTTATCACTCAGTAGTAAACTTGTGGGAAAATAATGGATTGATCATAAACTATCAAATTCAAAAGTCACAGACCCAGTATTCCTTGCATTTAAAAACACGTTTTAAAAAGTTATAGGAAGTACTTATGTCCCCTGGTTTCTCTGCCATAGTTTCAATCTAGATTCAAATCTCCTCAAATAGTTTTCATGAGTTAAAACTTGTTAACGCTCCACCCTGGTCCAGTGCTACCCACATCTTGAAATTCCTATTCACTTGAGGGATCCATAAAGTGAATGAATAGAAATCTTTTAAAATTATGCAAAGGGACTAAGGAACTTGAGAGATATGCTTAACAATGGGTCATCTAACATTCATGCTAAAGTTAGTGAATACATTAATGTTTTACTAGGGAAAGTAACCGATAGAGAGAATATGTTAAAAAATAAGTAAGATTTATTTCTTGAAAGGGAGGAAATACTGAATTTATTTTTCTGCCTGAAAACATTTCCCATATCACACCCATTGTAGAGCTTCATCTACTTTTCAGTTTCTGACAGGTAGCAGTAACTAATCACATAATAAACTTTTTAGCGAACCTACTCAATTATAAGGCGCTATTCACTGGCTCACTATTCTAGACTTGGTTATTTGAACACTGAGAATCAGCTGTCTTGCCAAGAAAAAGAGTAGTTGTGTGTCTAATCAGTGAAAACACCATACTCATTGTTCTTCCCTTAAAACGATGCCAGAAGATTCCACTCTTGGCTTTTTATAAAAAGTATTTCTGAGAAAACAATAATTGCGTGAACATGGCAGACCCGAAGGACAGAGATGTCAGGACTCTCTACTTTCTGGCTCATTGATCACTATCTAACAGCTCTACATCAATTATTAGTAGCACTACTGTAGTCATATTTAGACGCTCCTGTCTCACTCTTCTAGGCAGTGTAAATCTAAAGAGTCTACAGTGTATTAGTGGCTCAATCTGCGGCTTAATCAATGGGTTGAGGATGAAGAATCTGGTGAAGAGTCTGGTGAAAAGGCAGTGTCTCATATCCTGCATTTTTATCTCTCCTTCCCATGTACCATGCCCACATCAAGCATGTACTATGCTTTAATCAAATACATCTAAGAGTAATTTGTTTTGTTTTAATTAAAATATATCCCAAATGTACAATTTCTCAGTGCTAAAAGTTATTTATGAAGGAGCAGCATGGTTCTAAAAGCCCCCTACCTACTAGCATGAAGTTCACAGCTTTTTTATTTTATTTGGGGCAAAGGAAAGTACGGAAGCATCAAGTTATTTTTTACAATTAAAGGAATACATTTTTGAACACTCTGGCAAAAACCACTAAAATCAATCACAATTTGCCCTCAAAGTTGATTGAAAAAAATTACATACCAGAATAAATATTAATGTATGTTTTTTATGTATTTCAGTTAGCTAAAAATCTTACCTTGTCCAGGGACAAAAGATCTAGAAAACTGGGACACAAGAGAAAGAGGTGTTAATGTGGGATGGAGGTTTTTCATATTTGATAGTTGAGCTGGTGCTGGTGACTGGGCTGGTGAGGTGACAGGGCTATTTAGTTGAGCATTATGCTGAAACTAGAGTAAACATGACAAAGATATTGGTCCCTGAGAAGTCAGTGATTTTAAATTTATTTACCTGAATCTCACATATTTACAATATTCAGATGCTGGACACAAAAATGTTAATATTACTGTTTGACAAGCACTGGATTTATTTTGTTCCTTTTCAGAAATGAATTTTCTCTTTTTAAATATAAGATTCATAATACAAATGATCCCAGGAAAAAGTAAATCATACCTGTGTGATACTCTCTAAAGTGCTAAACTCTGTGGATTTCTGTCCTCTTTGATGGTCACAGTAATATTTATTATGTTTCCACTGAGGAGGTGAATGGGTTCGAGGCTGAGGATTGTTGGGTATATTTAGCTGCATCATTACTACTCCTCCACCTGGTGGTGGAGCTACTGCTACAAAACAAGAAGTGGGAGACTATTGTTAGAAATGAGTTCATTGTTAACTAAAGATTTATTTACTGAACACTAGGAAGGTGACAAAAAAACAATAGTGAGCTAACAGGTTGCTGGTTTTTCAAATTATAGGATAGACTATTCTCTAGAACAGTTTATTTCCACTACCAAATAAAAACTTTGTAGATTGTTTAAAAGGAAGATAGCAGGATTTGTTAATATGAGTTGAGCTACTGAAACATAACATCATTTCTAAAATATTTTCTAAGCGATCTGTTCGTTAAGCAATAGTTTAAAAAGTGCTCTAAATTTACCTCAGCTGTATTTTCAGAACCATCATTAGAATAATTACTACTGGAATATAAGTGACTATTTAAGGCACAAAATCAAATTAAAAATTTTAATTTAAAATGTCTAATTTAGTAGCAAGGAATTTTGTCCATTAGTCAAAAAGTAGCTGGATAAAAACAATTAACAATCTCTATTATAGATAGACAAATTAGAGTGCGTCTGTCTGTGAGTCTGTTCAAGAAAGTCCTTCTAAACGTTAAGAGATAGGGCCACCAAATTTACATGCAGCTCCCTCTTTGTCTAATTTAAAGCAATGTCAGGGTTTGGTTATGCCCTGACTTCCCTTCTTCTCTGCAGTCCTGACGTCCCCTGTTGTATCCCAAAACTCTTATCCCCAGCCCCACTCCAGAGCCTACATCCCCAGCCAGACCCCTCACCTCCCTCCTATGCCCCAATCTGCCCAAGTCCAGAGGCCCCCCCCAACACCTTTAACCTTTCATTTGTGGCCCCACTCCGGAGGCCACGCTTCAACACCCCACCACATCCTGATGAAAATGAGCAAGCAAGGGAGGATGGGGGAGAGCGAGCAACAGAGGGAGTAGGGATAGAGAGAGCAGAGAGACAGGGCCTCAGGGAAGGGACAAGGATATTTGGTTCTGTATAATTCGAAAGTGGGCAACCCTAGAATAAAACAAATGGCCTACCTTTATAAAGTGCCAAAGATACCACAATCCACACATTTTACCACAAACTTTTACTTGATTGGTGTTGACTTTACATTTTGGATACAGAAGACTTGTTGCATATTTAAATTTGGAAGCCATTAAAAAGCCTATAGTTTTCATTTCACTACACAACAAATCAGTTAACACTCACAAAATGCCCAGAGGATTTTCTAGTGAGGCTTCATATAGCTATGTTACTTTTACAAAATATATAATGCTATGAAATGTTTACTAGTATTTTACATGAAGTTCTATGAATGATTTACACCAAACACATCAAAAATAAATGAAGCAAAATAATATTTTGCACATCTAAATTTTCTGCCAGCTTCAGATCAAAAGCACTTTACAAAATCAGGGAAGTGGTATCCATGTTTTAAAGATGAAGAAACTAAGGCACAGAGTGGTTTGTGACTTGATCAAGGCCACTAAGGGAGTCAAATTACAAAACAGGGAATATAATTTAGAACCATTGATTTAGTCTGTTGCTGTAACCTCCAGCAACCATAAATATTCATAATATATAAATATCCAATTATATATAGGGAGAATACATGATGGGATTGTACAAAGATTTTATCAGGCATGGTTGTGATGGTGGCATGAAGTGGTAAAGGCATAAATGAAACTTGCATTTCATCCTGAAAGTTTGCCAGTTAAACCTCTGAATTACAGATCATGACATATGCCATGTCTGTGTGTCACATATTTTACTGGGATTATTTTTGTAACTCTCCATCTGTTCAGATTCCCTGAGCAACAGGAATCCAACTGTTGAGACTCCGACTGAGAAAAATACATTTTCCTAAAACTTCTAAAGTTACCTAACAACTTTTCTAAACTAAAAAGTTTCACCACCTGAAAATGCTGCTCTAACACAAAAAGTGACTGTGTTCTCTGTACGTATTTAGTGCCTTTTTTGACTAACCAGAAAACAACACCATTAACACACACGTGCAAAACACTTGTTCCTTTCTATTTCTGTTTGTTCTGCAGAGCCTATACATTCAAGACAAGGAGAGCTGGTTTCTAGTGCACTCCATGCAAGTGGGTTTTGAAAAAAAATAAATTCTAAGTTGTTAACCCAAGACAAACCTACTAATGGTGACAGGGTTACACCATCATTACACAGATGCCATGGTGGGCATAATTTGGTTGGCAGAACTTTTGTTATTGGTTATGCTGCATGAGGAAGAAAACGCAGTTTAACTCTTACGACTGGACTGGATTCCCTTCTAGTGCTCCAAATGATCTGATCCCAGAGACACACAGTCACTTGCCTATAAACCCTTACAAACAATAAAATACACTGAAATACACTGTCTATCCTCTCCAAACTGGGTTCTTGTTCCCAAAGGGCAGTGTTACCTGAATTACCTTTTTTCCTCTCTCAAAATTTTATTTTTTACTCATGTCACTTAGATTTATTCCCCTTCACCCTTTCAAACTTTGATAGATCTGATCCATGCCTCTCAATAGCGTTAAATCAAAACTGTCAAGATGCATTATCAACTAGCCAGAGTGGGAGAACACATTATTGAATTGTTAGACCATCAGGTTTATTTTTGGGCATTCTGGAGTGACAGTTCCAGAACCATATATAAACAGGCTTCAAACACAAAGAAAAAATGTACACTGCAGATGAACTGAAACAGTATGCTGCTAAAATAAGTCTGCAATCTTCCCAAAATACTGAAAGTCAACCCCTCAACAGTAAGCTTAATATTAGAAAGGAGCTATAAAAATTATCTACTAGGGATGTTAGATATAGTGTAATTGGATAGTCGTGTAACTGCATTAAATCATATTGGTTACATGACTATTTGATAGTTCCTGGGGGCGGGGCCGGCAGCCAGTACACTCCAAGCCCCACTCCCAGGGAGCTCCCTGCCACCTCATACTGCTTCCTCTGTATCAGGTGGCAGGCAGGAGCCAGTCTGCAAGGGAAGCCAATTTAAAAGTCAGCTCCTCGCATAGACCAGCTGCCTGCTGCCCCATGCTGCTGCCTCCAATACACAGACAGCAGCGCGGGGTGACAGCAGCCCCTGTCGTGGGGCTCCAAGCTTCCCAGAGACAGAGGCTGGTCCCAGCAGCAACCCGTTTGTGGTGGGGAGTCCGCCTCCCACAAAGCAGCCTCTGTCTGCAGTGAGCCTGGGCCCAGTGCAGACAGAGGCTGGTCCCCGGTAGCATCCCCAGTCCACAGTGTGTGTGTCTGAGGCAGCATCAGAGGAGTGGGACAGCATAGGTGACACAGCAGAACTGGTGCTGGGGGAAAGCGTCTTTTAAACCTGCTTGCCTGCCTTCGTTGCCTCTGTAGGAGGCAGCAAATGGGGGGGCAGGTGGGTCTGCGGAGCTGGCACATGCAGAGAGCCAAAAGCTGGCTCCCCGCAAGTATCAGCTCCTGCCTGCCCCCCTCACCCTTTGTGCTGATGTCTCTCTATCAGTGCACGGGGGTAGAGGAAAGGCAGATCCAATGTTAGTGAAGAGCCTGCTTAAAGCCAGCTCCTCACAGGCACCAGCTCTCCCCCTTGCTGCCTATGAAACAGAGGCAGCAAAGGAGGGGCAGTGCGTGTAGTCGACAAGATTAACCTATAAGCCAAGACTTAACAGTTAATCATGTAGTGGACTACACATTTACATCCCTATTATCCACTAATAAACTTTTCATATAAAACCAGTTTATAGGCAACACAGGACCATCAAAAAAAGGAATATGAACAACTGGTCTGTTCATCATACTAGAAGATATTTATAATCTTAGTTCTAAAATTGTCTACAGTGAAACCTCAGGGTTATGAGTACAAGAGTTATCAATTGACTGGTCAACCACACACCTCATTTGGAGTTGGAAGTACACAATCAGGCAGCACAGAGGAAATAAAACAAACACACAAATACAGAATAGTACTGAACAATAAAAGGAAAGTTTAAAAAAAGATTTGACAGCATAGAAAAACTGTTTCTGTTGGCTAAAAGCAGTATTTTTCTTCTGCTTTTCAAAAAGTTTCAAACTTGTATTAAGTCAAAGTTCAGTTGTAAACTTTTGAAATAACAACCATAATATTTTATTCAGAGTTATGAATAATCTTCATTCCCAAGATATTAGAACTTCAGAGTTACTCCTCTGAGTCACTTAACCTTTAATATATCAAACTCCTTATCAATAAAATAGGGATAATACTAATTTTACTGTAGTATTACTCTACACATGCTTATGTAGGGCCTAACCTGGAAGTCCTGAATAACATGCATAGACCCATTAATTTTTGGGAAGTGTTCAGAACTTCCCAGAATTGAGTTCTAAAATGTCAGTCCCAGATGAGTCACTATCTTTAAAATTCTGACCGCTGTTTACAACTTCAAAGAGCTAAGCAGCACTTCATAAAGTCTTAAAAAAAAAAAAAAAGTATGGAACTATCTCCTGCATCTTCCCCATACTCTAGAAAGGTCTATCCCAAACAAGAAACCACTACCTGGCTCCCACACACTGGAAGGAAAATAACTAACAACAAAAAAATCAGGAAACCTACTTGGAGATCATTCAAGAAACCCAAGACAAATATAAAAAAATCCTTATGACATCTGTCCAACACAAAAACAAAAAGTGAAACCTACTATACCACTCTACAACACACTAAACACCTTTGTAGAAATCAGGGTGCCAGGACCCACTACATGGATACGATATTACACCCCAGCATCAATTTGTCATCAAGAAAACCACTAATTGGAACTGAATGATAATGTATTAATTTGTGTAGAACTAGAAAATAAATCTTTTTCTGCCACTACCTCAACATATTCTTTTGCAACCATCATTATATCTCCCACAACTACCAGTCACTATCAATAGTCACAGGAAAAATAAATCATCTGACATCCCACAATACATGAAACCACACATTTGACCATTACATTGACAGCTTCAGGAAAAAAACCTTGAAATCCTTAAATGTCACATCACAATCTGTCCAGTACTGAAACGATAGCTACACAGTTCTTGAAATCCAACCAGCAGATAGTAATTAAACCAGCAGACAAGATGGTACCATCATAGTCCTGCTGTGATGACTACATTAACAAGGCCAGCCAACAGCTCTCAGACACGAGCATAAACAACTCAAAATGACTCCACAGCAGAGCTCACCCTAGAATATAAGGATATCAACAAATCCTTCCACAAATACCTCAAAAAAACCCTCTACATCCTCACTCCCATGACCCCATGCTAGGAAGTCTCTACATACTTCCCAAGAGATACAATGTAGACTCATCATATCTGCCCATGACACTCTTATTGAAGGAATTTAAGGATTCATTATCACACAAAAGATCAGTTTCCTTCGGGACAAAACTAACAACCTCCCACAGAACCCCATCCTTTTTGTCACCCCCTTATCTACCAAAATCCCTCACAATGATAGCATCACTGCCTGCCCCAAATATCTACAGAACAGTGGACAACCCACAGGTAACACCACCCAAGACATAGCTTCAATACAGGAAAAAAAACCACACCTGACAGCAAACCTTTAGTTTGCAGTAAAACCTGCAAACATACCTCCACTGCTATGATTATAATACCCCTGTTACATACCTTTTGAAACTTATAGGTCCTATAATGCCTATCACAACAGGCCTCAATTGGAGTATTGTGTCCAGTTCTGGGCACCATAATTCAAGAAAGATGTGGAGAAATTGGAGAGGGTCCAGAGAAGAGCAAAAAGAATGATTAAAGGTCTAGAGAACATGACCTATGAAGGAAGACTGAAAGAATTGGGCTTGTTCAGTTTGGAAAGGAGAAGACAGAGGAAACATGATAGTGGTTTTTTAGGTATTTAAAAGGGCGTCAAAAGGAGGAGGGAGAAAAATTGTTCTCCTTAGCCTATGAGGGTAGGACAAGAAATAATGGTCTTTAGCTGCAACAAGGGAGGTTTAGGTTGGTCATTAGGAAAAACTTCCTGTCAGGGTGTTTAAACACTGGAATAAGTTTCCTAGGGAGGTTGTGGAATCTCCATCTCTGGAGATATTTAAGAGCAGGTTAGATAGAAATCTATCAGGGATGGTCTAGATCAGTGTTTCTTAAACTGTGTTCTGTGACACACCGGTGTGCTGTGGAGAACAGAATTCAAAATGGCCACCCTTAAAGGGGCAGGCAACTTTTTTTTGCACTCAATAACTTTTCCCGGACCCTTTTTTCCCCTCAATAACTTTCCCTCTGACCCCCCCCCCCCAACCTCAACAAAAAATCCTTGGTGTTACCCATAAAAAAAATTATTGTTTGGCAGTCCTCGGTCTTAAAAAGTTTAAGAAACATTGGTGTAGATGGTTCCGGGTCCTGCCATGAGGGCAGAGGACTGGACTCGATGAGCTCTCAAGGTCCCTTCCAGTTCTAGTGTTCTACGAGTCTATGATTCTATGCAGTGTACACCAGGCAGAGCATTATAAACAACCATAGGCAAAAACCACACCAAGAAATTATAAAAGACAAAAATTTCATATCCTCTGTGAGTAAGACCCTACTTGAATCTCAAAATGATTGTCAAAACATTGCAGCTGAATTGTGGACAACAGTAATAAGGTCTATTATTGTGTTTCTCTGATTTTCTGCTGTTGCCTGCCTGGGGTTGAGAGAAGTGGCTCATGCTGTCAGCTGCCTAGGGGTGCCTATTATCACAACTGCAGGGAAAGCATAATCTTGAAGTATTTGCAATTTCCATAATATTGCAAATTAATTAGGGCTTCACCCTAATATCCTCAACCACCCCCTTTTAAATCAGTTAAGCGGTCAAACATATCTACATATTACTTACCTAGACATTGCCTCACCCACTTTGTCTAATATCCTGGCAACCAACATGACTACAACAATGCAAGGTAACATTTGTAAAACACTTTGTATGTGAAAAGTAGGTATATAGAATCCCATTTAAATGTTATGTCTAACCAGTTAACCAATTAAATGGGTGAGCGGGGGGATCCGCATGCTACTGCTGGGCTTGAGTGCTCCCCCCACCATGGACAGCTAGACCACCCTTGCTCGCGGTGTGCCTGACCTGGGCCCACTGTGGATCAGGACTACTCACCCCAGCCTCATCAGGATCCCTGGGGCTGGAACAGCCCATAACCCTTGGAGGGCTACTCAAGCCTGCACCAGTTAACTGGTTAAACATTCACATCCCTAGTGAAAAGCTACATACAACTGCTATTATTTGTGCTATAATCATCAGGCTTATTATTTCAGTACCCACACAAAATACCATTTTATTCTGAAAAGTGATTTAAGCTAGTCAGGTGATTCTGCTAAATCATGGTCTCATCTGGAGAAACTTGCACTAAACGAGGAGTGGAGAACATTTTTACGGTTAGGGGTCGTCAACCCACAGAAAAATCAGTGGGGGCCACACATAAGTGAGAAGCAAAGAAAAAAACCACTCTCACTATCATGGCCCCCAAGTGAGAAGGAGAAAGACACTCCCCACATTGCCCTCACACACTAGAGCCTGGTAGAGCCCAGGCTAGTAGACTGTGTGCTCCAGCCCTGCAGGAGTGCCCCCACTGGAGTGCCAGCACAACCTCTCCAATGCTGGGGAGAGCCCTGAGCCACAGGTGCTGGAATCAGGCAAGTTGGGGGAGGCCTTACATTCCTCACTCCTGCAAACAATGCCACTGAAATTGGCCATGATTTTGTTTGGAGTTTCATTTTTTTAAATGTACAATTATGTCAGGGAGAGAAGGTCATTGGAGGACATGCATTTCAGAGAGACACACTTGAAGTAAAAGCTGATAACTTGGCTAATTATTAGAACAATTTGATAACTTAACCATTCTGTCCAAAGAAGTATAGTATTATAAACTATGAAAGTAAAAGCAACAAATAAGCCTACTATATTAAAATCTGTGACGAGTTAGTTTCCTTTGACCTCTAGTTGAACACATTACTCTTCCCCTGCCCATAGAGCTCAAAGAATGGCTATGATTTTCACCCGTCCCGGCATTAAACTGCAACAAGGGAGGTTTAGGTTGGATATTAGGAAAATCGTCCTGTCAGGGTGTTTAAACACTGGAACAAGTTGCCTAGGGAGGTTGTGGAATCTCCATCTCTGGAGATATTTAAGAGCAGGTTAGACAGACATCTATCAGGGATGGATAGTACTGGGTCCTGCCATGTGGGCAAGGGACTAGACTCGATCTCTCGAGGTCTCTTCCAGATCCAGTGTTCTATGATTACCTCTCCATTATTGTTCCTAGTTCAATTGATGAAATCTAGATTTTTTTTAGGAGCTAAAAACATTGCTAAAACAAGTGCAAAATCAACTCTCAAACTTAGACATTCCAATTCTATATTATATGGCCAGTTGGAAGGAAGTAGAATCATCCTTACAGATTTACAATCATCTCTATTGAATAACTTTTCTAAAGGGATCTGCCAATAATTTTAATTTTATTCCTTTTTTAAATATATGTGGGACTCTACTCTACATAAAACCATAGGCATCAGCAAGCATTAGAAAAGAGAATTTGAACAGAAGTTGCGCAAAAGTTCCAAACTAACATGTACCATTACTGTGACGTACTTACAAAAAATGATCTCTTTATTAATAAATCTAGTTTGTGTTTGCAATATCCTACAGTCTCAACTCTCAAGCACATATACAAGCATGGCATACTGAAATAAGCATTACATTTTAAAGAAATAATTTGCAAGCTTTCCATAACATGTAGCAAACAAAAATGAGAAATCAGGTTAAACCCCCAATGTAATTTAATTACATCAACTGCTGGTTTTAAAATATATTTATAAAGCTAATGCAGGGATTCATTCTAAATTGCCTCCTTCTAGCCACTTGCATAATAATAGCTAGAACCTTTTTCATAGTCTTTTAGTAAATGCTGTTATGTTTACTTCATCAACAAAACTATATTTCCATACCCGTACACTGTTGTCCTTGAAGCTGCTGTGAGTTGCATGGGGAAGATGTTCTAGGAAACTGAATTGGCTCTGATCCTGGAGGCTGTAAATATCCTACTGATGAACTAAAGTAAAAAAAAAATAAAAATACAAAGACGACATTTAGATGAGAATTTATAGATATTGATTCACACATCATATATATAGTAACCCAGTGTCTGCGAGTCTGTAACGCCGAAATGCTGGCTGTTCCCTCTGGGGGGGTGCTGTTACCTGAAATGCTGGCTGTTCCCTCTGGGCAGCCCGTGCTGCATGGAGAGTGCGGAGCCCACACGGTCAGTTGCGCCGCTTGCTCCCACATGGCGGCCTGGTTGATCAGCGCAGAAGTCAGCCAAGTGCCACGGCGGGAGGCAAAGGGGGTCGGGGTGGTGACATTCACGGCCAGGGTGCAGGGCCTGGAGCCGCTGTCACGCCGCACATCACCGCCTCGCCCCCCTTCGCACTCAGCTGACTTCTGCGCTGCTCAGCCAGGCCACCGCGTGGGAGCAAGCGGCGCAAGTGACTGTTTGGGCTCCGCACCCCCGATGCAGCACCGGGAGTGCATAGCCCAAACAGCCTTTTGGGCTCTGCGGTCCCCCAAGTGAGAGGCAGGAGGGGGAGGAGAAGTGAAAGAGAGAGAGAGAGAGAGGCAGGAGGCGGAGGAGAGCTGAGAGAGAGAGAGGGGGAGGCAGTAGGAGGAGGAGGAGAGAGAGACGGAGCGAGAGACCAGAGGCTCAGGAAAGAAGACCGACGTGGAGGAGAGACCTGAAAATCCCGTCTTATGACGGGCTAATTGGCTAGTAGAGAAAGATTTACCCAGAAAACAGAAAAAAGATAGAGCACAGAAAATGAACACAACTTAGAGGCTAAAACTAAACACAAATGGAAAAAATATTAAATCATTCCAACTGTTATTTTAGCTTAATTATTTTGAATTACGTAAGAACAAAAACAAAAAAAATACTAAAACAGTCCCAACCTGAGATGTTTTGTTTGTGACAGCTCAGAAAAAAAATATTTGGGAAAATTATTTCAGCTAATTGCTGAGGGAAATAAAACAGTACATGAATCAGACAAAAATATTCTTTACTAGATATCAAAGTACCTCTTCACTACTGGCATTCCTAGCATAAAAGTTTATTAAATACCCCCAACAGGTAAAACACTTTTTACAAATACACATGTCCACAAAGAGATCCTATCTGTCTACAATGTCTTTTTTCTTGAGAGTCACTTATTGAAATTTGGAAATATTTAACACCACAGTATGGTTTTCTACTTTGTGTGTCAAAGTGCTCCAATACGAAAAATCTATTTAGTAAGAGCAAGATGACCTCATTAGCACCTGGATGGTCTGTGTTGAGAGTCAAACATTCTCCACTGAAGTAAAACATCCCAGATGGAACACAAAACTTCAGAGCAAAATTTGTCTGAATTTTTTACATAGGACTTGGTCCCTACTGTGACACTGCAGCTGCTTTGAAAATGTATCAAGAGTGTGGAATAGTGATGACGGATAATCACGCATAAAAGGTCTAGAATTCAAAATATTTTACATAGATAATACTATTTAGCAATGATTCCTTAAGCACTGCAGTACAAGAGTTCACATCGAGGAAGTGCTAAGGGAATTATGTTTTTCCAATAACTAGAAAAAATAAGCCATTTGCAGCAAACTGATACTTTCTGTAACTTTTTGAAGTTCTATAACAACATGGGGCAAGAGGTTTTATGAAGATATGTATTTGTGCAGTCAAAGAAAGATCTGTCAGTAATAGAACTCCATAGCAAGTACTCAACAGGTGTAATTCTTCTGTGTTTAATGTGTCTGTCTATATGCACTCTCAAACATTCAAGAATCAACAGCATACAAGTCACAAAGGCGCTACCTATACAAATAGTGAGGCTGTATAGCTGAGTTCGTTTACAGTCAACAAAGCAGGTAAGATATCTATGAAACAGCTACTACAGCCAGAAAAAGGCCTGAATGTCCAAAAATATCTTATATTCTTGATTCATAGCCAGGTTTGTGTCCACGGGTTTAATTAGCTTGCTGTACCAAAGTAGTGTATGTTCTTTCCAGACAATGTGCCAACAAAGGCAGAAATCTTCACTTTTAATGTACTTTGAGGACTTAAATCTCAATTACTGTCCCTTCCCAAGGTCACTTCTGTGACAAAACTAGTGATTAAGTGTCATGGCAAAAAGAAATACTCCATTTTATGGGGCTTGGTGTAAAAATCATGTTCCTTGAATGATTCAGCAAATACTCAAGCTAGACATTCTGTTACAATAAGCTACTTTGAGAAGTTTCCTGATTTTTTTTGTTTTAGTTTTTCAATCACAAGTAAATGTAAGTGTTCTATCTACCTTGCATGAATAATAGGAAATAAAGGTAACACAAAAAATACATAATTTTGTTGCCTACCTGTAAGAAGTAACCACAAAGCCACACTAAGAACAACTAATACTGAAAATATTAAGATCCTGAAGCAAATTTTGTAAAGTAATGAGCAGATTATTGAAGATCAAGTTACCAAGTTACCTTAAATTATTCTGTTGACCTGATGGAATAACACTGTAATAAACGGGTATTCCTGTTGTGGGCAGTCCTTGATTTGACTGACTGGGAATTATAAGAGGCTGCTGATATGTTTGCTGGGGCATTCCTTGGGACCCTTGAGGCACTGAGACCTAAAGATTGAAAATAAATTTTAAAATGTTGTCTTTTGAAGATAAGTTCCTTCTCTGTCTCCAGATCACTCAACACACACAAATTTGTTAAAAGTACAACTAATGTTAAACACTAAAATGCATGCTAATTCCATAATTACCGTATTAGAGATTACCCATCCTAGAAAATTCCTCACCTCATTACATAGGGTATGTCTACACTACCCTCCTAGTTCGAACTAGCGGGGAAATGTAGGCATACCGCACTTGCAAATGAAGCCCGGGCTTTGAATTTCCCGGGCTTCATTTGCATATAGCGGGGCGCCGCCATTTTTAAAACCCCGCTGGTTCGAACCCCGTGCAGCGCGGCTACACGGGGCACGAACTAGGTAGTTCGAACTAGGCTTCCTAGTTCGAACTACCGTTACTCCTCATTTCACGAGGAGTAACGGTAGTTCGAACTAGGAAGCCTAGTTCGAACTACCTAGTTCGTGCCCCGTGTAGCCGCGCTGCACGGGGTTCGAACCAGCGGGGTTTTAAAAATGGCGGCGCCCCGCTTATGCAAATGAAGCCCGGGAAATTCAAAGCCCGGGCTTCATTTGCAAGTGCGGTATGCCTACATTACCCTGCTAGTTCGAACTAGGAGGGTAGTGTAGACATACCTGTACATACATACTCTTAATTCAATTTTTGATCAACATGTGGAATCTGATGTATTTTAATCAGAAGTAATTGTAACATTTAAATATTTGTTGCGTAAACTTTACATGAGTAAAATAATATGTGCCTAACTGAATATGTAAAGTTATCAGACTATATTCATATCATGCAGCAGTTAAAACAGTGGAGCAGCCCACAGGCCACATCTGGCCCACAGGACATTCTGTTCATTGTTGCCCAGATTCCGCAGGTTTCCATACATGTACATTTTTTTCCCCTACGAATACTACCAAAGTGACATGCATGTAAAGCTAGGGCATGTGAAGTGAGGTGATTGCATAGAACAGTGATCCCCAATGTTTTGGGGCTACAGGGTGCCTGGGGGTGGGGCCGCTCATGCGCCGCGCATCCGGGGGCAGGGCCGCTCACAGGCCACGTGCCTGGAGGCGGAGCCAAGCATGCGCCGCGCGCCCAGGGCCGGCACCGGCATGTGCCGCGACCCCGGGCAGGGGCCGCCCAGATGCCACGCGCCCGGGGCCGGCACCGGCATGTGCCACGGCCCCAAGTAGGGGCTGCCCAGGCGCCGTGCGCTCGGGGCCGGCAATGGCATGTGCCGAGTACCCGGGGCCAGAGCCAGCACCGGCATATGCTGCGATCCCAGGCAGGGGGCTGCCCAAGCGCCATGTGCCCGGGACCTCAGGCAGGGGCTGCCCAGGCGCCGTGCGCCCGGGGCCGGCACCAGCATGTGCCGCGCACCTGGGGCAGGAGCCACCCATGTGCCCGGGGCTGGCACCTGCCGCACTCCTGGGGGCGGGGCCAGCCCAGATCACTCTGCCGGCGCACATAAATGGCCCAGTGGGCACCAGGGCGCCCACGGGCATCGTGTTGGGGACCACCGGCATAGAACATTGACTATAAGAGCCATATGCTCCCTCTGCATTGAATGCACTGCTATGGTTCAATCAGCATGCCCTGCAAATTCTAGGTACACAAGTGCAGTTAGAAAAACTACTCTGTCCCAGTAGACTGTCTTGATTATGATAACCTTGAGGACCACTGACATGAAGAAGGGTCACTTAAGCGGCTCACTCGCTATCTTAGGTTGCTCATATCAGAGTTAAAATATCACTTTATTTGGGTGAAGGAAGGCAATGTCACATGCTTGCAAGCAGCAGTGACTTAAGAGTGTTTTTTGTTGTTTCCTATGCCGTTTCATTTTTTGTTGTGATCTGGGGCATTACTTTTTTTAAAAATAGGAGAGGTTTGAAGATGGACCATGACAAGGGGAGAAATCCAGTTCTGTTCACCCAAATGTCCATGACAGTTAAGAGGCTAATATGCCATTTTTCTTGGACGGTAAGGCATAAAGCCCAAGTCGTACTCCAAGAGAAAATAAACTAGTAGCCTTAAAAGTGTGGACTGCAGAGTGGCAGTGGAAAAGCTGCAGATAAAAGAAAGAACAAAAAACCGGACTATGTAGCACTTTAAAGACTAACAATATGGTTTATTAGGTGATGAGCTTTCGTGGGTCAGACCCACTTCATCAGATCAAATCGTGGAAGAAAATTGGCATGACCATATATACCAAAGGGATACAATAAAAAACAAGTGAACACATATGAAAAGGACAAATAAAATTTCAGAACAGAAGGGGAATGGGGGAGGGCGGGCGGGAGGTAAATGTCTGTGAGCTAATGATATTAGAGGTGATAATTGGGGAAGCTATCTTTGTAATGGGGAAGATAATTAGCATCTTTGTTGAGATCTCGGCGTAAAGTGTCAACTTTAAGCATGAATGACAGTTCAGAGGATTCTCTTTCAAGTCTGGTGTTAAAATGTTTTTGAAGCAGGATGCAGGTAAACAAGTCATTGAGACAATGCCCTTTCTGGTTGAAATGGCAAGAAACTGGTTTTTTCTTTGTGATCCTGTCTAATATCTGTTTTGTGTGCATTGATTCTTTGGCGAAGTGTCTGAGACGTTTGTCCAATGTACATAGGAGACGGACAGTCGGCACATGATAGCATAAATTATATTTCTGGATGAGCAGGAATATGTGTTCTTGATCTTATAACTGAATTGGTTAGGTCCAATAATGGTATCAGCAAAGTGAATATGTGGACAAACCTGGCAACGGGGTTTGTTGCAAGGGAAAATTCCAGGGTTGGCATTAGTGTGGTATGTCCTGTGGTTGTTGGTAAGAATCATCTTGAGGTAAGGTGGTTGTCTATAGGACACTATGGGTCTGTCTCCCAGAGCCTCTCGGAGTTTAGTATCCTGTTCCAGTATAGGTTGTAGTTTATTGATAATGTGTTGGACAGGTTTAAGTTGAGGGCTGTAGGTGATGACAAGTGGTGTTCTATTGTTGGTGTTCTTGGGTCTGTCTTGAAGTTGATGGTTTCTGGGTATTCGTCTGGCTCTTTCAATTTGTTTTTTTAGTTCTCCGGGTGGGTAATTGAGGTTTATAAATGCTTGGTAGAGATCCTGAAATTTCTGGTCTCTGTCAGTGGGATTAGAGCAGATGCGGTTGTATCGAAGGGCTTGGCTATAGATGATGAATCGTATGGTATGTTCTGGATGGTAGCTGGAGGCATATAGGTAACTGTATGAGTCGGTGGGTTTTCTGTAGAGAGTGGTGTCTAATTTACCATTGGTGATTTGTACTGTGGTATCCAGGAAATGGATCTCTCATGTAGAATGGTCGAGGCTGAGATTGATGGTGGGGTGTAGGTTGTTAAAATCTCTGTGGACATTTGTCCTTTTCATATGTGTTCACTTTGTTTTTAATTGTATCCCTTTGGTATATATGGTCATGCCAATTTTCTTCCACGATTTGATCTGAGGAAGTGGGTCTGACCCACAAAAGCTCATCACCTAATAAACCATCTTGTTAGTCTTAAAGTGCTACATGGTCCTGTTTTTTGTTTCAGCTAGTCTAGACTCACATGGCTACATTTCTATTACGATGAAAGGAAGAGTGTAAGATTCAGATATAAAAACAAATGAAAGAAAAATTTAGGAGATGAAGAATCCTCAAGGAGTGATGAGCTAAATTACTTGAAAATGTCAAGTTGACAAACACATATGCATTGCTGAGGGCAGAGAAAAAATGGTTACTTACCTTCGTAACTGTTGTTCTTTGAGGTGTGTTACTCATGTCCATTCCACTTAGGTGTGTATGTGCCACATGCACAGACTGTCAGAGAGTTTTCCCTTAGAGGTACCTTTTGGGCCAGCAGAGAAGCCCCCCGAAGTGGTGCCACAATAGCAGTGCGTATATACTCACAGTGGCCCTCCATCCCCTCAGTTCCTTCTTGCCAGAAACCTCCAACGCAGGGGAGGTGGGTGGGATGTGGAATGGACATGAGCAATGCAGCTCGAAGAACAACAGTTACAAAGGAAAGTAACTTTTTTCTTCTTCGTGTGCTTGCTCATGTCCATTCAACTTATGTGACCCCAAACCCAAGGAGGTGGGGTCGGAGCCTACAGAGAGACAGACTGCCACACAGCCCTGCCCACTGCTACATCCTCCCTGGCATGCTGCGCTATGACAGTGGTTTGTAAAAGTGTGTGCTGCCTTGCAAATCTCTACAATGGGCACCTGAACTATTAAGGCGGTAGAAGACACTTGGGCTGTGACAGGTGAAGCTGGAACCTCCACCAGCTCATAGCATGCCCTCATACAGGAAGTGATCCAGGACAAAATATGCTGGGCTGACACTGGCTGGCCCTTCCTTCTGTTGGCCATGGACACAAATAATTGGGGGTGGACTCCGAAAATAGGCCTGCTCTCTAGGACAGCAGGTCCTGAATGGTGTTCGGGAACTCTGGCAGGATGCCAGATACTTGGAGCCATGTGCCCTTCTGCAAGACTAGGCTGGTTGCCACTGTATGGGCCGTCATATCCGAGGAGTCCAAAGCTGCCTGAAGAGCCACACGGGACACGACCTCTGACAGGGCCTTGTATTCCTGCCTGGAGTCCTAGGGCAGCAACTTCCTATAAGCTTATCCATCACTTCCCAAGAGTTGAAGGTGTACCTGCTCAGGAGCACCTGCTGGTTGGCAATCCTGAGCAAGAAGCCCCCGGAGGCACAGGTCTTGGGGCCCAAGAGATCTGACCACTTGGCCTCCCTTGAGGAGTGGGAGCGGGTTGGCCCTGACGCTCGCGATGGTTAGCGGACTGCTCCATGATTGCGCCCGGCAGTGGGTGTGAAAACAGGTGCTCATGCACTGCCTAAGTACAGCTGCTCTCCCCTCTTATCCATGGGTGGAATGGAAGTGAGCATCTGCCAAAGGAATTTAATAATCTTGCCCACTATTTTGTTCAAGGGCAGGGCCACTCAAGACGGGGACTCCGAGTTGAGAATGTCCACCACTGGGTTGGAGTCTACAGAGGCCTGCTCGAGCTGCACCCCCAGGCTCTGTGCTAGCCTCTTGAGAAGGTCCTGATGGGCCTGGGAATCCATCCATGGCATTCATAGGGAGGCCAGTCACAAGGTGTCACCCGGGGGGGGAAGAGGGGGACGAGTACTTGTGAACCGAGTCCTCGTATTTCTGAGGTGGCTCCAAGGTGGAGCTGCTTGGCTTAGAAGGCCCTGATCCCCAGCCCCTTCCAATGAGGGCTAGGGGATTCCCTCTGAGTTGATGTCATCTGGCCCAATGCTGGTGACTTAGGCTGTGGTGCGACAGAGGGTAGCACCCAGGGCCCTAAGTGTGAAGAGCCCGCAACGGAGAGAGCACTCCCCTGGGCCTGACAGTACGCCTACTACAGGGTCCAGAAAGGCCACTGATCCAGGTGTTGCCACTGGGGTGGCAGGACTGCTGGGGTTACTGGCCCAAAGAGCTGCGGTGCTGTGAGTGGTGCCGAGAGCGGGAATGGTGCTGGGATCCAGAGCAGCGCCTGGTCTGGGAGCGGTGCTGGGACTGGGAATGTGAGACCATAGTCCAGGACCACATCGACTCCACTTCAGAGTCTGAGGAAGAGTCTGACCAGGGAGAGCCGAAGATGGGCCTGGCAAGTGGTGCCATGAGGAGTGTCGGACAGGTGGCACGTCGAGACTGGCCACAAGGTGCTAAGGGTGGTGAAAGCGGGCTCACAGTCAATTCTATCAGCTCTCACGCCACCGAAAAAGCATCTGGCATGGAGGGCCGGGTCGATGAACACAGGTTCCTCCTGAGTGTGGTCCCTGGCCACACTTGACCATGCTCAGGCTCAGGAGAAGCAGCCCTGGAGGCTGGTGCAGATGCATCAGGGTGCCCAGACTGAAGTGGCAATCTGCCCCTCTACACTCTCTTCTTCTTACTTGGCATTGGCAGTTGTGAGAAGTGCTGGGCAGTAGGGTGCCTCGACGCCACTAATGCCCCAGAGGATCCAGGTGCCTCTTTCACCGAGGGCGGGGCTCTGTGGGACTCTGGTGCTGTGTCCACGTCCAGTGCTGGGCAGAGTGTTGACTCCATCAGGAGTATTTTCAAGTGCGAGTCTCTCTTGTGGTGAGTCCGGGGCTAAAACTGCAACAGATCTTGCAGTTGGCCAGGACATGGGCCTTACCCAGACACTTTAAGCACAAATCATGTGGATCTCCACAGGGCATAGAGTCTTGAGACCCTAACATGCTCTGGAGACAGGATGGAAAGGGGATGCAACAGGAGAACCCTGACCCAATGCAAACACTAACTAATTATAACTATGAACAAATGACTGACAAAAAAAAAATGAGGAAAGCAACATGGAGAACAATGGGGCTCAACTAGGTGCTAACTAACTGCTAAGAGTGAATATCTCTGGGATCACGCTTGTGAGCAAGTGAGATAAGAGCTCCAATAACCATCACGGGTGATAAGAAGGAACTGCGAAGGTGGAGGGACAGCAGCAGTATATATGTGCTGCTAATGTGGCATCACTCTAGGAGGCTCCCCTGCTGGCCCGATGGGTACCGCTAAGGGAAAACTCTCCGACAATCTGTACACACAGTGCGTGCACACCTAATTGTAATGGGCATGAGCAAATACTTGAAGAAAGAATAGTTACTTATCTTACAGTAGTGGTCTCCAAGCACTGTCATAATCAGGAGTGCTGAGCAGCACCTGGTGACTCAGGGGTTAAATAATATCTCCTGTACCTAGCCAGATATCAGGTGGTCAACCAATAACAATGCAGGTAGGAATTTCAAACTGGAAGAGAGGTTTTTTTTTCTCTCTCTCTGGTTTTGTTTGAGAGGCAGAGCAGTTTCCTCCAAGACTGAGGGAGATACTTCTCTCTCCAAGAACAGACTTCTTAAAATGTGTAAGTAGGGAAAAGGTTAGACAGTCCGTCAGGATTTGTTGTTTTCCTTGTTTGGGAATTTGGAAATAATGTCTGAGCTGTTAATTGTGTTTTTCTTTGTAACTTTTCTTTGTAAGTTTTAGCCCAGTGGGTTTCCCTGAGTATCTATATCAATTCCATTTAGTCACTTTACTTTATGCTTGCAACTGTAGTTTTGTTTTGATAATAAAGAATTGTTTTCTTTTCTAATTAACTGGGATTGGTTGATTATTGTGTCCTTTGGACTCAGTGCCTAGTTACAAAGGCAGAATCCATTGTGTCTGAATTCCCTCTGTTTTTCCCAACTCCCAAGTAAAATAGAGGTTGGGGCATGGGGAGATTTTTACCTTAAGGAGGAGATTTCCCAAGTGATCTCTTCCCTGGTTTTCTTAGAATTACTTGGGTAGTGGCAGCAGATTCCCCAAACTCCCGGTATTAGGATTTTTTTTTGGGGGGGGGGGTCGGAGATATATACCAGAGCCTGTAGAGGCAAGGTTTTGGACTGCTCTTGTGGGCCCCCACTTCTGAATTCATCATGTTAAGAGTAGGGAACAGCCTTGACAAGCATGAGTTCAGCTTTTGAATTTAAGTGCAATCCAAGATCTACCTCAAACCCAAATACCCTTGCTGGACCTCCTTTGTACCCCTTTTCCAAGGCCCTGCCCCTGCTCACTCCATCCTCCTCCCTTTCACCAGGCAGGGGCAGAGGGTTTGGATGCAGGCTCTGGTCTTGGATTAAGGGAATTGGAGTGTGAAAGGGGTTCTGATCTGAGCTTGGGGCAGGCAGCTGGGGTGCCAGAGGCGGTTGTAGATTCAGGCCCTGGGAGGGCATTTGGATACAGTGGTACTCAGGGATAGGGCAGGGAAATGGGGTGCAGGAGAGGGTTCATAACTGGGGTAGGGTTTCGGGATGTGGAATCCAGCTGGGCTCTGCTTACCTCAGGTGGTTCCTGGGTAGTGGTGCAGTGGGGCTAAGGCAGGCTCACTCTGCCCTGGCACTGTGCCACTCCCAAAAGCAGCCAGCAAACTCTATCCCAAGTCCTGTTGTGCCCCCTCTCTGCTCTATGGAGATCGGATACAGAGTGGGAGAGGGGGCACCTTGACATGAATCACGCACAGCAAGCAGGAGGCTCCTGAGGGGACTGCTCCAAGGCAAAGGGCAAGAGAGTCACAGCAGTGGGGAGAGGGGCAGCTGAAGTGCCAGCACTTGATATCCTCTTTGCCAAACCAGTTAGGATCATCTTTCAGAGGCTCAAAGATCTACCAGTTGATCCTGATCTACTGGTTGGTGACCACTGCATTACAGTAATGGTAGTTTCATGCTTTTCACAGGCAAGGGAGATTAGATTATTTTTGCAAGCAGTGTCCACTGTGACCAAACCCATCACCCTTGATGTACCCACTGTGTAAAGGCACATACGGCAGAGTAGGCCCAATTGTCCTTCATTGTCTATATCCATATAGAGCTCTGCAAGTGTCAGACACTAGAATAGTAAGGAAGGAAGACAGGATGTGGAATCCATTTGGACAACATATCTAGAACCACAGTTACTACATGGTAAATAACTTTCTTCTTTAAGCAACTGTCCACATGGATTTCACTGTTGGTGATAAACAGTTGCCAGCGTGCTTGGATATGGATGTAGAAGTTTTACTTAAACAGCAACTACAAGACATCATATCAAAGTAGGTGTCCAATAAGGAAACTTTAAAAAAAAAAAAAAAAAAAAAAAACTTGTGGAACAAACTTGCAGAGTTCAAAAAACAGGCAGCAGTAGAGGAAAAGGCAAAGCTGTTATGAAATCTTTGCTTCTTCCTTGGCAGTTCTGAGATCCTTTGAGCTGGCAGAGGAATGTTGCTTGAAGAAAATATCTGGTAATACTTACTTCCATCTGGAACAAAGACTCAGGGAGGAAAGGCACCCTAGGATCCTTTAAGGAGCAAGAAATCTCACTCATTATTAAATTAAAAAGTTTGTTGTCCTCAAAGGGTAGGTCCTCAATAGTTGCTTGGCTACGCAGCTGTGTCTAAGAATCTCTTTAGCTGCAATCTTCATAGATTTCTGGGGAGGTCCACAATACACACCACTATGTCAGCTGCATTCAGTGCAGCTTGTAAGGAAGTGTAAGATATCAGCTGTTCTTTAATTCCTCTTGGTCTTCTTAAGGTAGTCTGTCCACAAATTGAGACAGTTTGTTCCAATTCAAATAATTGGTATTTAATAATATGCATCTGCCAACTCACAGACAAACAAGACTGTGTATCTGACCGGATGCAAACTACTCAACCAATGGCCAATGGGCTGCATGTGCCTATTAACACACAGCTGCATGCTAAAAGTGGAGCTGTGTGCCAGGGTTTTGGGCACAGTGGGGTCCTAAGCTGACCCACTGCCTAGCAAGAGTCCAGGGCAGGGGTCTGGGCTGCCACTGCCTTGCCATGCAGCCCAGATAACACATTTCTGCCCACATTGTGTAAATAAATGGATAACCATTGCCACTAGCTACAGATGTGCTAAGGACCAAGGTTCCAAGGTTGCCTGTACAAAACTGCCAGGTACTGAATGACTGGTACCAATAGAGAAACAGTCTGTAGGGTTAGTGGGTGTTTCCAGCTCTAACAATTCGTTCTGGGGCACCGGAAGGATTCTTCTAAGACTGGTGGCTGCTCCAAGAACACTGAACCTGAGACAAGTCAGAATTATGAATCATGTGCCTTGTGTATGTATTGAGGTCTAACTGCATCCTTTGTTTTAAAGTCCAAGGAGGCTTGCATGTCTATTATATATTTAAGAGAGTTTGACAGAGAGAGTCTGTGTGGCCAGCTGTTCAAGAACTTCTCCTAAACAGTAAGAGCTAGGATCACCAAATTTGGTATGCAGCTTCCTCTAATAACTTAAAGTAAGGTCAAGGTTTAGTTGTGTGGGGAAGCAAAGGCTGAAGCTCCCTGCCCCCCATTCCTGTGGGGGAGGACGACACAAAACCATACAGAAAATAGACAATCACCAGGCAAGTGAAAAGGGCTGGCAGGGGGGGCACACCAGCCCCTCACCCCCTTTAGGGAGGCCAGGGAGCTGCAGTTTCCCCTACCCTATTAGTACCAGGGCATTGTTGGCTGTTCCCCTTCCTCAAGGAGTGAGGGAAAACTACACAGTTTGATCCATTCCTCACCCTGAGTGGGGAGTGCAGAGGGCAGACAAACCTGGACCTGCCCCAACCAGGGGACACGCACTTCTCCTCTCCTGGCTTTGTCTGCTGGAGTTGCAGTGGCTATGAAAAGGCGCTTCTCACCTAGCCTCAAGCTGCTGCAATGAGAGGGGGCTGGAGTAGTCCTGTCTCCCCAGGGAAGCCTGCATACTGAACCCCTCATCCACAGCCCAACTGAAAGCAATGATTTAAATGAAAACAAAAATTAACTGAGTTAAGGACCTGAGCAAAAACAGGTGAATCTTCTAGTAATGCTATAAAAGGTACAATTTTCACTGGCATTCCTAGCTTTTTGAGCCTGCTTACAGAAGTGGAGACATATGAGAATTATGCCTCTCTCCTAAACAAAATGGGCACCTCGAGTGCCCATCATTAAATGACATTAAAGCTTCACAAAAGGGCTGGTTTTAAATCTCAGGGATTTCACTTTTGCCATTTTGCTAGAATCCTGTAAGGAAGAGGGCAAAGGAGTGAGTTCCAGCCTTGTAATTAGGAATTTTGGATGTGTTACTAAAAGGCAACAAGTCTAGCTAAAAACAAACATAAAACTAGCACAATCCACAGAGAAACAGGTGGCCATTGTGGGGGTTCTGTAGTGACACTTTATGAAGTGTTGACAGATCTTTGCATCTGTGATGGATAGGAGAAGTCCTGGCCAGCACTAGTGACTAAAGGGTTAAACTCAGGTAGCTAAGGGTTTGGGCAGGGGGCCAGAAGTACTAATGGGGATACAATGCTGAATTGTATATAGATATCTACTGCCATTTCTATTTGTGTTAGTTTAAGCCAGGAGTTGGAAGACAGAGAATGATTTAAACCCAGGTATGACTGTCATACCTCCATGGATTGTGGGGGTATGAAAGTGGACTAAACCATGGAGAGATTGTGAGTAAATAAGGGACAAAATATGTATTTAGAAGCAATAAGCATATTTTTCTTGGTTTTGGTTAAACTTCTCTGTGGGAATCTATTCTTTCCCTCCCCCCACTCACCATATTCAAACTACAACCCAAAGAGCTATGGTTCTTTGTGTTTTTATCTGTTTTTCCTTATTTGCTTTGTAGCACCTAGCAATCAGGTATGCTTTATCAAGTATATCTTTTTGCCTTGTTAATTACATCACCTTTTTAAAGGTGATGATTTGATTCTTGAGTCCTGGAATAGAACAGGAGGATCTCTGTGTGTGTCTGCCTAGCCTGAGAGGTCAGCTATCAGAGATATAGTTTGTTTTCTGTATTTTTGCTTCTTTTTTCAAGCTCTCTGGTGGCAGAGGAGCCTGGGGTACCCCATAGGAAGGAATTCAAATGTTCCTTCCTGGTTTTTCAGGGTTATTTAAAGTCACTTGGTGGTGGTAGCTTATCTTCCAAAGCCACTATCTGTGACTCTGAGAAGGTGGTTGCTTTTTTGTTTTTTGGGGGTTTTTTTTAAGCAAAGCCTACAGACTCAAGTCATTCAAGGTCTTTTGAAGCCCCTACCTTTTGCACTTTGAGTGCCAGAGTGGGGAACGACCCTGACAGCATCAAAATAACTTCATAAATGAAAAGTTATCCAGATGAGTATTAATTGTTTGTGCCTCTGCTTCATTATAGATGGTTACTTTAACGTAAGTGTTATACCAGCGCTTCTTAAAGTGAAACAAGTATTGAAGATGAAACTTTAGCAGGGTCATAAAACGGCAATAATGCAATTGGACAAAATAGAGGATGGTGACTGAAAAAATTTACAAGAGGCACCTCATACAATTATTCTACATAGGAAATTCTTTGCTCACCATTTACCATATATCAATTATTCCACCAAGGGATGTAGCTTTACTATAGAAACTAAGCAATGATAACCATGAAAAACTGACTTAATAGGATAGAAAAAGGCCTCAATTCCCAAGTTTCACATAGTAGCATGGAAGACAAAAACTACAAATAATGCCAAAAATGTTCTCCTAGGAATTCTAGGAATTAGTCAGGCATTTTCTCTGTAATAAAGGAAATAAACAACAACAAAATGCAGATGTCACAGGAGCTTTGGTTTCATGAACTCTGCACCATATTTAATGTTATTCTTTGACTGTAACACCTGGCCCTCAAAGCAACTATTCAAAAAGGAAAGCTGTGTATTTACAATGTTCCTGCTTAAGACATTTCACATTACAGGTTGGACCTCTCTGGTAGGGCATCCTTGGGACCTGACTGAACAAGGGAATTTTCAAGAGCAGGGGAGATCCTCTGTCACTGGTCTCCCAGCTCATTGCCACCTTGGTCTCTGGCTCCCCCCAGACGCTGGTGCCACTGCCACAGGCTTTCCTGGGCTTCCCACCCCAGCAGGGCTCCCAGCCTCAGGCCCCCCTTGCCCATTCGGGAAGGCTTCCAGCCCCAGGACTTTCTGGTCCAGGATCCTCCATGCAACCTGTACCTTTTAAAAATCCTCTTAAGCTCCCCTTAGCAGGGTTTTTTTCAACCTACCAAGTTGTTCTGAATTTTAAAAATTGTTTTAAATAGTCAAACAAACGACTAGGAAGTTCTGAAAAGATAACCCACCTGATATGATGGCACTGAAGTATATGGAACAATCACTCCCGGTATCTGATTTCCAATGTTGTTGTGTTGGTTACTGACTAGATTTTGATTCTGAGACTGCTGAACTCCAACCAACCCCTGGTAGGCTTGCTGCTGGTTAGGCATAACTTGGTAGCCTGGAATTACACAAATATTTAAATCTTGTTTTGAAAAACAATTACATTACACCTATAAAATTTTTTACACATTGATGCATACATTAGAAGTTATGCAGCTTTCTTAACATCTCTATTAGAGCTTTATTATAGGAAGCTCAGGCCAAAATTAATAACAAAAACAAACAGGCTCCTCCTTTTGTAATGCAGACATTGCAGCATAGGGACATATATGACAATCTGAAAATGAAATACAGTAGAAAACGGATTGTACAAAAAAGGGAAGTTTAGTGTTTATTCTTCAAGCAATGAATAATGCAAAAATTAAGCTTGATTTTGTAAATTCAATTAATTTTAATAATTTAAGAGGATATTCCTACCTCTGGTAAGGAAATGTTGCTTTTGCTTTAAATATGTAAACATTAACGCAACAGCTTCCATTTTAAAATGTGATTATTCTAGATTTTTCTAAAGTTGCCTAATAAAAGCAGTTAAATGTTACAACACTAACTAGGAGTTCCTCAAAAGAAACTACTATTCACAGCTTATGTGAAAATAAACCACTGGCCTTTTAACTCTAGCAGTTTGGTGGTCATAGTGCAATTTACAGTATGTATAAAGATAATTTAGGGGAATTGGTCTACAAAATCAAATATCAAATACAAATCAGAATCTCTAGTGATAAGAGCAATATTAATGTGGAGACTATTATTTTCCATGATCCTTTAGCAAAGGGCTTCAAATGCCACTGAACAACATAGGATGGTTATATGCACAATACTAAAAATGGGCTAGTCTATCATGTGTGCAATGCCCATTAATACTAATGTATCAAGGACAAAACAATATATCCACTTGATTTGACTTGTAAGCTAGTAAGTTTACTTAGCTTTCCCTGTCAGAAGCACTTTTATTTTCAATAAGACTTAACTTTTAAAAACTTAAAAAAAAAAAAAAAAAAAAAAAAACCACCATAAGGAAGTTTCGGCAAAAATACCACAATTTCAACATCAGAATGATAATGAAAACCACAATAACCTTTGAATAAAAATGTGTGTTATAGAAGATAACATCAAACTCCATTAGTTTTTATTACGGTGATCAGCTCAGGTAAACAGTATAATAAAATTGCATTGATCTGATAGTCCACCTAACAATTCTACTGGTTTTCCAAAGCTCCCTGGGGGACAAAACTGTTCTGCATATGGACAGTCTTGTGGTGGCATTACAGCCATTTGTTGCCCATGACTACAGACGCCACAAGGTCCAGGCAACCCTGCCCCTATGTATCACCCCCACAAGTTGTCATAGTTTACTGGTCACCTCATGTTTCATCTGTGGCAGGTGAACAAACTGAAGCACTGATGGAAGAGGTCTGATCATGAAAGCTTGAAAACGAGTATTTAGGTTCTTGCACCAAGGTAAAGATGGATGTCAAGAGGTCCTTCTCCTCTACTATTATGTAGCTAAATCCTGCTCAATGGAACCATGGCATCTGCTAAGTCATCTAATTAACCCAGTTTGCATCCAACTAGTTTCTAAATGAACTTCACCTGATTCTCTACTCTCTTGCACCTTGCATAGGCATTTACATGTGCACTAAATGAATGTGAAATGCTATCAATCCATAGAGAGAGTGCAAAATATACAAAATGTAAAGGCAGTGGAAATTCAAGGGCAAGTGCTGCTTAGTGATGGAAGGTCTCAAGTCCACTTCGTGGACAAGACTGTCAAAGACATCCTTCCGGAGCTCTCACGGTAGTAACATGATAGAAGAGTATAAGGACACCATACTCTCTGGATAAATTTAATCTATGCTCACCACAGAAAGAGGTTCTATTTAAGACATGAGAGTGATTCAGCCATGTGAATTGACAAAAATGAGTTGGGGATACCCAAGCTCATTACTGGCAAGGTTAAAGAAGACCAGCTGCCAGCAGCCCTCAGACATTCAGCCTTTGCTACCAAGAGATCAATCTACGTTAAATAACCTTGCCAACTATCATCTAATCTCTAAGCTTCCTCTTTTCCAGGAAAGGTCATTAAGAAATTGGTGGGAGTCTAACTCCAACTGACATACTCCAATTCTTTGGATAATGAGTCAGCCAATTCAGCACCACCAGGTTCGGATGCAGAAGACTGCCAGGGATTGGGACAGCAGGTCCTGCTGGAGCAACAGCTGTAACAGAACACCCACTGAGAGGTCCAGCAGCATGCCAAACATGTGCTGGTGTGGCTATGCTGGTACTGTAAGAATCACCTTTGCCCTGTCCTACTTGATTTTCATGAGGACTCTGTAAATTACTAAAAGGCATACAATAGAGCCCTGGAACAAGGGAGCAGAAAAGCTTCTGACAGGGAGCCTCCGTCTATCTTCCGAACTGAGCAGAAAACTTGGCATTTCCTGTTCTGCCTCCATTTGGAAAGTTCCCACCTCTGGAAGAGGAAACGAACCATTTCTGGATGGAGGAACTATTGATGAGACTAGAAGGCCCTGCTGAAGTAATCTGCCAAAGTGTTCCTGGCCCCGGGAGCTGTGCGGCTACAAGTTTGATACTGTGTTGTACGCAGAAGTTCCAGAGCTTGAGATCTTCCTGGCAAAGGGCAGATAATCTGGCTCTGCTGTGCTTGTTGATATAGAACATAGTTTCTGTCCTATGTCCTATGACCTGGAGCACCCTGGTTTTTATGAGAGGTAGGAAAGCTTGGCAGACCAGGCAAACCACTGCTTAGCTCCCTGACATTGATGTGTAGGAGTGATCATGATTTGACAAACAACCTCGCACTGTATCTGTTGAGGACATAGTCTAATGCCAGCCATGTTTGCAGGGGCCTCTGAGGTGGAAGAGCATGTTCTAGAACAAAAGTGCAGGCTGCCATGTAGCCCAGCAACCACAAGCATGTGTGAACTGTGGTGAGAGAGTGGGCTTGCATGCATGAAATCAGGCCCACAATAGGTTGGAATTGAGCCTCAGGGAGGAAGGTTCTAGACTGACCAGAGCTGAAGACCATTCCAAGGAACTCAATTCCAGTACAATGCATAAAGGTTGATTTTGCCTTGTTTATTATGGTGGGTTTAATTAACAGTGCTGCCCTTTAGTTTCCTGTCAACCCTGAGAGTGTTTATAAATTGCAGAACCCCAGATCACGACAGGGGAACAAACCAGATTGAGATGTCACTGATCCTGGGACTGGCCCTTATTACCCAGTTGTCAAGGTATGTATACATTTGCACCACTTGCTGCCTCAGGTAAGCAGCCACTGCTTGGGACTGAAGAGAGACCAAAAGACAGCATCGTGAATTGAAGTGGTAAGTGACACAACATAAAATGTTGTACCCCACATGCATTCTTCAAGGGCAGCATGCCAGTCTCCCAGATCCAGAGAGAGAGTAATGGAGGCCAGAGAGACCATGCAAAACTAACTTCCTGAGTGACTTGTTGGGGCAGCACAGATTAAGAACAGGTCTGAGGCCCCTTTTTGCTACCTGGTTTAGGAAAGAAAGGGAGCAGAACCCTTTCCGCTTCAAGTCTGGAGGGACTTACTCACCACTCTCAGGTGCATTACCCCCTGAACCTTCAGAACAAGATGTCACCTGCAAGTAGGGTCCCTGAAGAGGGTTGTAAGGAAAGGTTGGCCATGAACTACAGGCATTTGAGGAAAGAGCAGGACTGTGGCACTGTTTTCAGGTGCATCTTTAAAATGCCTGCTTCAGGCTTCCTTGGCCTCTGGAAGAACCAGGCTGGGCAGAGGAACAGGAAGATAAAGGGTGACATTTAAATCCTTTGTTTCTGTCCTTCCTGTTAGGCATCCAATGACCTTGATACAGGCAGAGACGGTGAGTGATGAAACAGCTTTCTATCTAGCTGAGGGATGTACAGGTCCAAGGAACAGAGGGTGGCCTGGGACTCTTTAAGGCTATGGAGCCATGCATCTGTCGGCTCTGAAAAGAGCCTGCTCTTTCAAATGGGAGATCCTAAAAGATAGGCTGTATCTCCTGGGACAGCCCAGAGGACTATATCCAAGAACTGCATTTCATGATCGCTGCAGAAGTGACTATCCTGGCTGGTGAGTATCAAAGGCCGTCCGGAGGACACCTCTCACCACAACTTTGCACTCCAAGTTCAAGTTGGCAGTCACCCTTTAGAGCAGTGTTTGGGGCTCCTAGAAGTCTTTGGAGGAGGTGAGGAGCTGCTGTTCATTTGTGAGGGGCCCATCGCTGCTTCATCCATAGATGACAGACTGCACAGCAGGGGAAGGGGCAGCTTTCCCTTGCTCATCTGGATTGTAAAATACACTAATGCACTTGCAATGCAAAACAAGGCACTCCAACAAACCATTATGGACAAGGAACTGAAGGTGTAGCATTGACAGTACTTAATACACCAATGCATAAGTGTGCCACTCAAGGGGGTACTACAACCAACCCTATGGACACCATTAAGGGAAAAAACTGCAATGACTGCATGTAGGTATGCAAACACCTAGAATGAAATCAATACCAACAAGCACTGGAAGAACTTGCCTGATTTCACAGTGAATTGAATCTGGATCATACTGGATTGAACATAAAAAAACAGAGCGAAACAGTATGTAAAGGCCACATGTACTGCATATGCTAACTCAATAGTTCATTAAAATCCATATGGACAAAAAAGGCAGTGAGTGAGCTGTAACAAAAGTCCGCTTTTCTATTTGAAGTGCTGGTCACTTCTCAAGATAAATCTAGTGAAGCTTCCCCTGTTTCTGGAAATAGTGCTTGGAATTGACTCAGCAACTTAGAAGGAGAAGGTTTTATCTTTCGGAGTAGTGACAGAAATGTAGCCGTGTTAGTCTGGGGTAGTTGAAGCAAAATGCAGGACAATGTAGCACTTTAAAGACTAACAAGATGGTTTATTAGATGATGAGCTTTCGTGGGCCAGACCCACTTGAGGAAGTGGGTCTGGCCCACGAAAGCTCATCATCTAATAAACCATCTTGTTAGTCTTTAAAGTGCTACATTGTCCTGCATTTTGCTTTATCTTTCGGAGGTAAATGATGTATCATTAATTTTGTAGAGTGCTCAAAACATGATGATGATTGCTAGAGAAATACCTACATATAAAAAAAATTGCTTACACATATTCAAATGACTAGTAATGTAAAACTATAATAATCAAAACCTTTTACAAACACATACATGTGTACACAGACACAAGCATGTGCATGGATTTTGTAGAATTAGAAACCATTCAGAGAAAGGCAATGAACATTTTTAAAGAACGGAACAACTTATAGGGAGAGAGATTAAAGAGACTGGCATTGTTTGCCTTTGAAAAGAAACTAAGAACAAGACATGATAAAAAATATAAAGAATGGCTAACATAAAAGAGAGGGAAACAGCAGCCATTTCTTGCATCTTCCTAAAGCATCTGATGTTGATCACTTGGACACAGAATGCTGAGTGTAAACTAGTTAACATATTTCAATGGAAATTTTAAATGAAGTTCAACAATTTCAAAAGGACACCAACTCGGCCAGATTCATAAAAGCACTCATATTTTTGTTTCAAGTGTCAACAGGATTCACAGGATTCAGTGCAAGTCTACTTACATCAATAGATTTCATCAAACTAGTAACTTCATGATGAATGCAATCAAGCACTGGAGACAGAAGAACTAGTACATTTCTATTCTACAAATAACCTGAACAATCAAAACACTTCACCAGTGTTCCCTCTAACCTGTGGGACAGCACAGCTTCACTAGTGATTAATTAGCCCTGTCCAGTCAGTCAGCTTCATGCACTGAGCCCCCCCTCTCAGTGACTGGGTGGGGCTGATTAATCACCTGTGAAGTTGTGCTATCTATCACTCACCTTCAAAGGAACACTGCCTGTGACTCCAACTGACCAAATAGAAAGATATTTTCCTCAAGTTAGCCCCAAAAACACATTTTTGAGGGCTCAGGTGGGTTGCTTTCTACTAAAGAAAGAGCACACGTTATAACTGTTCAACTGATTTAAATGCATGTTTACAGGAAAACTATGTTTGTTATTCCTGCCTTGCCTCACTGTGGCTCTAACCAACAGACACTGACTCCAGTTCTAGACACTAGGCCCGACTGCCCACATCCTGGTATCTGACAGTCTGTGGAAAGCCAAGCTGAATAGCACACTGCAAATTGAGCATGTTAAGACTAAGATACATAGATAGGCATGCATATGTGGGTGAAGTTTCCCCATTATGCCACTCTAGTTGGGTTTTGGTATTTTCAGTGGCTCTGAAATTTTCTCCAAAAATACACAAACATAATACATCAATTCTCTCAGACTCTTCCTAGGATAAAAATAGCATAATGTATTTTACATGCAAATAACAAAAATGCAATTAATACAAACGTATTCATTTAGAAAGATCACAAAAGTGCATCAAATAAATGCATACAAATGACTAAGAAATATTCAGGGTATTATCAGCCATTTGAATAGATATTGTAAATTGATTTTACTCATACCTGTTTGTGAAAAGGAGCAGCACTGAAATCTGAATGTGATAGGACAGTTAATAGATTAGGATATTATCTTCAGAAAATTATACAGCTGAATATTAGTTCCATTATTAAAGAAACAAAATTAGACAGTATATCTGTGCATTAGATTCAGAATATAAGACAGGCACTTCATATGAATATTTTCAACTTATTATTTTCAATGCCATTTAATTTATACTTTGAATCAATATTAAGGGCTTCCCAAAGACAACACTCACAGCTTAATTCAATGTGAAGAAATCTGATTCTGAACTAAACATAAAACTTCCCATTCCCTTAATTATCCTTAAAGTTTCATTTTAAAGAAATGAGATGCTTCTGTGTATTTGCTTTTTTAGATGATATAAGGCACCTGAAAAGCCTTATACTGTGAGTAACTATATTAATATGAAGCTACAAGATAGGATGGATGCAATTAATAATGCTGCAAACTAAATTCTCATTTCCAAGCAACTGCAATGTAGCTCTGAATATTTTTCAGTCTCTTATGCACTTCCAAAAAGACAATTTTGCAAACAGAGAGAAAAACCAGGACAATATAAATCAATAGCTAAGAAGGTTCCCTAGAGGGTTAAAAAAATGTTCTATTTTTAGCTTTACTATTCCACCTCAACACAGAAAGTGGCATGACAGAAATGCAGCACTCAGCAGAAAAAAGCTGCACCTGCCGGAACAGATGGTTTTATTTTCAGAAACATTCTGAACTAGAAGCTATAATAAAATAACATATGCTTCTTAATATTTGTTCAGCAAAGTAATTAACAATAATACTTTGTGTCTTAAATAAAATAAAAATCTCGTTTATGGCACCAAAAACTACATTTAATGCAGAAAAACACCATTAAAAGAGATATATGTTACTTTCATTCAAAAAAATAACAAAAGTAACATGGCTAGAAAAATTCAGCTAATAATGACTAGTGGTAATTTTTAGAATTAGAGGTTGTACAGCAGAGACCGGTTTTATACCTCATGACATGAATCACTTCCTCAATTAGCTGAAGCACCATCTTCCTAAAGGTGTTTTTATGTTCAACACACATTTTGGACAAGCAGGCTGTAAACTATTTAATCAAAAGGCAGCATATAAATCAAGCACACACCTGAAACCCCTTTAAAAGGAAGTGAGGAAGCAGCTGAAAAAGAGACCGGTTCACTGTGAGAAATGTAACTCTCTCAGACAGTGTTACGGCCCCGAATCCAACAGCTCATGAAGAAGGCCAAACCATTCCACACCTTTACAAAATATAGCTTCACTTCTCTAAAACAGTCACAAATGTAAACAAATATTTTAAAAACCCAAGTTGTTTTATAGTTAATAAACTTCAGAATATAAATAAAATGTACAGTTATTGAGTAACACAATTAAAAGTATGATTTGTTAATTCTCTATTTGTAGGGTACACACTAGATTATCCAAGAGGTATGCTGCCAATGTCACAGAGGCAGGTAATGCAAACAGGACCAATAATTTTAGGTACAGCTTTGTACTGACTCAATATAGCAATCTTCTGAATTTTTACCTAACAAATCTAAAAAGAGGACACTACAAAAAAACAAGGGCATATGTTCATGACTTTCTCAGGTGGTTGATACTAACATGTGGTACTTACAGTCTATGTTAAACAGGTTACTGGACTTAGTCTACGTCAATGACTCTCAGGAGGTTGACTGAGAGAAATATCTACATGAGACCTGTGAAGAACCTAGCTACTGTAGGATGTAAAATGAGCAATCATGAAAGGGATGGCAAAAAAAGAAGATATCCTTCCAGATGATGTTGCGGTATCATCTCGCACTGAGGATACCTCTCCGGGGGGGCTGCTAGGAAAGAGATTGAAATCCAGGAACTCTATAGTAGAGTTGTTCTCTGAAATGCTTCCAGTTCCATGCGCAAAGCCAGGTAGGGAGGCAGAGCTTCAGAGTCTCAATGCGTGGATGAGACAATGGTGTAGAGAGGGAAGGGGGGTTTAGATTTATTAGGAAACGGTGACAATTTTTAAATGGGGGAGCCTATACAGGAAGGATGTGCTCCACCTAAATCAAAATGGAACCAGACTGCTGGCACTTAACATTAAAAAGGTTGTAGAGCAGTTTTTAAACTAAATGCTAGGGGAAAGCCAACAGTTGCAGAGGAGAAATTTCTTAGGGAAGAGTCCATTAATTGAGATTCCCTATGTTCTAGTCAGGAAAAGAGGACCGCAGTATGGGTTAGATCAGATGAGACACAATCAAATGAAAAGGAGTCTAACACATCAGGAAATGGCAGACAGAAAAATAGTGACAAATTTTTTAAGTGCTTATAAACAAACGCTAGAAAACTAAGATGGGTGAACTAGAGTGCCTCCTTTTAAAGGAAAATATTGATATAACAGGCATCAGGGTAACTTGGTGGAATGACCACAATCAATGGGACACAGTCATACCAGGGCACAAAATACATCGGAAGGACAGAACAGGTCATGCTGATGGGGGAGTAGCACTATACGTGAAAGAAAATGTAGAACCAAGTGAAGTAACAATCTTAAATGAGACAAAATGTTCCATAGAATCGCTATGGATAATTCTTTGCTCCAATACTAAGAATATAGCAGTAGGGATATTATACACCACCTGATCAGGACAGTGATAGTGACTATGAAATGCTAAGGGAAATTAGAGAGGCTATCAAAATAAAAAACTCGATGATAGTAGGGGATTTCAACTATCACCATATTAACTGGGTACACGTCACCTCAGGACAGGATGCAGAGATAAAATTTCTTGATACCTTAAATGACTACTTCTTGGAGTATTTGGATCTGGAACCCACAAGAGGAGAGACAACTCTTGATTTAGTCCTAAGTGGAGCACAGGATCTGGTCCAAAAGAGTAAATATAACTGGACCACTTGGAAATAGTGACTATAATGTAATAAAATATAACATTCGTGTGGTGGGAAAAACACCTCAGCAGCCCAACACTGTGACATTTAATTTTAGAAAAGGGAACTACATGAAAACAAGGAGGTTAGTTAAACAGAAATTAAAAGATACAGTGAAAAAATCTCTGTAAGCTTCATGGAAACTTTTCAAAGACAGCATAAGAGAGGTCCAACTTAAATGCATACCCCAAATTAAAAAACACAGCAAGAGAACGAGAAAAATGCCACCGTGACTTAACAATCAAGAAAAAGAAGCAGTGAGAGATAAAAAGACATCTTTTACAAAGTGGAAGTCAAATCCTAGTGAGAAAAATAGAAAGGAGCATAAACTCTGTCAAATTAAGTGTAAAAATATAATAAGAAATTCCAAAAAGGAGTTGAAAAACAGCTAGCCAAAAACTCAAAAAGTAACAGTAAAATGTTTTTAAGTACATCAGAAGAAGGAAGCCTGCTAAACAACCAGTGGGGCCTTTGGACAATCAAGATGCTAAAGGGGGAGATTCCCAAATTTGAGCCATTCTTTTTAGGTGACAAATCTGAGGAATTGGGCGGATTGAGGTGTCATTAGAGGAGGTTTTGGAACAAACTGATAAACTTAACAATAACAAGTTACCAGGACCAGATGGCATTCACCCAAGAGTTCTAAAAGAACTCAAATGTGAAATTGCGGAACTATTAATTTGTGTTTTGTAACTTATCCTTTAAATCCTAATGACTGGAAGATAGCTAACTTGCCACCAATATTTAAAAAGGGCTCTAGAGGTGATCCTGGCAATTATAGACTAAGTCAAGTCTGGTGTCAGTACTGGGCAAATAAGTTGAAACTATAGTAAAGAATAAAATTGTCAGACACATATATAAACATAATTTGTTGAAGTCAACATGATTTCTGTAAAAGGAACTCATGCCTTACTAATCTACTAGAGTTCTTTGAGGGGGTCAACAAATGTGTGGACAAGGGAGATCCAGTGGATATAATATACTTAGATTTCCAGAAAGCCTTTGACAAGGTCCCTCAACAAAGGCTCTTAAGTAAAGTAAGTTGTCATGGGATAAGAGGGAAGGTTATTTCACAGATTAATAACTGGTTAAAGGACAGGAAACAAAGGATAGAAATAAATGGTAAGTTTTCCGAGTGGAGAGACCCCCCCCCCAAGGTCTGTCCTGGGACCAATCCTATTCAATTATTTATAAATGATCTAGAGAAAGGGGTAAACAGTGAGGTGGCAAAATTTGCAGATGATACCAAACTGCTCAAGATAGTTAAAACCAAAGCACGCTGTAAAAAGCTTCAAAAGATCTCAAACTAAGTGATTGGGCAACAAAATGTCAAATGAAATTTAATATAGATAAATGTAAAGTAATGCACATTGGAAAAAATAATACCAACTATACATACAATACGATGGGGACTAGTTTAGCTACAACTACTCAAGAGAGAGATCTTGGAGTCATTGTGGATAGTTCACTTAAAACATCCACTCAGTGTCAAGAAAGCAAATAGAATGCAGAAATCATTAAAAAAGGGATAGAGAATAAGACAGAGAATATCTTATTGCCTCTATATAAAACCATACCCACATCTTGAATATTGCGTTCAGATGTGGTCGCCCCATCTCAAAAAAGATACATTGGCAATGGTAAAGGTTCAGAGAAGGGCAACAAAAATTATTAGGGGGTTTGGAACATGTCCTATATGAAGAGAGATTAGAAAGACTTGGACTTTTCAGCTTAGAAAAGAGGAGACTAAGGGGGGATATGATAGAGGTCTATAAAATCATGACTAATGTGGAAGAAGTAAATAAGGAAAAGTTATTTACTTATTCCTACTATATAAGAACTAGGGGTCACCAAATGAAATTAATAGGCAGCAGGTTTAAAACAAACAAAAGGAAGTTTTTCTTCACTCAGTGCACAGTCAACCTGCGGAACTACTTGCCAGAGGATGTGGTGAAGGCAAGGACTTTAACAGGGTTCAAAAAAGAGCCAGATTGATTAATGGCGGTTAGGTCCATCAATGGCTATTAGCCAGGATGAATAGGGATGGTGTCCCTCGCCTCTGTTTGTCTGGAAATGGATGACAGGACGGGGATCATGTGAGGATTACCTCTTGTGTTCCCTACCTCTGGGGCATCTGGTATTGGCCACTGTTGGCAGACAGGATACTGGTCTAGATGGACCGTTGGACTGACCCAGTATGGCCGTTCTTATGTTCTTATGGCTGTAGGTGTCCTACTGTAAAGGACAGAATAAACCAGGCCTCTCCAGAAACCTTGTGAGAAGGAGTAAAGAGTTCCTCTATGAGAGCGTTATACAGATGTGCAGGGAGGATTCCCACTCCATCTCCAGACAGATTAACAAGCTGTTCTGGTCTCTTCCTTACTGGGTAGGCATAATGGAGTCTTTGAGTGGAGTCTGAAGAGTGACAGATACCCTCCTTATAAGATCTTGAAATTTCCCAAAAATCATTGACCATGGAATGTGATGGAGGTATAGCCACCTCATCTGGAGATGAGAATGAAATAGGTGTTTGAGGGATAAGAGAAACATGCTCCTCAAACTATAGCTTCCTTATGAGATGGTAACAGTGATCTGGCAAGTTACTGATATTAAGCAGCCCCCAAGACTAAGACCTTCTCTACAATAACTTGTTTTGTCACCAAAAACTGCCATTTGGCAATAAAACAGCGAGAGCATTTACACTGCAATGTGACTTTTGTCCGAAAACACACCCAGTTTAGGCAACAAAAAACTTTCAGCCTTGCAAGAGAATTTTTTTCTTTTCCCCTCACTTTATTGTCAACAAAGAGTCAGTGTGGGCTCTACTGTTAGTTGTGTCAGGAGAATTGCCTTCCGCCAGTATCACACAATGCCTGCCCTAATGGCTGTGCTCAGTGTTTGTGATCTCTGCTGTCCTGCAGGCATGAACCCCTCCCTTTTCAAAGTAGTAGTAGTAGTACTTCCCTTTCTGGGAGGTATCTGAGAGTTGAGTGAGGTGCTCTATTTTGAGAGCAAACAAAGAAAAAACTAATTTTAATGCTTCTGTTCCGCCGAACTAGGAATACAGCAGCAGGAGGGCTGGTGAGACTACTGTGCTGCTTTGACATTCCTGAGCAGGAAAGCTCACAGAGCTATAAGGGAATACCAAGAAGCACAGGGATCAGTTCTGCCTTCCCACTATACTGCTCTATGGGATTGTTACCTACACTGTTTTTCTCTATCTATCAACATGGTGCTATCAATATGGCTATGAAAAGTCGACAAAGGGAGGCAGAAAAACCGGTCTGATCCAGTTTTCACTTTTGGCAACTTTTGTATGTCAACAACACTTTCATTGCCAAATCTTCCAGGTGTAGACATAGCATCAACCTAACCCTAATAGACACAAACCAAACATCAGTAATGGTAACACACATAAACCTGTAACCTTTAACCTTCCTGGATAATCAGTAATGGATTTGAATATAACCATCCCTCTACAAAAGAATTTCAAAATGGATTACAAAGTGAGACTGCTGAACTGTAATTCATTTGCAAATTCAACACTATCAATTTAGGACTGAATAAGGATCTCAGCTGGTTAACACATTACAAAGGCAATTTCCCGTCTCTGGATATTCACATCTCCACAACAATGCTGTGAATGACCCACTTCCTCCACCCTGACTTGATTGTCTTCATTAACACAAGCAACTTCTTTCTTTTATATATGCCTGCTTCCGTAACTTCCACTCCAATTAATTTGATGAAGAGGGTTTTACCAATAAAAGCTTATGTCCCAATAAATCTGTTAAGTATGTCTGCACTACAGTGCTATTTCGAATTAACTTAATTTGAAATAGTTAATTTGAATTAAGCTAATTCGAAATAACGCATCTATACACAAAAACTATTTTGAAATAGCATTTTGCTATTTCGAAATAGCATGTCCATACTGAGTGGACCCTGAACCGAAGTTAAGGCTGGCTGGAACCAGCGCTGGCAGGGCATCAGGTTAGGACTTAGTGTGTGGGGCTGCTGCCTGAGGCTAACTGAGCTCCGTGCTCAAAGGGACCCTACCCCCATCCTGGACAGACAGTTCTCAGGGTTCCCCGCTTACTTGTCTACCTCAATGAGGGACAGCAAAGCAGTCCTGTCTTGGAGTGCCCTGAGTGCCCGAACGCGGGACACCACAGCACTCGGCCACATGGAGCCAGAGCTGCCCCCGGGCATGCCAGTGTGTCTCGTGGAGTCGTTGCCATCAGCTCAGCTGCACTTGCTGCAGGCTGCCATCCGGGGGGGTCCATCAGGGGGCTGTCAGGATCCAGGAGGCCCTGAGGGAAAGAATCCACCCCAAGGAGCCCTCAGAGGCCCTCCGGTCTTCCTCACCAGGGGCTCGTGCCCCATTTCGCCCTCACATACTTTCACTTACCCCTCTCTAGCCCCCCTTCCAGATGTCAAATAAAAGACATGTATGTTCAAAAATAGAAACTGGGTTTATTGAACAAAACTGGGGGGAGGGGCATGAATCTCTGGGGAGACTGGGAAAAGGAGGTGGGAGAGGGGAAGAGAGAGGGTGGAAGAGAGGAGGGAGAAACCTGGGAGGAAGGAGCTGGAAGGGGGAAGCAAGGGAAGAAGGAGGAGGGGCAGCTCAGGGCTCAGCGTTGGGGATCTCACCAGACCAACTTGACTTTCATGCTAACCTGATCCTGGGTTCGCATGTGGCCTTTGATGGCCAGGCTGGCAGCTCTCCCACCATAGACGGCCACTTTCCTCCGTCTAGTGCGGAGATCATGGACGTTGGGGGCATCCCCCCCAAACCTGAATAAGGTCCATGATCTTCACCCTGGACCAGGAAGGCGCTCACTTTCTCCAGCCCCTATCAGACTCCTGGTAGCTGGCAGACTGCTCCTGGGGAGCGGTGGAGGGCTGGCTGCCAGTGGCTTGCTGGCTCATGTTTTGGGGCCACTGGGTGGCCACTGCTGGCTCTGGGCTGGCAGGCTTGGAGTTGGCACAGGCACTGTGGCCAGGGTCTACCCCTTTAATGGCTCTGGGGCTGGGGGAGAGGAGAGTAAGTTTTCCTGGTTGTGCCCAAAGTGGCCACCAGGGCTCCCTGGGAAGGGCTGGAGGCCCCCTATTTCAAATTAAGTGTCTACACAGCACTTAATTCGAAATAGCCATTTCGAATTTGGTGTTACTCCTCGTAGAATGAGGTTTACCAAATTCGAATTAAGGGCTCTGCTATTTTGAATTAAATTCGAAATAGTGGTTTGCATGTATAGACGCTATTAAAGTTAATTCAAAATAACAGCTGTTATTTCGAATTAACTTTGCAGTGTAGACATACCCCGAGTCTGTAAGTGCCACAGGATTCCTCGTTTTTTCCCCACATATTTTTGTTACTCTAAATTATCTTAGGTGGGCAGAACCCATAAGAAAACAGTTAACCACAGCAAACTGGCTCAGCTCAGTAACATTAGAAGGCACTTACGCAAATTTAAACAATCAAAGTCTTCTCTCATTCGCAGTACCTGAAGTACTGCCACAAAAGCAAAGGTACTTTGAAACATAAAGAATTAGAAAACACATCTTTTTCACTTGGAAAAGAAGGGAAATTATTCTTCCACATTTCTGCAAAGCCCACTATTCTTGTATCAGGGTGCTCTTTTTTATACAAAGCAAGGGAGATCTATCACACAAGAGTTAGTTTTCAGCTTTTTGGTACTAGTAATTAACAGCCTTAACACATGGTGATATACAGTAAAACCTGTATTATCTGAAACTTAAGCATCTGGACAACTGTAGAATCCATCAAAAAAAAAAAGGTCACTGTGGGGAGAGGGAAGGAAACTGGCCCTTTAAGTGCTGGGACGCTCCTCAGACAAGTGTGCAGCATGTGCCTGGGGGAGGGGCGAACCGCAGCCAGACACAAGGAGCAAACATCTTGGCTCCCTCCGTGGCTCCTGGCACCCCTGGCAGGCCAGCTCCTCCACGGCTCCCATCCCGTCCCCCGGCAGGCTGCCCCCACCATCTCTCAGTTTCCACCCCCTGTGGCTCAAGAACCCCGCAGCAGGCCACATCCCTGTCCCTGCACAGCTCCCATGCCCCTCTCTCCCCCCCATTCCTGTAGGTCCCGCACGGCTCCTGCCCCCCCCCCCTCCAGATAACCAAAATTTTTAGGCTACTGGCATGCCCTAATGCCTGGGTGTGCCAGATAACACAGGTTTTACTGTATTATTATGGTAGAGTAAACAATATCCTAATACTTAAAGAGTTATTTATACTGATGGGTCAAATTACACAGTTAAAAACTTATATGTACTTTTCATTTTGGATCTTGTTATACACGATGTTTCCCATTTGGGCCTTTGCACCTTTAGAGAAGAAGAATGAAAAGTAGCTTTCTAAAAAGAGGAAATGTTCATAAGGCAGGATGGATATGCTGCAACAGGGTTTGCCTCTCTTAACTGGGACTCCCTGGTCTGACATGGATCAGTGATGTTCCAGGACCACAGAGCCCAGGAAGAGGGAGGTCTGGTGGCAGGGCAGGAGAGCCGTAAGGGGCACTGGCGACTCAGTCTGGAGCTCAGACAGTGTGTGTGTGTGGGGGAAGGGGAGATGTAGGGGAGGACGGACAGCATGGCAGGGCCCCATCCAGGGAGCTTTGACTCCAGCAGCAGCCAGGGAGCTCTGGCTCTGTCCCTGGAGTTCCAGATGCATTCTAGCTCCACTAACCGGAGAACAGCAGCCCCAGCTGCAATCAGGGAGCCCTGACCCAGGCCACAGAGCTCTGTCCCCGACTCTCCACTGTGGCTGCAGAGCTCTAGCCCCACTCGCAATGCCAGGCAGCTATGAAGCCAGGGAGCTGAGGAGTTCTGCCCATGTGCAGCTCTGGCCATGGTGCTCCAGCTCTGGTAGCAGCAGGGCTGGAAAGAGCCCTGGGGAGCTGAGGCAGAAGCAGACTGGAGCCCTAGACCGTTGGCAGCACTGCCACAAATGGAGGGACCTTCCCTGATCTGGCAAATCCCCTCATTGGGGACTAGTCAGGTCCCAAGGGTGCCAGACCAGTGAAATCCAACCTCTACTACAGTAGCAACTGCTGGAGCCCTGGCCCTTGAAATAGCAAACAGAGCTGTAGGCGACACTGAAGACAGGCCATGGGACGCTAGTAACAGGCCCTTCCCTTCTGCCTGAGACCCCACCCCTTCCAGGGAGTCTGGAGCTGCTGCCCTCACTTTCTCCAGAACCCAGCAAAGTCTGTTGGAGGCCCTCTTATGGCACAATAGTTCATGTACATTTAAGGGCTTGATTCCGTGGGGAACCCAGAGGCTGTGCTGCCATATGCAAGAGACTTGGCACAGTAATTTAGGAGAGTCTCTCATTTTCTAAAAACATAGACAAGAAACTTAGACAAGTAGGAATTTTCCCAGGTGACCTGAAATAATTATTTTAATTCACTGACTACTATTAATCCCTCTGGTTAACATATCATTAAGTTGTAAACATGAAACATGTTTTGGTAAGAAGTTTACATATCCAACACATTATTAAACAAAATTATTTTAAAGGTATGTGCTGCTGTGTGTGTTTTATTAAATTCCAATTACAATCCTAACATAGCTTGATTCAACTCATGAGCAAAAAGTTAATTATCCAGTAAACATACACTATGCCAATCACCATTTTAAAACACACTAAAAATGTACTGTTAATAAGAATCTTAAAATTCTAAGCTGTATCAATGATTCTCAAACTTCACTGCATCATGGCACCTTTCTAACAACAAAAATTATTACATGAGCCCAGGAGAGAGGACTGAAGACCGAGCCTGTCCAAGCCTCACCACCAGAGCCTCATTACCCCCTCAGCATACGAAAGAGGAAGGGCAAAGGTGGAGCCCAAGAGATTCTGTCCTGGGCAAAGAACATATAAACTTTTCCCTGGGCAGTGGGGCTTGGGCTTCTGCTTTAGCCTTGGGTGGTGGATCTTGGGCTTTCGACTTGCTGGTGCCCAGGGCCAACAGCAGCCTCGGTGACCCCATTAAAATGGAGTTGGGACCCACGTTAGGATCTCAACCCAGTCTGAGAACCCCGAGCTATACAATTGTTTAAAAATATATATTGTTATAGTCTATTTCTCCCAAAGTATCATAAAGATTTCCCAAATTTAGTTTAAAAGCTCTACATAGCTGTAAATCAACGTGGTTTTAATGGTTGTATTTAGGGTTGCCAGATGGTTGAAACAAAAATATCGAACACCCCTCCCCAAAAAAAGGACTCTGGGGGAGCTCAGGAGGAGGGGAGAACTGGCCGCTGGAAGCAGGGCTGGCTGGGGGCGCAGTGGGGCTCACTGGGGAAGATCTGGAGCAGGAACCGGCCAGCGGGATGCAGAGCTGGCGGAGGGGCAGGAGGGAGAGGGACTGGCCGGGGAAGATCTGGAGCAGGAACCAGCCAGCGGGACGCAGAGCTAGCGGAGCGGCGGAGGGGAGAAGGCGGGAGAAGAGGAACTGGCCGGGGAAGAACCGGAGTAGGAACGCAGCCAGCAGGACGCAGAGCTGGAGGAGGGGAAAGGGGAGCGAATCAGCCGGCAGGGAGGAGGACTGTCCCGGGCTGTGCAGATCTCAGGGTGCTCCCATCCCGCACGAGTCAGTCTGGCTGTGGCTCCACCACGCGCTTGACCAGTGCGCAGGAGCATGGACCGGGCTGCCTCTCCTCCTCACATGCAACCAGGGCTCCCTGCCTCCCAGTCACTCCCCTCTACCCCCGCCAGGCTTCCATCCAGCACCCAGAAGGAAAACCAAGAAATACTGGACATTGCACATGTCCGGTATTTTCTGGATTTTTTTTTTAACCAGACAGAGGGTCCAAAAATCAGACCGTCCGGTAGAAAACCGGACACCTGGCAACCCTAGTTGTATTAACAAATGTGACTGCAACTTTCTTTAGAAAACCGCTGAAATACAAATGGAAAAGATGACTACAACTGATAGTTCAAATAAAGGCTTTCCACTTGGTGATTTAAATTGCAGATTTAAATCAATCAACCATGACACAAAGGAGAGTATAATGATTTCAACCAATGACCACATGACACATTTAAAGAACAATCACAATTCTTCATATTAGGACTGCTACAAAGTTGTACTCTCTTTCAATTTGTTCTTCACTATAAGCAAAATTTGTTTTACTGAGACTTCCACGTCTGACAACACCAGCAGCTTCCTTTAACACTCATAAGCACAGAAAGTAGTGAAAAAAATTCTACAAACCTGTCTGCTGTGCAGGCTGTGGCAGTGGTGGGTTTTGCTGTGCGTTGTAATGGACAGAAGTAACAGGTCGATATTGTTGACTGGAGTGTGAATACTGGCTGGGAGCACAATAACAAGCTGGTATCTAAAAAGGAGCAACATTTTCAAGATTCACATTTTTAGACTTATAAATGGCAGAATGCAAAACACTGCTGAAAGAATCACAGAAAGGCAATTTAGAGATCACTATGTCTAATTAATAAAAGATGCAATCATTTCAAATGTTTGAGAGAATTCAATTTTGATGTTATCCTCCATTTAGTAAGAGTATTTTGCTCTATTTTCACTGTATCAAAACAGCTCCATTTTGTTTATTTCTGTCCATATAGAAGTATCATCAGTAAACTCCAGTAAATTCTTGAACAAGGTCTGAGGACAATGTGTTTTAGTTAGCTGCTTCTTTGGAAAAAGCAGAGGAAGCTCTCCTACCAAAATAAATATCTGCTTTGTTTGAGTTTTTTAGCACTTGAATAGGGCAGTGGCTTCCAACCTTTTTGAGGATACAGACCCCTTTTCAATCTATTAAAATGTTATGGAGCCTCCCCCCAAACAAAATAGCTGTGCCTGCATGTCCCTCAGCACACTGCGCTTCCCAAGTAGTGTCCCTCAGCCCACTGAGGAAGCAGCACAGGCTGAAGGATATGATAGCTTCTGGCAAGTCCCTCAGCTCCAAATGCTTCCTGAGCCACGAGAAGCAACATGGATTGAAGGACATGCTGGCTGCGAGAGGATCTGTGTAGACCCTCTACAGCAGCGGTGCGCAAAACCCGTGGTCACGGCTGTCTTCATGGGGGGTCGCAGCACTGTGATTTGGTATTTTTGGTGACATCATCTGGCAAGTCAGGGGTCACAAATGAAAAAAGGATGCGCACCACTGCAGACCCCCAGGGATCCGTGAACCACAGGTTGGGAACCACTGGAATCGAGGATTAAAGAAAAAGATTATTAGAATTCCTACATACGTCTTCATGGTAAACATTTTAAAGATAGACATATTAGTGGTCCTCTTTAAAACTAGGCTAAATAAAATACGTGCAGAGCCCAAGCATATACAAAAACATATGTTAAATTTGGTTATATTTACTGGTAATTTAAAAATCTCACTTCAGGTTGTGCCTCCTTAACCGGCATTCCCTGGTCCAGCAACATCTGTGGTCCGGCATGGACCACGGATGTTTCTGGACCACAGAGCCCAGGAAGAGGGCAGTCTGGCAGCAGGGCAGGAGCACCATAAGGGGCATCAGCAACTCAGCTTGCAGCCAAGTGTGTGGAGGGGAGAGGACAGACTGCATGCCGGAGAGTTCTAGTTCCAGCAGAGCTCCCTGCCCTAGCAGCCGGGGAGCTCTAAGCTGGCCACAGTCATGGACCTCTGATCCCAGCCAGGGAGCTCAGGGCCAGGCCACGGAGCTCCATACCTGTCCCTCCACCCCAGCTGCAGAGCTCTGACCCCAGCTGTGAAGCCAAGAGGCTGTGGAGCTCTGCCCCAGCTGCGCAGCTCTGGCCATGGTGCTCTGGCCTCAACAGCAGCAGAGCCAGTGAGAGCCCCAGGGGGGCTGAGGCATCAGTGGGAGCAGGCTGGAGCTCTAGCCCCACTGCAGCACAGCCACGAAGGAAGGAACCTTCCCTGGTCCGGTAAATCCCCTTGTCTGGGACCAGTCAGGTCCAACCTATATCGATGATACTGTGTGTTTTTAAGTCTTTAGGAATTCCTGGTAAGCCACGGAAATCAAAACATGGAATTAAGAAAAATCAAGTTTACTAACCAAATCTACTGAAATATAAAATATTCACTAACAGTGTTAGGGATAATCTTTTAAATAGCTGTCTGAGAAGAAACTATAAAATCTTTGTACCTGTGGTAGAGATTGTTGCACATATCCCTGTTGCTGCAGCACTTGCTGGTTGACAGGATGGCTGGATGCAGAATAGCTGGGAGTAGGAACTGGTTGACTTTGTGGTGGTGGCAGCGGTGGGGCTGCTGCTATAACATAGCCAGATTGTTGTGGAGGCTGAAGGACTACAGTGGACTGGAACATGGTGGCGTGAGGATCAGCACCATCAGCTGGTTGCTGACGGGCAAGACTCATATGGCTAAATTGTGATCCTAGGTTGTCTTGCTATAGAAAAAAAAGGAAAATAAATGTTACATTCCCAAAAACTGAAACTGGGTAGTTGCTAGGTAAATTTTTCAGTAAGTGAAAAATTAAAGCATGCGCCTGTGCAATAACCATATGTTAAAACTAAAAAAGAATGACAAGGCAAGCTTAAGGACAGAAATGGAACAATGTGTTTAAGAACATGAGTTATGATTAGGGTTAATTGTGTAGTAATGATTAGGGTTAATTGTGGAGAAGTTACTCACAAATGGAGAAATCTTTAAAAGGTTTAACATAATTGGGCTAGAAAAAAAAACTTTCTAAAAGGCAGTGGACACACAGATACCATGCCACAGCTATGTTATGACCATCTGGCCCTCCTCAGTTACTCCTGAGGAGGATCATATGGCTGCTACGTACATTCTTCAACTGCTAAGAAAATACAGCATTTGGAAAACCATCTGCATTGCATACAAATAGTTTCTGTATTTTTTCTGACTTCTGTATTTTGTGGAACAACATCCTGTGTTCCATGATAAAATCCTGTCTTCTCAATGGTGAAGATATGTCTAATAAAATCGTTAGCAGTTTTCAATTGCACATCAGAAAGTATTTATTATATTTTAACAAGTGAATTTTAAGCTGTTTATTTGCCACCATAAGCTATTTTGTACATTGACTTATGTCCTAAAGACAGCTTACTGACTCAACAACCCAGCTTAGTTCTTAGGCCTTATATTTCAATATTTAATTTTTAAAATAAATATAGAAGAAAGTTGATGCTCATAAGGAGACTGATACATAAATTCTTACACTTATTCACCAAAAATTCATACAGTGTAGGCTGAGGCTGAGCAAGTTATTTCCATTATTTTGCCTATAATGTCTAAACTGAGCTAGAGAGTTCACCCTAGAAAAATGATACAGTAGCTGAATCCTCATGGGCTATTTAAATCTGCTGTCTTTTTGATGATATTACCAATAAACAAACACAGTCTTTTTAGGAGTTGTGGATTCCTAGAATCTAGATTCCTGACTGAGACTGTCACCCATTTTACTGTGCGAGAATGAATAGCCATCAGATAGAATTGAATTTATAATGCTACCAGAATGGCCTGCATTTGAACCAGGTATACATAGGTGAACTGCTTTGTACCCATTACTCAATGTATCCCATTCTCTGCCTTTCACCAATTTCTGTTTTAATAAAGCTTAAATGCAAATCAGACTAACTGACGGATCAAAGAATTCAGAGTGCAGTTATTTTCTTCCTTCAAAGCTGTAAACCTAAATATAGATAACTCTAATTAATCAAGTGATTTTAACTATACACAGCCTAATGAAGTCAGATGAATATGTATGTACTTTATTAGAAACAGGCTTCTATATTATTCCAGCAATACTGATCAAAACATTAGCTCTATATAAAACTACAAATACATTAAAAAGTAGGTAGTTACTGGGTAACAGAAACATGTATTAGGTCGGATGACAAAGCAGAAATATGGGAGCTAGGAAACCTTCAGCTCTAACATGGACTCTGATTCAGATTCCAGCCTTGGACAAGTGACTCGTTTTTTGATTTCCCTATGCCAAACTGGTGGAATGATACCCATTTATCTCATAGGCTTATTGAATTACTTAATGCTGGCTAAACACATGGAAGATGTACTATACATTGCAATATACATGACTGCAAATTCAAAGGCCTATTCTATGCACACAGATAGATCTGTTGCTGAAAATGGCTGTCAGCAATGAATCCTTCCAAACTAATGCTGAAAACAATATATCTTCTTATATGAATGGTATACATTGCTTTAATGCACTATGTGCTTCTGCCAAACAAAGAACACTTCTTTCATCAGCACTGAAAACATGTCCTATCAAACTGTTTTCAGTGCCTGTGCACAATGACTGATTACTGACACCTTGTATAAGCAGTGAGCCCACCACACTCAACCTTTTAGGTACAATAAGGGAGGGATGTAGCACCTGAAATGCAGCAGAGCTCAAAACACTCACTTTCAATAGAAAAAGCCACTAGTAATGCTTTGATTCGTTTCGCTCTCACTTTACAGATAATAATACTATTTCAGACCGTGCTTTACAATTTAAAAATGCTATATAAAACAAACCAATTTTCATGAGGCTGACCAACAAGACAGTAGTCAAAAGTCTCCGAATTTGTGTGTGGATACCACACCCAGAAAAAGACTTAAAACAGTGAGTAAGAAGCTGTTTAAAGGTATGGTTAAAAATTAAGGCAATGAAGGATACTAACAGCAACTACAGCTGAAACTGTATTTCGAGAATTAAAATAAAAATGTAGTATTTTATACCATCCTGCCTTTATTAGCATACTTGAATGAACGTTCATGGTTTTCAATTATGTCATTCTGGTAAATTTATAGGAGACTATCACCCCACACCAGCCTACATACATATCTATGCTTATCAATATGCTTTGTCCACATATTCACTCTGCTGATACCATTATTGGACCTAACCAAGTGAGTTATAAGATCAAGAACACATATTCCTGCGCATCCAGAAATATAATTTATGCTATCATGTGCTGAAAGTGTCCGTCTGCTATGTACATTGGACAAATGTCTCAGACACTTCGCCAAAGGATCAATGCCCACAAAACAGATATCAGACAGGATCACAAAGAAAAAAAAGAGTTTCTTGCCATTTCAACCAGAAAGGACACTGTCTCAATGACTTAACTACCTGCATCCTGCTACAAAGACCTTTTAAATCTGCACTTGAAAGGGAATCCTCTGAACTGTCATTCATGCTAAAATTCGACACTTTACATCTGAGTCTAAACAAAGGATCTAGTTATCTTACCCATTACAAAGATAGCTTCCCTAATTATCACCTCTAATATCATTAGCCCACAGACATTCACCTCCCCCCCATCCCCCTTCTGTTTTGAAATTTGATTTGTCCTTTTCATATGTGTTCATTTTTTAAAATTGTATCCTTTGGTATATATGGTTGTGACTATTTTCTTCCACTATTTGATCTGAGGAAGTGGGTCTAGCCCACGAAAGCTCATCATCTTGAAAACTAACCATCTTGTTAGTTTTTAAAGTGCTACATAGTCCTGTATTTTGCTTCAAGTAAGAGTATTTAATTTATTTTACATGTGCTGTATATACCACACACCCTATTTATTAGATTATTACTATATATAATAAATGCCCCCTAGATTTTTTTTTATAACTAAATATATGTTACTAAATTTATTTAATGCCATTTCAGCAAATTCCCCAGCGCACTCTGTAAAATATCTGGAATCCCCTGCTTTGCTAGTCAACTTCATCCCTTAACTTTGGCATCAAGACTGGTATTCCTGCTCACGCACCTTGAGTGAAGCCCTAACACTCTACGACACGCAACCCCAGTGCTGGAAAGAAGAGGCTGTGCTGGTAAGAAGACCAACCAGTGCACCTGACAGAACACCTTGAGCTCTCCTTTTCACTGGGCAAGAATGCTGAGGGAAAAATGAGGAACAGCGAAGCTCTTCCTACTGCTCTGGCAAAAGGGCTAAAACTAGGTGCTCTACAAAAACAACAAAAGGAGAAAGAGATTGGGGTGGGGCTAAGGGAAGAAAAGCAAATAAAGTAAATAACAGCTGAGAAGGAAGGGAAGGAAGAGAGAAAAATAAAAGGGCATGATAAAATAAATGTTGTCTGGCTATGGGAGCAACAGTAGCAGGGGAAAAATTATCTCCATTATATATACTGCCCTTAAATATCATACAGTATACAAGGATCTTAGGAACTGGTTTTCCATTTGGGCACTATTTTACTGCAGTTGACATTGCAGCCAGTCAGTGTTTGTGTTATACACACCCTCACACAAACTAATCAAAGTTCAACATCCACTAAAGATTCACCCATGCAGAGAAGAGGTGAATAGAAGATATAGTACCACAGAATATTGCTGGGTAGATGCGACTGGCAGGAGCGGGGGTGGATAAGAGACTGCAGAGTACTGAACAGGCTGTGAAGAAGACTGCAGAGACCGGATAGGCTGAAGAGGTAACAGTTTTATAAACATAGTTAATACCAGAGAAGAAAAATGGGAAAAAATTGAGTAAATTGAGGTTTTTTGCAATAGCACAAGACAATATAATGTAATAGAAAATTAAAAAACTTCATAAAGTAAGAACTAATGTGTTTTTAACATATCAAGAAGTGCTTATTTGTTATAATTAATACATAATAAGCTATATGACAAAGCAGCAAAAGATAATTTAAACATGGATCATATTGCTATTTTCAATAGCTATATGTAAACCACGTTTATAATAAAGATAACACGTACATATTTCAGTTTTTAAATCCAGAATTAAGCAAGTACTAAAATCAAATCAAAATGTGCCATGTTATTATAGAGCAAAAGGTGCATTTTTAAATACAACTGCATTTACCACTCCTTACATGAATATTAGGGGCATTACTAACAACATTTACACTATGTGACTAATGTAGTATGTAAATATAGAAAAAGATTTTGGCAACTCAGTGTCTTAGACACAGATATGTCTATAATGCAAGATTACTGTGTCAGAGAAGCAAGCCTGCAGTCCACCAAGTCTGAAATTATTATGGAGAAGGCAACCACAGCTCTTGGGAGGAGGAAAGAAAAACATACATTCTGCCTTGCTCTTTATCCCACATACTGGTAATAGGCAGTATGGATGAGCATGATCAGTTTCACCAAAAAAAAAAAAAAAAAAAAAAAAAAAAAAAGAATTAACTCTAATAGGCTGCAGCGCTTAAGCTATAGTATAGGTTGCAAACTGAGCACATAAGACAGAGGATTTAATACAAGTAGACAAAGATCATGGTGATGGTAAAAAGCCGATGAATAACTTTTCAACAAGTCTGAGCCAGATGTGTATCACTACCTAAGACTGATGAGGCAAATGACTGTACTTAGATGCTTGCAATCACTACTGTTAAAGTAGGACTGTTTGGGAGCTGGGTGTGGGGGGGCTCATCAGCCTTAAAGTTATCTGTTAGCTTCCTCTAATACAAGAGTAGGAGGTTAAACAGATCCAATTCTTCATGTCATTACACATCACTGTGTGATGTACAAATTAATCCTCTGAAAAAGTGTCATGTGGTGATTTCATGACAAATTAAGAGATTTGGGACAGGAACTTGAAGAGAAAGGGTATGTAGTTCTCCGTGTTAAAATGAAGTAATTAGTCTAATATACAGTACCAGGAGAGGGCAGAAGGGATAGACACTTCGGCCCTTGTTAAATGTTTACCATTTGAGCCCTGGTTCAGTTACTTTCGTTCTGCTAAGCAGTAACAGCGGTGCTAATAAGGTGGCGATGCTTGCTACATCCTTGATATCAGAACCTTGACAGTTCATCTTTCTGCTTTTTATGTGTTTTAGGAAAACGGGACTGCCCAGTCACATCGTCTGGAAGACTGGCAGGTCTGGTGATTAAAAAGAATATTCAGTTAATGTATGTGGCTAACTTATGTTTCTTTCAAAAAATTCCACAACTACTCATGTTTACGAATGTCTTATTATTGATTGGCAAGAATGCTCAGTTGAGCATTATGTATTTGACATGTGCACCTGTGATAGGATGTGATTAGCTGCTGGTTGCTGCTGAGGTGCTGGTGGGGGAGGTGGTTGCTGTGGCAGTCCAGGCACTTGGGTCCTAGCAGGTTGCTGAAGCATAGGAGGGTTATACACAACAGGAGTGCCATCTGGGTTAATGAACGGCTGACCTAGGGTGTGGAGAAAAAAAAAAAGGACACATGTTATTTAGGCTAAGGACAGACTGACAAATATAGTTAAATTCAACAATCTCCAAAATAAAGTCCGATACGATAACATGAGATCTGAAGGCAATATGTTCTGTTATACCAATTTTTGTTACATTCCTAAAAGCTTGCCATTACAATTAGAATGGCAATTACCAAAGGCCTCATTTGCAAGACTAATTTTAATTAAAAGGCCATATGTTTCTGCGGTATATAGCCATTGTGTCCAAAAATAGCTAGTCATTTACAAAATGCAAACTTATGGACTAAATGGGATGACAAATATGTCTAACTCTTGAAAGATCTTTTTCAATTATGTAGACTGAAAAAATATAAGATGCAGAAGAAAAATTCACAAAATGGTTTCTCTCTCCTCATATCCTTAGCAATTTAAAATGTCTCTTTTCAGCCAAAATGTTCAGTAATGTAAAAAAAAAAAATCTTTCTCCATAAAAACAGTACTTATAATTACTCTCACCTTGACTGTCATTAAGAACCTTTAAAAGAGCCATTGTCCTAAAGTGAATTTATTTGAAAGATCAGTTCAGCTGAAAGATTACTACTAAAATCCCATGCAATATTTGTAACGCAAACATTGCAGCAGTCTGCTAATATTAAAGAATCAAAAAGTGAAAATTATTAAAAACTGACTGGGTAATAGTGAAAATGACTGATTTCAATGTTTGAACTTAGCAAAGATGCAAAAAGGAAACAACAACAACAAAAAGGGCAAAAAGTAAAGATAGATTTTAAAGCTTTTCATCATAATCTAGGGTTGTATTATTATCACTTAAATTTAGCCAGAAAATTTCCATTTAAAGAGAAGGAACAGACAATTTCCCATCTCATTTCCTTACGTTAGCCTGAGCCTAACTAGTCTGGTAATTATGGAATTGCTGAGAATTTCTTATTTAGTGTAGGCAGTGGTGCTTACACATTTGTGTTTGTATGCTAATGAAATATTTATTTACCTATGGATTAGGTCACATTACTACAGGGAAAGAAATTTAGTTCCCACATGGTATTTCAATAAGGGGCCCAAGAGGGAAGCTAGATGAAGGAAATTAAATAATACCACACAAATAGCCTACAGAAGGATGTGGGAAGGATCCAATGTTCAGTCTATGTCCAGACTTGGTGCTGAGTGTATTTCTCAGCTTGAGTAGGCACACTCATGCTGTGCGTGGACACAAGTGAACAGCACCACAGTTTAGCTGTCTCAGTTATGTACCCACAGGGTTCACTGGGTTTGTACGGTCTGTGCTACTGCAGTCACACTACTATTTTTAGCATGATGGCTTAATCGAAGTTGGGAACTGACACCTCAGCCTCAACTATGGATGTAGCTTAACACGGGGCCCATTCATTTACATGTTCCATCTACAGTAAAACTCCAATTGTCCGGCATCCAGTGGTCTGGCACTCCAGATAGTCAGGCGCCAACTGGAACCCAGAAGTGCTCCAACCAGCCAGACAGTTGGAGCTCCTATGAGCCCCATGCGCTCTCATGGGCTTGGAAAGGGAAGGGGAGAAGAGGAGAAGGAGATTATACATACCCTGTGATGGGTCTGGCCAGGGAGCAGGGTACGGCGCAGCGAGGGGCGAATCCTCCGCCGTTTTGCAGAGAGGCGGGGGAAGCCCCGCGCAGCCGCCTGCTAAAGGCCAGCTGGGGCTGCAAGCGGCAGCGGCGGACTTGGGGAAGCGGAGGGGCAGAGCAGCTGGGGTACTGCTGGGTTGGTCTGGCAGCGCTGCCCCTTACCTGAGGGCGGCTGCGCAGGGCTTCCCCAGCCTTTCTGAAAAACAGCAGAGGGTTCGCCCCTCGCCGCACCGCTCCCCGCCGACCCCCCTTTCTCCGCCGGCCGGCAGACCCGTCACAGCCCCCTCGCCGGAGTACCTCCTGATACTCCAGCATTTCCAATAATACAGCACCCTGTGGGTCCCAAAGGTGCCGGATTATCGGAAGTCTACTGTATATTAGATTTGGCTTAATACTTCTCCTTCAACCTCAGTGGCTGAGGATCCATGGAGATATTCTTTACAGACTTCAGGAGTCAAAGTTTTCTCATTCCTCCTCACTTTCCTGCCCCCCATCCTGCCCATATTCTAGACTCATTAAGATCACTCTTATCCCCACTGTGAGAAGGAGAGGGAGAGATGGGCGAAGAGCCTTCTCAGACTGTCTGGAAGAGAGAGAAGAGAGAGAGGAAACAATAATTCTCTAAAATCTGCAGAAATCACTGTCAGAGAGAGTAACAATTTAACCTGTGGTCTTTGAGCTCTAACTCATGATAAAAGCTAGGAGAGTCATTACTTCTTCCTAACTGCCCATGAATATTGGTTATAATCTGGGAACTCTTCTGAACAGAAATGTTGCTGATATTCACACTGTTTTGGAAGAATATTAATGTTATTCAATCATTGGTACTGAACAGTCTTTTCTTGTAAACATATCAAACAATCCCGCTATAATGAAAGCAAAATTAATGATTGAGAAACAGTCTAAATATGTAATTAATGGGACATGCTATTTGAAATCAAGACAGTTTTATAAAGTGAATTAACAAAACACAGGAAAACTAACTAAGTATATAGGAGCAAAAATGACTAGACACAAAACCTGTGAAACACAAAGTGAAAGAACGGAGGAAAAGAGAAAGGGGTTTTCTCTTTAAATTAAAATTTTAGGGATTATTTATATCAGTAAAGATCATAAAATGATCCAAATATGATTTTCAAGTTAATATTTTTTTGAAGGTACAATGACTGACCAATTTAGCAATGACTCTGCAAACTTCTAATCATTAAACCCAGTGAATACAGGAGAGCTAAACTGACTGGTAAATTTGAGACATTAGATAGCAGGAATGTAGGGATTATTGCACCTTTATTTGAATAACAGTGTAGCTGTTAATCAGTACCTGGACAGGGAAAGCATCATCATCTAGCCAGCAGGAAGCCTGTTTACTTACGGCTCTGGCTAAGACTTTTTTAATTCCAGTATAGTCAGAACCTACAGTTCTGAATGTGTGTGTGTGTGTGTGTGAGAACACTTCATCTTGCCATTAACAGTGATGTGGCATAATATAGATAAATGGTCAATTGGTACATGGGACATCCACTATGGAATTGTTTTTTTATTATTAGACCAGGAAAGTCTAGAGTGCTGCTGCAGTACCTAGCCCTAAAATACCAAATACACCATCACTAGTATGCAATAACCAACAAGGTGCTGGGAAATGCTTCCTATTTCTGGTACTGGTTTCACAGTTTATAGTATAGCTGGCTTTAGCCATTCCTTATGTAAGGCTCAGATGGACAAACATTTAAGTAAATGGTACAAGTACAAGCTGAACCATGAATGTAAAATGTTTGCTGTCATATGGCTTACCATATTAGCACAAGAAAAAATAGTCAGGACTGAAAGACAACAGATTTATTTAGTTGAGTACAAAACTAGAGTTTCAGGAGTGAAACAATTTAACTTCCATCCCCCCTGCCTCAAAATATGACCTTGAGTGAAACAAAAAGGACACTAATGAAATAAAAACAAATTTAAAATATGTAACTTACTATATATTATAATTATTAAGATAGAGATGTAGCTTGATAAGAAATCCCAAATATCTCATATTTTATCATTTAAAATGATCAAAGAACCTTTGTTTACACTAACTTGATTATATAAAAAGTAACCCCAAATATTTGATTTGTTACAAATAATATATTATACATTTATAATAAGTACTGCTGATCGTTTTTGGTAGTTCCTCAAGCACAGACAGCCTTATTGTAACCTGTAGGTTAATCTAATCTGGTAACAAACAGCAGATTTCCTCCCACCCCTACTATTGTGTGTTAACCATTATCCTTATATATCAGAACAGCGTTAATATTACGTACACTGAGAAAATAATAAAAACATAAGATACTGAAAACATTTGGGTGGTGGGGGGAGGGAGGAAAAAGACAACACTACAATACATTCACAAGTTAAACAATTTACATGTTATTCCAAAATTCTAAACTTTAATAAAAACATCCACAACTGGATACCAACCTGTTTGAGGGTTGATCAGAATACTGCCAGGTGGTATGCCTGCCGCTTCCAAGGGAAGCAAAAAGAAGCTAGTGCTAGTAGGTGTCACTTGCCCACTTATGCCACCATCAAAGGAAAGAGATTTACTAGAGCTGATAGTTGGATAGACAGCAGGTGTGCCATGAGAAGGCTGGCTTAGAGCTGTGACTGGAAGAGGTTGCTGGGTGTGAGAAAGAGAACCCGTGGATGACCCTACACTACTAGAAGACTCTGAACCTAGGAAAGGAGTAATGAAAAATTGTTTTTACCTAGAGACAGAAACATTACACATTTAAATACATAATTTTTAAAGCATACCCTTAAACAACAGCATGTAACTACAAGATCGAACTACGAATTTTTCAATACCATCTGAGTAAAGTACATCCATTACAAGTGTCTTTCTGTAAACTCAGGGACTGATTCTACACTGCCTCTTTGTTTAGTCTTTTACACCAGAACAAAGTGAATATCAAATCAAAATGGGGGCATAGTATACTAACTTTGCATAGATGCCAATGACTACATAATGTGCAAGAGACTGGAGAATCAGGCCCCGAGTTCTTGGTAGCCAAAGCATGAAACTAAAAGCAATTTTCCAATAACCTAGCCACTGAGAGGTCCCTAGATATTTTTGAAGTGCACTTGTCTTTTCCTAAAGTCCCCTTCGTATACATAATATTTTCTATGAGATCTTTGCTATAATAGTTGCATAACATGCAGGTGCAGAAAAATAATGGCCATGTTTAAGCAGAAGTAATCTTAATCAGCAGCCAATAAATAATCTAGAAGAGAAAATAAAACTCAAAATAATGCTATCATGAAAATTATGTTTCTTTTAAAAATCAATTAAATTATTTTAAGATATCAGCTGCCTTTGCAGATAATTAATAATTATAAACATTTTATATTTGTATTGCATTTTTACTCATACATCTCAAAACAGTTAAAGATAAATATTATTAGCATAATTTTACAAATGGGGTAACTAAGGTACAAAGAAATTAAGTAAACAGCCCAATCCACAACCATTGTATCCCAGTACTATGATCAATCTCCATTTTCTCATATATCCTTGACTTGATTTCACAGTTTTCTTACGTCTGCATCAGATTCTAGATTACGTAGAAACATTAGACTCATCTTTAACCATTTTGATTTATATACATCAAAGCCCAATTTTTTTTATTATTATATATATATAACTTTTTACTTTAGATGACCACAAACTTTGACTGCAATGAAACAATCACCATCAACCACCTTTTTAAGTTAGGATCCCACTTTCAGAAATCAGAATAAAATGGTTGATTTTTAGGAAGATATTTTGTTCTAATTTAAATGTGTGAAAATCTTTCTATAACATATCTGATATAGACGATGATATAATGTACTTTGACTTTGTTAAAAGTCACCAAATAGTGCTATTCCATTGCTCAACTAAATAACTTAAATTTATGCTACAGATGTTGAAATATATACAAAGTAATAAAGATACATTTCTCAACTAACAACATTTTATCAGATCTTCATTTCATACTGAAATTCTGCTTTTAATGTTAGTATCATCTGTTTTACTGCAATATGCTTTATGTACTTTATTTCCCTTTTATATTTTGGTGTGGGGAAGTGGGTGTTTAAGGGGCAGTTAAATGTTTAATGGATATTTGCTCAAGACAGGGTTCATCACACTGACTGAAGCCAGGCATAAATACAGACAAACACTCACATCCTTTTACTTCCCTATAAACACTACCTGTAATCTTAACAACTAGACTTGCTTTTTTCATTCAAGCCCTGAAACGCCCCGACGCAGATCACTTAGACAGGTCACCTATATTTTAGTATGTCCTATAAGGCTGCCAAATTGGTTTCACCTTCTACCCCAGTAGGACTTCAACTAAGATCTTCTGAAACAAAGTACTGTTTCTACATAAAGAATAAATTACCAGCTAATGTAATTCACAGATTATCATAGAATGAGTACATAATTCAATCTTCCCTGGATTTTGCAGAAAACAGTTCACTATGATGACAATTTACATTATTGGGGTTTATTCTGAATTAAGTGTAAACTTGATTTGTAAAACTACCAGTTAGAAACACTGGAACAAATATGAATAATCCTCCATAGGCTTTATTACTGAAAGGGACATCAACACACAGTTTTCTACAAGTATGCATGCAACTTTGACTGAAGAGATGAACTGAAGCAGTTCTTAACTCTAACTCTTTCCCCACCCTTATAAAACAGTACATTGTTTTATTCTGACAAGTGTTTCTACCTATTTTCATGGGATACAGAATCAACTCACTAGCCAGCAAAGGCTCTCTAACTTGCTATTGGTTTCACAACTAGCGTTTCAAGATCTTCAATTCATTTCCAATATGAATTCTATTTCTATACAAAGTTACACACACAATGGGGCCTAATCCTACAGCCAATCTTAGCATACAACACACATTGCAGACAATAGTTGTTTTGTGCAGAGAGGAGTTAGAAGATTGGACCCTGTGCCTATGTATAGTGTGCATTAACTATCAGGGCCCTGTGCCTATGTATAGTGTGCATTAACTATCAGGCACACTGATGTTTGCTGCTACATAAAACTATTTACTTGTACAAATATATTATACCTGTCTTAGACAGCTTGCCTGTGCTTTTGCTGCTTCCAGAGCTATCTCCTCTTGTCAGAACTGAAATCCCACTGAAGCTGCTGGCTTTTGTTACAGCTGGCTTCAAATTACGGCTGGAACTATCAGAATCTGTGCTGCTCCAGGGACGGGGTTCAGAATATTTCAGCTCATTCTCAGTACTGCTTTGATGGCTGTTGGTGGATCTCCCTGAAGCGTCCTTATTTACTCTGTAATTCATAAACTAAATTTTTAATACAAGAATAATTTGCAAAATAAGGAAGAAAAATTAAGATGAAATACACAAATACTTTAAAATTCAAAATAATGCATTCAATACCTAAATATCTGCCGCCTTTGCTGTGTACTATTAGTTTCCTCCTCTTGGATTCTGTTGACATTTTTAACAAGATAGCTTAGTTTTTATTAAGAAAGTATATATAGGAACCAATTTAAATTGTGAATTTCTTACCTTCTCTCAATAAGATAATTCTCTTGGGAACACAGGGACTGGGGAAAAAGTATAGAATAAAATGTAATTTAAATTTTTTGTTTTAATGGTGCATAGTGTGTGTAATCAAGACGAAACCCCAATGTGTTAGTTTGTTATTCCAATATTTCCTGGATAATATTCCAATCTTCTTCTGTATTGATGATGCCTTTAAACTTTGTGTCATAAGCAGATTTCATTAACACACTCTTACTTTTTGAGCCAAAATAATAAATGAAATATTAAATAAGGTCAGTCCCAAGATTGTTTCTCAAGGAACTCCACCAACTAATTCCTTTCCCTAAAAGTTCATCTTTCAGTACAAACCCTTTTTTCCACTTCAGCCATGTCCTTACCCATTTCACAGTTTTTGTAATAATGCCCATCTTCTCCAAAATTAACTACTAATAATTTTCCAGTGATGCCATATCAAATGCTTCACTGAAGTTTAGTGAGATTAGATACTACTCCATTTCCCTGAACCCTCCCCTACAATAATCAGTTATCTTCTCAAAGATAGGTATCTGATTAGTTTGGCAGAATCCGCATTTGGAAAACTAATATTGAATTTTATTCCATTTTCCATTTACTTCTATATCTTTAACCAGCTTTTTCCTTCAATGTTTGTTCTGAAGCCTTGCATATTATTGGAGGTCAGACAGATGGGTCTGTAGTTGCCTGGATCACTCCTTCCCTTCCCATCTCCCTAATTAAATATAGGGACTATGTTTACTATTCTTCAGTTGAGTGTTTCCATCCCAATGTAAAGTTTTATTGCTATAATTTTATATGACAGTTTTCAGTATGCTGCTATGGAGATTATCTAGATCCCCTCACTTGTGTGCATTATTATCTTTGAAGTTTATTTCCACCTTGGATATAACAACCCCAATTAGCTATCCTGCCTATTCCTCGTGTTCTACATTATTATTTTTACTGAATATTGAGGCAAAGTGCTCATTTAAAAGTTTGTGTCTCATACCTACACCACTGCCACTGGATAGGAGAGAGAAAGAAAGGTCAGGGCAAAACAGGGAGGCAAAGTCAAATCAGTATCTTAGATGCCTGTATACAAATGCGAGCAGTATGGGTAATAAGCAGGAAGAACTGGAAGTGCTAATAAATAAGTACAATTATGACATTGTTGGCATCACAGAAACTTGGTGGGATAATACACATGATTGGAATGTTTGTATGGAAGGGTACAGCTTACTCAGGAAGGATAGACAGGGAAAAAAGGAGGAGGTATTGCCTTATATATTAAAAATGAACACACTTGGAGTGAGGTGGAGATAGACATAGGAGACGGAAGTGTTGAGAGTCTCTGAGTTAGGCTAAAAGGAGTTAAAAACAAAGGTGATGTCATGCTAGGAGTCTACTACAGGCCACCTACCCAGGTGGAAGAAGTGGATGAGACTTTTTTAAAACAACTAACAATATCATCCAAAGCCAAAGATTTGGTGGTGATGGGGGACTTCAACTATCCAGATATATGTTGGGAAAATAACACAGCGGAGCACAGACTATCCAATAAGTTCATGGACTGCATTGGAGACAACTTTTTATTTCAGGGGGTTGAAAAAGCTACCGGGGGGAAGCTGTTCTATATTTGATCCTAACAAATAGGGAGAAACTGGTTGAGAATTTGAAAGTGGAAGGCAGCCTGGGTGAAAGTGATCATGAAATCTTAGAGTTCACAATTCTAAGGAAGGGTAGAAGGGAGAACAGCAAAATAGAGACAATGGATTTCAGGAAGGCGAATTTTGGTAAGCTCAGAGAGCTGATAGGTAAGGTCCCGTTGGAAATCAAGACTGAGGGGAAAAACAACTGAGGAGAGCTGGCATTTTTTTGAAAGGACACTATTAAGAGCCCAAAAGCAAGCTATTCTGCTGTGTAGGAAAGATAGAAAATATGGCAAAAGACCGCCTTGGCTTAACCACGAGATCTTGCATGATCTAAAGATAAAAAAGGAGTCATATAAAAAAGGGAAAATAGGACAAATAACAAAGGATGAATACAGGCAAACAACACAGGAATGCAGGGGCAAGATTAGAGAGGCAAAGGGACAAAATGAGCTCAAACTAGTTACGAGAACAAAGGGAAACAAGAAGACTTTTTATAAATACATTAAAAGCAAGAGGAAGACCAAGGACAGGGTAGACCCACTGATCAGTGAAGAGGGAGAAACAGTAACAGGAAACCTGAAAATGGCAGAGATGCTCAATGACTTCTTTGTTTCGGTCTTCACCGAGAAGTCTGATGGAATGCTTAACATAGTGAATGCTAGTGGGAAGGGGGTAGGTTTAGAAGATAAAATAAAAAAAGTTAAAAATCACCTAGAAAAGTTAGATGCCTGCAAGTCACCAGAGCCTGATGAAATGCATCCTAGAATATTCAAGGAGCTGATAGAGAAGGTATCTGAGCCTCTAGCTATCATCTTTGGAAAATCATGGGAGATAGAAGAGATTCCAGAAAACTGGAAAAGGGCAAATATAGTGCCCATCTATAAAAAGGGAAATAAGAACAACCCAGGAAACTACAGACCAGTTAGTTTAACTTCTGTGCCAGGGAAGATAATGGAGCAAGTAATTCAGGAAATCATCTGTACACACTTGGAAGGTGGCAAGGTGATAGGGAATAGCCAGCATGGATTTGTAAAGAAAAAATCATGTCAAACCAATCAGATAGCTTTCTTTGATAGGATAACGAGTCTTGTGGATAAGGGAGAAGCGGTGGATGTGGTATACCTAGACTTTAATGAGGCGTTTGATACGGTCTCGCATGATATTCTTATCAATAAACTAGGCAAATACAACTTAGATGGGGTTACTGTAAGGTGGGTGCATAACTGACTGGATAACCGTACTCAGAGAGTAGTTATTAATGGTTCACAATCCTGCTGGAAAGGTATAACAAGTGGGGTTCTGCAGGGGTCTGTTTTGGGACCGGCTCTCTTCAATATCTTCATCAATGATTTAGATATTGGCATAGAAAATACGCTTATTAAGTTTTCTGGGAGGGGTTGCAATTAATCTGGAGGATAGGGTCATAATTCAAAATGACCTAGACAAATTGGAGAAATGGTCTGAGGTAAACAGGATGACGTTTAATAAAGACAAATGCAAAGTGCTCCACTTAGGAAAGAACAGTTTCACACATACAGAATGGGAAGCAATTGTCTAGGAAGGAGTACGGCAAAAAGGAATCTAGGGGTTATAGTGGACCACAAGCTGAATATGAGTCAGCAGCGTCATGCTGTTGCAAAAAAAGCAAACATGATTCTGGGATGCATTAACGGTGTGTTGTGAGCAAGACACGAGAAGTCATTCTTCCACTCTACTCTGCGCTGTTAGGCCTCAGTTAGAGTACTGTGTCCAGGTCTGGGCACCGCATTTCAAGAAAGATGTGGAGAAATTGGAGAGGGTCCATAGAAGAGCAACAAGAATGATTAAAGGTCTAGAGAACATGACCTATGAAGGAAGGCTGAAAGAACTGGGTTTATTTAGTTTGGAAAAGAGAAGATTGAGAGGGGACATGATAGCCATTTTCAGTTATCATCTACAAGGGTGTCATAAGGAGGGAGAAAACTTGTTCATCTTGGCCTCCGAGGATAGAACAAGCAGCAATGGGCTTAAACTGCAGCAAGGGAGGTTTAGGTTGGACATTCGGAAAAATTTTCTGTCAGGGTAGTCAAACACTGGAATAAATTACCCAGGGAGGTTGTGGAATCTCCATCTCTAGAGATATTTAAGAGTAGGTTAGATAAATGTCTCTCAGGGATGGTCTAGATAGTATTTGGTCCTGCCATGAGGGCAGGGGACTGGACTCGATGACCTCTCAAGGTCCCTTCCAGTCCCGGTATTCTACGATTCTTTTCTTGTAGTATTTTTATTTATATGGCTACAAATGTTTTGCTATTTGTTTTAATTCCTTTGCAGTTCTAACTCATTTTGATTTTTTGGCAATATTCACTTAAATCTTGCAATTTCTGACGTCAAGATACAGCTTTCTTGATAGATCAAGCCTTTCTTCCAGGCTGTCTGCTTAAACATTTGACCTAAAGTAATTCCAAATCTCATCGAGATTTAAATCTCTGAGCTCATTGTTCTAACGCATTTAACTAACCAGTTCTCAATTTCTCAAACTCTGCCCTTTTAAAAACAAAAAAGCTTTCCTTATCAACTTTTTGTATTAGCCTTCCATTCATTTTCAAATTAATCAGCTCCTGATCATGTGATCCAATGCTATTTTTATGACCACTTCTTCTATAATGCCCTCTCTATTTAATAACACATCGCCCCTTGCTAGTTATATGGTGAAGAAATCTGTTGGCTATTACCAGGGCTCAACAAATTATACAGTCTACTTGCCCGTGGCAAGTAGATTGTAACCCGGAAGAGCCGGGTTCTGGCAATCTGCGCATGCGCAGATCACCGGACACTGTGGCTGGCGAGCGGGGCTCTCCATGGTTTGGCAAGCCCTGGCTATTACATCTAGGAGTAATTGGACCCTACCATTATTAGTAGTATTTGCTCTCCAATCTATAGCTGCGAAATTAAAGTCTCCCATATCAACAAATTCTGGGAGTAGTTCTCTTTGGCTATGTCTAGACTGCAGACTTCTTTCAGAAGAAGCTTTTCCAGAGATCTTCCAAAAAAAGTCTTCCGAAAGAGAGCATCCCCACTGCCAAAGCACATCAAAAAAGCGATCTGCTTTTTCGAGAGACAGCATCTAGACTGAATGGATGCTATCTCGCATGTAAGCTGTGATTACTATGGACGGAGTGGCCACCAGGACACCTGCGCTTTTTCCTCTTCTTTCGAAAAAACATCCTCTTCCTCGTTCACACACGCCTATTTCCAAAAGAGCTCTTTCAGAAAAAGGCTTCTTCCTCTTGGAAAGAGGTTTACCAATGTCAGAAAAAAACCCTCTGTTCTTTTGATTTTTTTTTTTTAAAGAATGTGATTGCAGTGTGGACGGAAGTGAAGTTTTTATGGAAAAACAGAAGTTTTTCCAGAACCCCCTCCCCCAAACCTCTGCAGTATAGACATACCCTTTCTTAGGATACGTTTACACTGCAAGCTTATTTCGGAAAAAGCTATTCTAGAAGATCTCTTCTGGAATAGCTTATTTCAAAATAGAGCGTCCACACTACAGGGAAGCCTCAAAATGTAGCAGTCAGGCTCGCCTAATGTGGACGTGCTATCTTGATTTAGAGCCTCAGGAGGCACTGGGGAGCAACGTAAGAACAGCTATACTGGGTCATATTTTCTGTCTTATTAGCTATCCATATTTTAATGACTCCTAACATTCTATTTGCCTTTTTGACTGCCACTGCACACTGAGTTGATGTTTTCAGAAGGAATAACTTAGAATGGCCCTGGTGAGGAGCTATTTTGACATAGCAACAGTGGCGTGTACACCTATGACCTTTCCTGAAAGAGCTTTTTCGGAAGAGGCGTTATTCCTTGTGGAATGAAGTTTACCAATGCTGGAAAAAGCCCTTAGTTATTTTGATTTTCTTCTGAAATAACACAGTTGCTGTGTGGACTCTTGCATTCTTTTTCTGGAATGACGACCGTTATTCCAGAATAACAGTGCAGCGTAGACATACCCTAATGGTGCCTACTTTATCCATATCCAAATATATCTCTGCAGGGTCTAACAGATCCTTAGCCCTACTCCAGTACTTTCACAGTCTTTTCCCAAAATGGTTTTGGCCCAAACCAATCCTGTTTTATCCATGCTATATTTTCTTATTTATTTACAGTCTACTCCATTACTGATGTACAGTGCTACCCATCCCCACCTAAATACTCTGTTGGCCAAAAGAATCCAAACTTAAATGTCTGGCTCAAACATACCAACAGTTATCTATTTGGACAAGAGGGTTAAACAATTGTTTCTTAGTTTAGATTAACTGCTTTCTAAAGGAATTAGAAGGCAAGGAAAATATACAAATTATAATAAGAAAAAGAAAAGTTTGAGGTAAGTACTATAGAAGTCAGGATACTATGTTAAAAGTTTGTTCTTTTCTGCTGTTGGACAAAGTGAATGAATAAAATGCTTTTCAAAATACAGAGGTGCACCATACTAGTTTTCCAAAGTTTATTTCTCCGCATTTTAGAATGACAAACTATTTTTAGGTTTCTTGTGCAGATAATTCAAAAAGGCAATTAAGTAAAAAGGTTTCTTTTAATACTGATGTCATTCCCTTTTTGTTTTGTTTTTATTTATTTCAGAAGACAAGGCTGAATCCCTGTTATCACTGCCAAGTTAAGGTTACTCGGACACAGTGAGTTGGATATTTTACTCGCTTGCACATTATCATAATAACCAAAATCATCAAAACTGTTAAGTAAATATTGTTTTTACTGTAAATAGATGAAAATCTACATCAGTAAAAAAAATAATTTAAAATAAAACTATGGGTACATTTATATATGAAACAGACTGAAAAAAATTCTTAAGACAAAGATTCAGTAAGCTTTCTTTTTGACTGAATACCTACATCTTGTGCAAATATTCGTTCTCTAGCTCTCTGGTATTCTTCTTCTCGTTCTTCTATAGATTTGCTTCTTCTATCATCTTTTAAGCGTATTCGCATCTACATTAAATTCAGTACATGATTAAATTTAATACCAATTTCTACGTGAAAACTATGAATTTATAGGCAAGGCATCAATTTGAAAAAATAAAATACAATTTAATACATTTACCTGGTTATCATCTTTGTCTAAACTAGAGTTATCTCTTTTAAGGATATAACGTTTCTGAAAATCTTCACTTTTCTCATCCTTTATATGCTCACAAAACTTTTGATCAGGGCTAAGGAAAATGGTAATGAAAAAAGTTATATTTCAGACAAATTATAAATAATTTTATAAATATATAAACCTATACATTGTATATCAATGTAAGAAACATACTGGCACCAAGTAAAATAGTTGGGAGAAGCATTCTAAAAAGTATCAGATATAAAATATTACAATTTGATTGGAGTGCTGTTTCAGTAATAAGCTGTTGACCTGAAAACTGTAAAAATATCAAAGGTATAAAGCACTTTTGTACCTGACAACTCTTGCTGTCATGTGGTATACAAAACCTGTTTCTAAGACAGATCTATTCTTCCTTCAAAGTATGTTTTCAAATTTCTAGTTAAGGCAGCAAACAAGCAGGTTTAACTGAGGGGCTCAGAAGTGTCCCATAATCCATAGTTGTAGCAATTCAAGAGAATTCGGGAAGTGCATGACATAAGTGTCTACTATGAAAACTGTTTAAACAATCAACACTTACTTCAAAAGAATTTAGAATAAAGAGATGGGAGTGATGGAAAACAAATTAAACAGTTAAAATTTGTTAGAAAAAAGGAGTCGGAAGAATACAATCATGCAAGCAAGCAGATGTCTTGGAAGAATGCAGGAAGATGACAAAGCCAGAATTTAGGATAGGGTTGTTGTATTTTTTGAATTCTAACTGCCTTATAAATGAATCATGAGACTCCCTCCAAACTACTGTTTGGTACCAAAAACTACTGACTATAACGGCAATTATGCTAAATTATTTATAAATACATGATCTGTTCTCAGACAACTAGAAGGTATTTGGTAATAGAAGGGTGTAACATATATATGGTCTGTATTTCGGGGTGGGGTGGTTTAGTTATTACTCAGAGCATTTGTATAAAAGCAGGATTTTTCTTCCTTATAACACAAACTGCAGTACTTTTAACCAAACCTAACTAAATGGTGGCTGGATGCCCAAACATAATTAGCAGGCATTTCAGAGAACCTTTAGACTGTCTTACCTCTTTCTTTTAAAGATCTCTGAATTTACTGCCCTGCAATCACCAACTTCCCACTCCACTGAGACGTCCCAGTGTGGACTGGGTTGTTGATATCAGTAACATCACTGATCGACGCTGGAGCAGGGAATCTGCCTATGAGGAAAAGGGAAGTTTGGTTTTATTCAATATGGAGCAGATCTCCAAGATTTTCTTCCTAAATTCTTATTTTATATCCCAAGTGATTTAAAATAAGAATATTGAAAACCTTAAAGAGTCATCCTACTGTCTATAGGTTAAAAGAAATGCCTGCTAATTAATAATTGTGTTGTTAGGGCTTCCAGAGATTATTCACAAGATTGTTAGGTGGATTTTTTTTTTAAAGAAACATTTCAGTTTGCAGTTAAGAGTTCTTCTGCTATTGCTATTTATTCCCCACCTCAGGTAATCATAATCCTTGGTCTGAGGCATCAGATCTTGTGGGTATGGAAATGCCTGATGAGAGATATATGGAATTATAATTTCAGGTAAGGAATTAATAGCAAAACCAGTAAAATAGTAAAAATATTTAGGACCTCAAAATTATGTATACTGTCCATCTTCAAAGCACTCTACAAACATATATTGGTTAAACCTAAGGCCCTTGTCAGAGTTCCATTTATTACTCCCATTTTACAGATTACAAAATTGAAGTAAGTATATTTTGTGGCCCAAAAAACAGAGGGAATCCATGTTAGCACTGAGATTAGAACTCAAGCCCTAGATTTCTGCCCAAACCGCTTAGAACACACCTGTCTCAAAGATCCTGTTCCATGCAAATATACTGAGTAATATAAACAATCAAAAAGTTTAAGAACTACGCTAGTGCATTTTCGGAGAGAATAGCTCTGTGTTGTAAATCATGGGTTTCAGTTACTTCTAAACTTTCTAGAACTACAGAGTTTAACATAACAGTGGGGTTAAATTAGACATCATCTACTTAGATAGGTTGTGTGTGCACATGCATGTATGTAAATCACAGGTCTTTTGGATGAAACAAACTGTGTGCGGATATTGAAGATAAAAGTTAATATATACATTTAAGATAATATTATTGAAAGCTGTTCTCAAAGTTGTCCAATCTGGTTTTTAGAATTTAAGAATCCAGATTTAAACACAATCAAAACACTAAAAATGTTAATAAAGTTCAAGATTGTTTAAAAAGAAAAAACTGACAGGGGAAAGTTATATATAAAATCTGTACCTTAAAAGTTATAATTCAAAATTCAAATAGTAACAAAGTAAACAAGGACAGTTCAAGCAATACCGGAGACCTGCCTAATCCCCTCCCCTAATGGGCCTCCACATGACAGAAGCCAACAGTCAGTGCGACCTCTTGTCACTTCAATTTGCCACAAGTGATCCTATCATTCTAGTTCTGGGGCTCTAGGTAAGCAACAAGAAGTCCATGTAGAAATAGTGGTATGTGTTACTCAACAAGAGTTACAGAAATAACTGATGGCTTTTAAAAAAAAAAAAAAATACAAAGAGCCTTTGATATAACCATGAAATAGATACTGTGATCTCACCAAGAACTCGGGCTCTTATTAATTTAACATATTTTATATTGATGTTCATATTCCACATCATATAGCACTAAATGGATAATAAAGATCTCACTAGACCCATCCTTGGAAGAGAGTGAGCTCCAAGTGCTGATAGATTTGAAGCCACAGTGGTCAATCTAAATGGTATCATTATCTGAATTAGCCTTGAGTAAATCCATGCACCAAAATTGGAAGAATTCTTTCAAAATTATGACAACTTACATTCTTGTATTGCTAGTTTTGTTTACTATCACTGATTTCCCACTCTGGTCCACATTATGTTCCAGTCCAAAGTAAGCAGCTACTCTGTGCAACAGCATTCTATGGTAAGATGTCATGGGAGGGAATTTTTTGCGCGCACTTCTGGAAGAGAAAAAAATACTAGTTTTACAAAACAACAAAATACTTTTGAATAATTTTTTATTAAAATTGCAGCACTTACTCGTTATTACCAATGAAATCTAAAATTTCCTGTTCTAATTTCAGCAGCATCATTCTGTCCCTGAAAATAAAATACAACACTCATATAGGAAACACTCCAGAATTGCAAATATATTAATTATAAACATATATAGATAATATCTCTTCCCGTAATGGCCAGGCAACATTGGCAGTTTATCAGCAGGACAACAAGGTATCTAATTTTCTAGTGTGTGGATTTTTAGATTAGAATGGTTTTGTCTTGTAAGAAACCAGAATACAAATAGCCCAGTTAAACCTTCTCTTCCCATGAGGATCAGCTGACAGAACTGTCATTAGGATGATATGTTCAAGTGAAAAGAATGAAATGGCTTAAGTCACTACCATTGGGGGCTTCTGCAGATCCCTGACTAAAGGGCTGCCCACACTTTTATCTTGGGTATGGCCAGGAGGAGAGATGGCAGTTGTTGAGTCTCTGCAGTCTCAGAGCAGATGATGGATGGTTCCCTGTCTCTGTCTCTCCAATGGCCAATGCAGCTAGCACCCCTTCTACAAAGTGTGTGGGGAAACACTGCACTAGTGCACATGCCAAAGGATCTCAGCAAACACACTGAGCACATTAGGATGAAGGAGGGAAATGCATACCATTTGAATTGCCTTCATGTGCCATTGAAATTCAAATAAGAACTATATTACTTCTTAATCCCATTAATGCCTTAACTAAATCATAAAAGGTTATATGGCTCTAGAATCTAGAACTATATTTCTGTATATGGCTTGCCAAGATATTCCAAAATTTCCATCGAAGAGCTCTGGATAGACACTGACCACACAAAATGCACAATTTCTTACTGTAAACGTAGACATTGTGATATCTTCTATTTAGAACCAACGTAAAATGCGACAATGTTACAGAATATGTAAACACTTGAATCTTTGCCGTTTTCATACCTCACTATAGATAATAGTACATGAATCATTTTTAAAAAATTATAAAGCATTCCTTGAAAAAAATGACTCTTACATATTTTCATTATTTTTGTGAATTGCAGAACTTCATTCTCAATTTCCTCGTCCAGTTAGGAACAGGAATAAAAGATAAAATACTTCATTTTCATAGCATTGTTTCAAATATAGCCCAGGCAGGTAGTGAAAAGTTTCCATCTGTTGTCTGCTTGTAACCCACATAATGTGAGTTTCAATGCCATTGTTGGTATAACTTATCATAATAATGAGTGCAACACGCATTAATTAGAACCCTTATTTGAAGACTCTAGTAAAGGCATCAAGAAATTTTTTACCCCTAGAAGCAGTTAATTCAGATCAAGACTGAAACAAACTGATGGAGGTATGAACGGATGCTTGCCCTGCTGTTGCCAGTACTATATTTTCATGTAACCTGGCAATTTTCAGAAGCACAGATGTTAAAAATGTTACAGATTCTTAAATGTGAAGATGAAGAGAAATGATAATAATTTAGTACAGGGGTGGGCAATAATTTTTGAAGGGGGCCACTTCACAAATTTCTGAAGTGGTTGTGGGCCACCCTGGAAGGGGCAGGGCCTCACCCAGAATGGGCAGGGCCAAGATGCTTCCTGTGCTCCCCCACCCTGGGTATGTCTACACTACCCCGCTAGTTCGAACTAGCGGGGTAATGTATGCATACCGCACTTGCTAATGAAGCCCGGGATTTGAATTTCCCGGGCTTCATTAGCATAAGCGGGGAGCCGCCACTTTTAAATCCCCGCTGCTTCGAACCCCGTGCAGCGCGGCTACACGGGGCTCGAACTAGGTAGTTCGGACTAGGTTCCTATTCCGAACTACCGTTACTCCTCGTGAAACGAGGTGTACCGGTAGTTCGGAATAGGCACCCTAGTCCGAACTACCTAGTTCGAGCCCCGTGTAGCCACGCTGCACGGGGTTCGAAGCAGCGGGGATTTAAAAGTGGCGGCTCCCCGCTTATGCTAATGAAGCCCGGGAAATTCAAATCCCGGGCTTCATTAGCAAGTGCGGTATGCATACATTACCCCGCTAGTTCGAACTAGCGGGGTAGTGTAGACATACCCCCACAGACCCTGATTGGCCTGGGAGCCGGGGGAGTGTGTGAAGTCTTTGCTCCCCCCTCCCCCAGCTTTTTTGAATAAGGATGTTAAAATCATGATTATCTGGCTAATCATGTAGTCAATACAATTTGTATCAACTACACGATTAGTTGATAAGGGGGCTCTCCACAGAGCTGCAACGGGAGCCAGCTGGAGCTAGGAATGAGCAGTCCTGGCTCGTGTTGGCTCTGGACCACTGCGGCTCTGCATTTTAAATGTAGTAAGAACTGTTGGGGTTTAAAATGTAGAGGAGCAGCGTCCCAGACCAGTGCAAGCTGGGACTGCTCGGTCCCAGCTCACGCTGGATCCGGCAGCCTCTGTTCACGGCGGTCTGGGCTGGCCATGAGCCGGGGCTGCTCCAGAAGCAGCCCCTGTTCACAGTGGCCAGAGCAGGCTGTGGACGGTGGCTGCTGCTGGAACAGCCCCTGCCCATGGCGAGCTGGGACCTCCATGAACAGGGGCTGCTGCAAGAGCTACCTCACCTATTCTGCCCCCTGCTGCCTCTAATAGAGCTGGAGATGGTGCTGGGGGGAACCGGCTTTTAAGCTGGTTCCCCCCAGCACTAGCTCCTGTCCCCCCACTCCTTGCTGCCTCTCAAGGGGAGGGAAGCAAGTAGTCAATAACTCCATTTGACCACCCAACAAGCGTAAGATTATCGGATAGTTGAATAGATGACTACTCGCTTACATGATACAGAGGTGGCAATGGGGGAGGGGGAAGAAGAGAGGGAGAGATGTGTGTAGTCAACAAGATTAACGGATAAGCCTAGGCTTATCAGTTTATCTCATAGTCGACTGCACATTGACATCCCCATTCAGAATTTAAAAAAGTAGTTAACCACACCAATTAAACCAGTACATACCCACAATAGTATTGAACTAAGAATAAATTTGGACTCACATACCTGGAGATGGGGATGGTATAAGGTAGGTAAATCAGATGTGCACAAAAAGGGAGAGTGTTTTGGCAGTTGAAAAGAAGAGTACAAAAATCAAGCTCTGATATTTAAACCTTTGTTTTTTTAAACTGTTTTCAGAAACATACTATACATTCATTTTACAGTTCTATGAAATTGAGTGAGGTCAAAATGTTGTATACATTCTGATGCTTTAATATAAGATTTGCTAGACTGCTCCCAGCACCAGAGATCTATTTTGCCTTTAATATTCACATATAATTTCCTTTACAGTGGAAGTGCAGTTACTGTAAGGAAATAACTTTAGAAGTGACACCTTGCATGCCACATACCTCTCTCCTCCATAACTGATATACAAACTTCACACTATCTTTGAGTTAATTTAGATTTTTTCTTACTGACAGTTATGCAGGCTCAATCACCAAAATTGAGATGGTATTTCCTGATTATTTTTTAAACCACCACCACCTAAAACAATTCTGGAATAAGAATGTATCCCTCAAAACCCAGCCTTAGTTTCTTGGCTGTGCATTAGAGTATTCTCCCAAAGATTACAGAGTGATATCAGAGCTGTTCTTGGGAGGCTGATGTTGCCTAACATATCTCTATTTGGCCCTGAAACCTCTTCTTACTTATGAGGAAGAGCAGTGTATGTTCAGTGTATCCTGTTGCCCCCATTCCTCTCTGGAACTCAAGTAGTTTTTCCAGTACCCCCAAAGCCTGCTCACTAGAACTGTCAAATCTGTGGCCAGAAAAACTCTGGAGGCCCATAGAGACGAGGAGAGCATTTGTTTCTTGATGTTCAAAGCAGAAAAAGAGAGTATCTATATTAGTTATGTGGCACTGATAAGAAGAGGTGATGGTTATGAACTCAGAACACCCATTTTGTAGACACAAAGGGTCATATTCCTCATCTTGGTTCCACGGGTAAAGCTTCTTCTAAAGTGATTGCAATTTACACTTATATAACTTGACGTAGAATCTGGCCCATACTGGCAACGCCAATGGGTGAATTCAAGAGTACTTTTTTTTTTTTTTTTACTATAACTAAATCTAAAAAGTATTGACATACTGCAAAAAGAACAAACCTCAGGACCAGTTATTCAACACCAAGTTAGTACTGTAACAGACCAATTTTTTTTCACAACCCAGTACAAATATTACACAAGGATGATATTCCTGCAAACACAAGTAATCCTAGTGAAGTTCTAACATGGATACATGTAGGTCCAGGTCAATTAGGGTACAGGAAAGCCAGCATTTTAAAATGTTTCAACACCCCACATCAAGTATAAAAGATCATGTCTAAGACCTTAGCAAGCCAAGGGCTGTGTCTACACTGGCATGAATTTCCGGAAATACTTAACACGGAATAGTATTCCGTTTTCAGTTTTTCCGGAAAAGGAGCGTCTACATTGGCAGGCTGCTTTTCTGGAAAACCCCTTTTTCCGGAAAAGCGTCTGTGGCCAATGTAGACGCGCTTTTCCGGAAAAGAGCCCCGATCGCCATTTTCGCAATCGGGGCTTTTTTCCGGAAAAGACTACTGGGCTGTCTACACTGGCCCTTTTCCGGAACAGTGTTCTGGAATGAGGACTTATGCCCGAGCGGGAGCAGAATAGTTTTTCCGGAATAGCGGCTGATTTTGTACAGTAGAGCATCGTTGCTTTTCCTGAAATTCAAGGGCCAGTGTAGACAGCTCGCAGCTTATTCCGGAAAAGCGGCCCAGTGTAGACACAGCCAAGGTGTTTCCGGTGAAAGCTCTCAATGTACATCAGATTAATTAAAAAACATAAGAGGTAGCAAAATTAAGTTAAATCAAAACATTTTAATTTAACTTACCTGGGATTACTTTTTAGTGTATTTACTAAAAATTCATGTAGATCTATGCCAGTTGAATCTGTGTATTCTTGGCTGGAATCTACAAACAAATTAACAACATCGTTGACAAGATCATGTGGTCATTCTTTGAATAAGTTGCTTATATTAAAAGTTTAAAGTCCTGCTCATACAAATGAATGAACTAAGCATCTAGTAAATCTAAGATTTAGATCAGAGGTGGGCTATAGCCCACAGGTCGGATCTGGGCCTCAAGTCTTTTAATCTGGCCTGTGGACCACCTCTGTGGCAGGGAGCAGTGACAATCCAAGTTCCTACCTGCTCTCTGTTGCTCTCTGCAGTATGCGGGGAGGATTCATGCCTTGCTCCCATCTCTAACAAAATCTCAGTTCCCAATGCCCAGAAACTGGCCAATAGGAGTGGGGAGATTTTTCTGGGGGGTGAGAGCAGCATGCGAAGCCTCCCTGCGCAACATACAGAGCCACATGAAATGGAGTGGCTGGGGCTGATAGCAGGCAGAGAAGTGCTGCTGGCTGGGAACTGCCTAGGTAAGTGTCTCCTGGCCAGAGCCTATCTCTAGCACTTCACCCCCTTCCACACCCCAACTTCCTCCTACATCCTGCACCTGCTCCTACATCCCTCCACCAGGCCAGAATCCTCTCCTGTATCTGTATTCCATCCTGGACCCTGCAACCAAATCTTGTGCCTCAGGTCACAACCCCCTCCTTCACCCAAACTCCTCTCAGACCCCATACCCTCCTCTCCTGCACCTCTGTCCCCTACCCCAAGCTCCCTTCTACACCAACCTCCGTCCCTGCAGCCCCCCATAGAAAAGTGTGGCCACTGGCCACTTACCAAAATCTTGGAGTGGCCCCCACCCATTAGAAATTATTGCCCTTTCCTGATTTAGATGCATACACTACACATTAGCTAATCAAGTCTCCAAAAAGCAAGGAAGAGTTCTGTATAGTTTAAAAGTCTCTCTTTTACCAGTAGAAGTTGGTGCAATAAAAAACCTACCTTGTCTCTATAGTAACTAAGGAAAAGCAACAAAATCTAACCTTGAAGATTCAATATGAAATCATAGGTTTTATTATTACTTTTGTAGTCAGCAGAAGTAACTGCATATTTTCAAGCATTATAGATTTGCCCTAGACAACATGTAATTCTTTGCAAAATACAAGTCTAATTTTTGTGATGTGAGATTTATTCCTGAATGGTTAGAAGCTCGTGTTCAGTGTACCTCTCCTTTAGTGGAATTTCTCATGTTCAGTGTACCTGTCCTTCAGGGGAATTACACATTTAAGAAAGACCTTCTGAGACCTCTCTTCAACAACTTTCATCCTGTAACTATAACAAACCTTTCAGATTATGTAGTGCCTTTTCTGGTTCCTTCCATTTCAATCTATTAGCTTGGGTACCTTATGCTTTGTGTCTCAGAATAGGCAATATACAAAGAAATTTTAATCGACTTTAGTACCATGTACTGGAACCCACGGCTGCAACATCTGAGCACCTCCTATTGGTCTAATTCTTAGGGCTGTAATGTTAAAAATATACTGAGGCTCCAGCCCATTTCCAAATGAAAATTAGTATAGACTTGTTGCTTGGCCCCAGCTGCCTCTAGTGGTCAGTGAGGGAGCCTTCACTGCCAATCCTCTCCTGGCAGCCAGAAGAGAGCTGCCACCCACAGATTACAGAGAAAGGGTACACAAAAGTTCTATTACTGGAAGCAGTAGTGAGGAGACCAAGACATCTCTCTTCAGAGGTTGTGGGGAGGTGAACAACTAGCTCTGGTTTACAGTACCCCCATTATTTCAAAATAATAAGCGGAGCAGCCATATTACCAAGACTGTTGTTTCAAAATAACAGGCTGGTTATTTCAAAATCTGTACTCCTGTTTATTCCTGGGGGAATAAGCTTATTTCAAAATAGTTATTTCAGGAGTTATTTCAAATTTAGTTATATCAAGATAGTTTCCTAGTGTAGACATGCCCTTAGAATGTTCTTTGCTCAGGCAGATAAGAGTTGAAGTTTCTCTTCTCTTGAAGAAGCCGGAGCACTGGAACAGGGAGCCATCAGTCTACCAAAGAAAAGTACTAGTACACTCTGTCACCAGAACAGGAGACCTCTTGTTGGTGTCTCATGCCAATAGTTCTGCTCCAACAAATATTACTAGGTTACAGCAGAAAGGGGCACCATGCAGGAATAGAGCCAAAGGAGCAGAAAGAGAATTTAAAATTCTGGATTGCCTTAATCCAGTCTGCATTAAACTGCTCTTGAAAACAAACTGCCAAATTTCCAAGAGCATTACTAGTAAAACATGAATGATGCTGAAACAGGAAGTGCTCTTTATTTTTGTTCTTTTATTAAATTCTATTAAATTATTCTATTAAAGGTGTTTGATCATCAAGTTTTTAAGCAAGAACAATTCAGTGATCATCAATGGAAAACTCAACTCTAATTTTGGGTTAAGTTTCTATTTTCAAAATGCTTAAAACTACTAACAGGCATGTAACAAGATGACTTACAACAATTGCCTGTCTCCACTATTCTACCTTTAATTTCCCCATCTCTTTCATAAATTGTTTAGTGAACATATTAAACACACTGCTTAGGTTAAAAACAACATCGGGGTGTGGTTTTCCCCAACCCTGATACTATTCAAAACTTAATTTCAAACTTGGGGGGGGGGGAAGGTGACATCAGTTAAGTACAGTACCCCAACTATTTTCATTTGTGTAAACTTCTCATTTTCAACAAAAACAAAAGGGACTGAAATGCCAGAAGAATGGTTGTTATGGATTTGAAATACATGTTAAATACTAGAAATTTCATTAAAAAAATACTGGTTTTATGGCATTTACAGCCCAATTTGTTTAATTCAAGATGTCTGGAAACGTTTTTCGGGATAACTTATTTGAACAAAAGCGGATCTAAAACTTAAAGATCACCCATTAACTGACATATATATTCTAAGTTTTGCATTTAAGAAAGTGTTGTGCACCACAGGAAGGAACAAATTTATATTATTTTTTGCATATCTGCTATCTCAGGGTGTGTCTACACAGCAGGGCTTACCTTGAAATAAGCCACGCAAACTGAGCTACATCAATTGCGTATCTTATTTCAAAATAAGTTATTTTGAAATAGGGAGCGTCTACACAGCATTTATTTCGAAATAGAGCACTCTTCCTCTGACAATGAGGGTTACAGAGTTGGAATAAGAAGTCTTCCGGTTTGACAGTATTTTGACACTATTTTCAAATAACTGCCTGCTATGCAGATGCAGACTAAGTTATTTCGGAATAGCGCTAGTTATTTCAAAATAGTGTTGCAGCGTGGATGTACCCTCAGTTATCCTCTAATTGTTTTTTGGTAAACTGAAAAGAATAGTGCGTCCCTAACAAACCAGTCCACAACACTGTCAATATTCAAGATATTTTTACTCCTACTATTAATCCACTCCCATCTTCATTCCAAAGGTCTTAGAAATATTTTTTCCTCTAGCGACCTCTGAAGAAGCGATTACATATTTCAGTAAGAATATTGGCTTTTCATGAACATTGGGAAGGAGTAGTACAATGAGACTCCTCCTGTGTACAACCCTTTCCCCAATAGTCAATCAACTATCCCAAAAGATGTGTGAAGATAAGGCAGGCAACATCTTCACTACATCCATGCCAGCCTGCAAAGTGAAGGGGGGAATATGTTAATAGGTCTGCTGTAGCATGCATTCTCTCCTGCAAACTGGGGAACTCCTTCTGAGATAGATTTCCTTTCCCCATGCCCAATAAAAGATTTTCTTGTTTTAAAAAATGAGTTAAGTTTCAATTACATCTCAGAAAATTAAAATCAACTTATTTTCTCATTGACTTTTCCCTCCCATCATTATGTACATAAATTACCTTCTCAATATTAGGTTTCTGGCAGTGAATGACATTTAAGCATTTTTTCTCTCAACACAAAGTGTTACACTGACCATAAACAGATACATTGAAAGAGAGGTGGTCAAATTAGGCTTATCAGTCTTCTGTTTCTCTAACTTGTAAGTAAATTACACCCCTTTCTCAACCACCACCTTCACAAATTAAGGAAAGGGCTCTGATGTTCACCCAAGTGCAAATGTTAATGCATCAAAAGTTGTGTATATAGTATTTACACACAGGAACTGTACATGCACAAGCAGATCCTGGAGATTCCAAAGAAGAATCAGGCCCATAGACTTTGCTAAAAAACAATATACATTTCAGCCCAACAGAATTATTCACAGTAATTATTCCATCAGTCACTCAAGGTTATTAATATGGACATCTAGATAATTTACTTCAAATATAATTTAAAAGCAGTGTCATAACAAACCTCTTGATAACATTTTTCTTGACAATTTATCACTGGATTTTTCCTTTTCTGTTTCATCTTTTGTGGGCTTCTCTTCTTTCTCAAAAGACTGCATTAACTGGATGTGAATTTTCTCCTGTTGAAAAGTAAGATTAGTCATCATGGAAGCTATTTTAAGTGAGCTATAGCCATACCAGAAAATTGCTTTGTAATATGTTCATTGATAACAGTAACCAGTGTAATAATTATCTTCAGATCCTCTTAGAATCAGAGAACCCACTTAAAACAAGAACAGTTATCTAAATGTAGAGAGAAAATATGGAAAGTAGATGCATTTACATGTTTAAAGTACATATACATTTCAAGGACATCTCTCATTTCATGGTATATTAAAGTGTTCTAGGTATTTAAGAAAATATATAGCATAGGCCAATCATTTTTTAAAATAGTGAACTGCTCATTTGATCATTAGGCTCCTCATTGCCAGCTTCTAATTCCCCCCACCTTGCAACCACAGTAAGATTTCATAGAACAAGCCAATGACAAGAACTTCCTGTACAAGTAACTTTAAAGGGGATCAGCATTCCTAATTTCACAAACAAGTTCTTTACATTTCTTTTAAGAGTTTAGTGTATTAAGATGATAGCAAATTTGACAAATTTTACCCATGCCTAGAATTTTTAGCTTAATATAGGGTTGCTAGCAACATATATTTCCATCTAATCCATTTCATAATCTGCATTTATTTTGAAAACTATATACACTGTCAGAGACTAGATCTTCCCAAAAGAGAACACAAAAGTTTACTTTTTAAATTAATGTAATCTAAAAACCATCCCTACAGGGTAGCTTGGGCCTTCATATCTTATTTAATCTCTGCTTGAGGCTGCCAGTGAGAGTGACAGCTCTAGGGATGTTAAATTGTGTTTAATCAGCTACTTGAGTAGTTGATGGAATTTCCATTGACTATTTAACTAGTCGATAAGGGGGGAAACTGCAGAGCCTCAGCAGGGTTAGCCCCCGATCCCACGAGCGAATCCCGCTGCGCCTCTAATTTTTAAATGTATTAAGAGCTGTCAGGCTCTTAATACATTTAAAAAGCAGAGATGCAGCAGGGGGGTCCAGGCGCAAGCCGAGAATCAGCTGTCCTGGCTCACACCCAGTCCCAGATACTGGGACTCTGCCTCCCCAGTCCCCACATGGAGATGGTGCTGGAGGGAACTGGCTTTAAGCTGGCTCCTGCTCCCCTGCCTTGCTGCCTCTCTCTGACTGAGGCAGCAAGGGGTGGGAGGGAAGCAACTAGTTGAATCACTACACAACTACCGGATAGGCATTTGCTTATCAGGATGTCAACTAGTCGCTTACCTCCCTAGATAGCACCAGTGGTTTTTTTTGTGTGTGATGACTTCTGCATATGAACAACTAATATTAATTTCTCATTTCAACTAAAGATGGCATTGCTTTGCATTTTCAACATTTGAAAATTAGTAAGTCTAACAAATGTTGCTGAATGTCTATATTGATGTCTATCTTAACACCAATACTATAGATAAATATTGAACTGTTCTAATTACCTATTGTACATACTATTTTTCTATAGATTTCTAAGTTTCAGTATTTGCTGCTACTAATTTGCTCCTTTGTGTATTCATGTCCTAGCCCAAAATATTCATTAGGCTGAAAACCTGCAGTTTCCACCACCACATCTTTTTCAGCTCTATGTAAACCTGAATACAGTATGAATAAGCAATCATTTTCTTTGCATTCATTTGAACTAAAATCAAGTGTGGCTCTTCCTTTAGCTTCCTTTAGGGGTGTATGGGGTGTTCAGGGAGGGGTAGCACCTCCGATGTACGGGCATGTCGTGTCCTTTTAGAGCAGCTCGTCCACCTTTGGTCCCCACTTGTCACTCAACTCTCACCTGTGGCTCCTAGTAGCTGTAGCATGTGCAGCGGCCACATCTCAGGCAACAGCTTTGACAGGCTGGCTAAACCAGGTTGAGAGTAGCCGTCGGGTCATCGACCTTCGGTGAGATAGGGACTTGTCTATCCCGAGCATGTGAAGACAGACTCCGGCGGATCGAGCGGATGAGACCTACTAGAATAGGACCAACGGTCATGAAGGTGGTTTCTGCAAGCGATGTGGTATGCTAAGAGCACGGCAAGACATGAAAGATGCCCTGGTCAACCACTGCGCCCAGCCCATCTCCAACCGTCTCGACATTAGTCCTGCCATTGGAGTAAGAGGGAATCTGGGAAGAGAGAGTGAGGCTGACTATGCGCACCTCTCCCTCACTTTAATCCAATTCACGCGCAAGTCTTGACATCTCGACATCTCCTAAGTCCTGTGGCGACGGGCGAGCGACGAAGCAGCAGGTGTGGATACACTGGGAGCTGTAGCCGCGGACCTGCACACAGGCGGCTCAGGTCTAATGGTCGTCTTCTTGCTGGTGGAAGCAACAGCTGGATTCGGCGTCTACCTGAGTGACTGAGCAGCCCTCTTTAGGATTGCACTGCTCACCTCCGTAGTAAGAGGAAGGGGCTAGAAAAGGTGCCCTAAACATTGTTTGCTTCATAGAACCCTGGCCAGCTTACCGCGGCTGGAGGGGATCCCATCTCATGCGGGCGAACAATAAAATTTCAAACAAAATGCAAGGTGACACCACTCACTATTGGCACATGGAACGTACGCACGCTTCAGGACAACCCTTCAGCAGACTGACCAGAAAGAAGAACAGCCCTGGTCGCCAGAGAGCTCACAAGATTTAACATCGATATTGCGGCACTGTGTGAAACTCGTCTAGCAAATGAAGGTCAGCTCATGGAAACAGGAGGTGGTTACACATTCTTCTGGCGTGGACGCAGCAGTGACGAACGTCATGAATCTGGAGTTGGCTTTGCGGTTAAGAATCATCTTGTCCGCAAACTTGCCAGTCTTCCCAAGGGCGTGAATGACCGACTCATGACACTGCATCTTCCACTACCGAGAGGAAAGCAAGCCACACTGATCAGCGCTTACGCGCCCACAATGACGAATCTGGATGAAGTAAAGGACAAGTTTTATGAAGATCTCGATGCCCTACTCTCATCCGTGAAGCGCACTGACAGGCTGATTCTACTTGGCGATTTCAACGCAAGAGTAGGATCTGATCACACTGCCTGGGATGGCGTCATTGGAAAAAATGGAATCGGTAAATGTAACAGCAATGGCCTACTATTACTGAAGACATGTGCGGCTCATGATTTGATCATCACCAATACCATCTTCCGCCTGCCCACTCGCAAAAAGACGTCCTGGATGCACCCACGCTCTAAGCACTGGCATCTCATTGATTATGTCATTGTGCGGAGGAAAGACAGACAGGATGTAAGGGTGACCAAGGCCATGCCGAGTGCTGACTGTTGGACTGACCACAGACTTATCATCTCCAAATTAAGCTTTCACATCAAGCCAAAGAGACGTCCGCAGGGAAACAAAGCTGTGATGAAAAAGATCAATGTCAGTAGACTGAGGAACCCCAACACAGCAACTTTACTAGCAGAAGATCTTGGCAACCAACTTTTAGAGCTGCAATTAGAGGAAAATGCTGAGAAGGACTGGGAACGCTTCCGGGATATTGTGCACTCTTCTGCACTAAAGGTTCTTGGACCCTCACACAGGAAACAGCAGGACTGGTTTGATGAAAACGATGAAGAGATCAAGGCCATACTTGCTGAAAAGCATCGCCTTCACCGTGCTCACCAGAATGACCCATCGTCAACAGCTAAGAAAAATGCCTTCAACAACATTCGCAGGATCGTACAGAACAAGCTTCGTAAGATGCAGGACTCCTGGTTGAGTGCCAAAGCAGATGAAATCCAGAAGTTTTCTGATAGAAACGATGCCAAACGGTTCTACGAAGCCCTTAGATCCTTGTATGGACCTCAGCCCTCAGGGAGTTCCCCTCTACTGGACTCAGATGGTGCAACTCTCATTACTGAGAAGGCTCTGATTTTACAGCGTTGGGCTGAGCACTTCCAATCCGTACTGAACCGCCCATCTTCCATCAATAACGAGGCGATTGATAGAATGCCCCAGGCGGATATCAACCACAGCCTGGATGTCTCACCATCAGAGACTGAAACCTTACAGGCCATCAGCCAGCTGTCCAGTGGCAAGGCCCCAGGATCTGATGCGATTCCAGCGGAAGTCTATAAGGGTGGTGGTGCAGTGCTTGTCAACAAACTCACTCAGCTGTTCCAGTCCTTCTGGAATCAAGGATCTATTCCTCAGGAACTGAAAGACACGTCTATCGTACACCTCTACAAGAGGAAAGGAAATCGACAAGTTTGCGATAATCATAGAGGAATATCACTGCTTTCCATCGCAGGTAAGATCCTTGCACGAGTGTTGCTGAATCGTCTGATTAACCACCTGGAACAGGGTTTATTACCTGAGACACAGTGCGGCTTCCGCAAAGAGCGTGGCACGGTGGATATGATCTTCGCAGCCCGACAGCTTCAAGAGAAGTGTCAAGAGCAGAATCATGAACTGTTCACCACCTTCGTGGATCTCACCAAGGCTTTTGACACTGTCAGTCGCGAAGGTCTGTGGCGCATCATGTCGAAGTTTGGGTGCCCTGACAGATTCATCTTGATGGTACGTCAGTTCCACGATGGCATGACGGCTCGTGTTTTGGATGATGGAGAAGCTTCAGAGGCCTTTCCCGTCACAAACGGCGTCAAGCAAGGGTGTGTGCTGGCACCGACCCTGTTCAGCATAATGTTTTCAGCCATACTGTCAGACGCCTTTCAGAACAGTTCCCTGGGAATCAGACTGAGATACAGGACCGATGGGAAACTGTTTAACCTGCGAAGACTCCAGGCTGTCACCAAGATAAAGGAGACTGTGTTACGAGATCTCCTTTTTGCTGATGACTGCGCCCTGAATGCTGGATCAGAGCAGGAAATGCAAGCCAGCATGGACAAATTTGCAGCAACATGCGACAACTTCGGCCTTCTCATCAACACAAAGAAAACCGAAGTGATGCACCAGCCAGCTCCAAAAGCTCAGCATCAAGTGCCCACCATCACAGTGAAGGGACAAAAGCTGCAAGCAGTGGACCAATTTACATATCTTGGCAGCACCCTCTCCCGCTCAGTGACAATTGACATCGAGGTCAACTGCAGAGTCGCCAAGGCAAGCTCTGCATTCGGCAGACTGTTGACCAAAGTGTGGGACCGCCGTGGAATAAGCCTTGCTACAAAGCTTAAAGTCTATCGAGCAGTAGTGTTAACTACCCTGATGTACGCCAGTGAGACTTGGACTGTATACAGGAGGCACGCTAGGCAACTGAACCACTTCCACACGATTTGCCTCCGCAGACTTCTGAGGATCCGGTGGTATGATAAGGTGCCAGACACAGAAGTCCTTTCTAGAGCAGGTCTGCCGTCAGTTTACACCCTGCTGATGAAAGCTCAGACACGCTGGGCAGGCCATGTTGCAAGGATGCCAGATCATCGCATCCCTAGACAGCTCTTCTATGGTGAGCTGTTTCAAGGGAAGCGATCGCACGGGGGACAAAAGAAGCGATACAAAGATACGCTTAAAGCCTCTCTCAAGTCCCTGGATATTGACACGACCTCCTGGGAGACCCTGGCACAAGACCGATCAACATGGCACACGCTGATCTACCAAGGCTGTCAAACATCTGAAGCCAGAAGGACAACCATAGCACAAGAGAAGCGAGAACTCCGTAAAGCCAGAGTTGCAAAAGCTGCAACAGTGGTGCCCACACATGTCTGCCCGACATGTGGTAGAACATTCCGTGCCCGTATCGGCCTTATCAGCCATTTGCGGACACACCATGAACAGTCCATAACCCGTTAGATGTCAAGGTCCTCTTCAAATACGATGGACGAACAACAACAACATTGTTGTCTTTATGTTTACTAAGGCTTTGTCTCCATGTCACAATTTAAAGTGTTGTCGCAGCAGTGCTTTTATATGGCACTATCATCATGGCAGTGCCATATTAAAGCACTCCCAGGGTTCTACCACTTTCAGGAGGAAAGTAGCTAACACTGTCCACATGGGTGCGTTTCACATTCTGAACAAGAAAGTTAAAGGCAGTAACTTGCCAGTGTAGACGAGCTCTTAGAAAAAGAAAATAATTAACTTCTCACTAGGTAAACTTGGTCTGCATCACTTGGATCCACCATTATGATATTCTATTACACTTAAGTCTGTATGTAGAAAGTTAATTTTCACACCATCACCACTATTAATTTCCATCAGGTTTCAAATGACAATTGGATCAACTCTACACTCATTCCAAATAGAAAATATTCAACAATAGTTTAAAGATCTGGATTAATCAACTTTGTTTAATTTCTTTCCTAATAACTTCCTGTAATAATAAACAACAGTAAAAAGGAATGTCCCATCTAAATAGATGCATTTCTTCTATCACCACTGATTCCTTAGGACTATGATAGAAAGCTTCTTGTGTTTTCAATTTTGTTTGCTGTGAAGTCTGAAGTATAATGAAATATGACCCACTTGCCTGGAAAGCTATAGAAAAAAAATATTTTTAGCCTTTATTCCCTACATACGACTTTGTGTGGTTTAGTCTTAGTAAGTATATTTACCCTAGACATATTGCTTTATCAGAATCCACACTGATATTCAAATAGAACTTTCTCATCAGAAATCTTCATTTACTTGACTGTTCACATTAAGATACTGTTCATTTCCACTGTTAATAGCCATCTGAGTTACCCAGCTTGAAAATATACTCACTTCCTAAGTCCAGAAGAGCTATGATTTAACTTAATAGGGTTAATGCCTTGGTCTCAGCTGTCACCCACACCCTCTAGAACCAACAATCATAAACTGACACCCAGTGAAAAAAAAATCAAAACCACTGAGTGAACAAATAAAATAGTCCTTACCTTTCACATATTCTTCCTGTGTCTTTTTTTTTTTCCCTTAGGGAAAAATATCCTTTAAAGGAGAAAAAGCTCAATCCTATTCAGAGACTCTGATGGACTCATCAGCAAATAAATTACTAAGATAGAAACAATCTTCCCTTTTTGAAGTTGAGGAGAATCATTTCCTGGAATTCGCATACATCCTAAATTGAACAATTCACCATCTTATCTCTAAATAAGTTATTTTATCTTCATAAGGACCTTGTAGCAAAAAGATCCAAGTGAAAAGGTCTAATATTAAGTATCAGTCTCTGGGATTCACTAGTCCAGTTACAATTTCCATCATTCTATATTAAAAATTCAAATGTTATAAAATTGTATTTCTATAGCACTTCTCATCTATGGAGCTCAATTAAAAATGTTAATAAATTAAGCCTCAACACTCTATAGAAGTATCATCATCCCTTATCTCTGTAAGAATCTACCAGTCATAAGGGCTAAGTATAACTCAAAGACTGTGAGGTAGTCTTAACTGTTTCTGGGGCTTAACCTATTGACACAACCCAGTAAGTCTGGGATTGCCTTTCCTTCATGAATATTTAATAGAATATAAAAGTACTTTGTAAAATTAAAAAAATTGACTTGTTGGATAATTCTGCAGGTAGACCGTGGACACAACAGAACACTTGTGTAACCAGTATAGCCATAGATAGTCACTCTTGAACCTTTGCAGTCCAATGGTTATTTAGGAAAAACAACTTCAGTGGTGTAATCCTCATAAAAAATGGGCTCCCCCAAAACAAACAATTTTAGTGATCATTTGAAATGAGCAGTTCATTCATTTCACCTCTCTCATTCTAACCAGATTTCAAACTCTTGATTTTGAAGAAAGCCTGAAGATTTCTATATAGAAGATTCTGACCTAAAAAGTTTTCTCCCTTTCTCACAGTAAACATTATAATCCTCAGTTTTGATGGAATATTAATAAAAATGGAATTTCCTACATGCAAGACAATAATAGATTAAAATATTAGTCAAAAAACAACCTCACTGTCATTCCCCAATTATTTACTTTTATAATATCATATGATAGTCTTTTAATTCCATTAGTACATCAGAAGGATATTAAATAGCAGATACTAATGCCAGACATTTTAAAATCAGCAGGCCCGGATGATTTGCATTGAAGAGTTTTTAAAGATCGGGCTGAGCTCCTCTCTGGACCACTAATGTTGATTTTCAAAAATCTTGTAATACAGTAAAAGTTTCAGAAGCTGGAAAGAAAGCTAACTATTGCACTAATATTTAAAAAGGGTGAACAGGAAGATTTGATATCTTGTTTTGATGAGATTACAAGTTTGTCTGATACAAGTAGTTGTGCTGAAGTAATATAGTTGGTCTTCTATAAAACATTTGACTTGATAACGACCTTTTGATTCATTTTATATTCTGGTTTTAATGAGGATTAAAAGCTGGCTAACTGATAGGTCTCAGAAGTAAGCATGACTGATAAAGTTTGCAGATGACAAAATTCAGAGAGTAGCTGAAGGTGACAGCTCACAAATACAAAGTGATATGGATCATTTAATACACAGGGTGCAGGCGAACAATGTATGTTTTAATAAAGCTAAATATCAAGTACAGGCAGTCCCCGGGTTACATGGATCCGACTTACATCGGATCCCTACTTACAAACGGGGTGAGGCAACCCCGCACTAGCTGCTTCCACCCAGCAGACCAGGGAGACGCAAAGCTAGCGCCCCGTCCACCCCCCCAGCAGACCAGGGAGACGCGGAGCGGCTTTTCTCATCAGACACCTCAGCTTGAGAATAAAGGACTGAGGGAAGTGAGGTGTGGGAGAATAAAACTGAGCTCTGGAGAAATGTTTGGCTAGAGTTTCCCCTACAATATGTACCAGTTCCGACTTACATACAAATTCAACTTAAGAACAAACCTACAGTCCCTATCTTGTACGTAACCTGGGGACTGCCTGTAAATACATCTGAGAATAAAGACTCCATACTTACAAGATAGGGAAGACTATCTTGGGAAACAGTGATTCTGAAAAAGATTTAGGATTGCCATGGATCATCTGCTGAATGTAAGGTCCAAGTGCAATGCTGTGACTTGATTGCCTTCTTTGATGAGCTAACTGGCTCCGTAGACATGGGGAAAGTGATATATACTTTTACTTTAGTGAAGTTTTTTGATAGGTTATCCCACAGTATCTTGCCAGTATGTTTAGGAAGTATGACTTGGATGAACAGACTGTAAGGTGGCTAGTAACCTGGCTAGCTTATAAGGCTCAACAGTTTGATGTCTAGTTTGCAGCCAGTGTCAAGCAAAGTGCCCCAAGGGTCAGTTTTGTCAGCATCTTCATTAATGATGTGGATGATGGCTTGGACTGCACCCTCAGCAAGTTCGCAGATAACACTAAACTGGAGGGAGAGGCAGATAAACTTAATTTGAAATGAGGGGCCACTCCAAGATTTTGGTAAGTGGTCCAGGGGGCTGCACTTCTGTAGAGGGTGTGCAGGGTCTGGGACATCCAGTGGGGTATAGAAGGGAGCTTAGGATAGAGGACTATGGTACAGGAGGAAGTGTGGGGTCTGAGAGGGAGTTTGGGTGAAGGAGGGGGTTATGATCTGGGGCAGTGGCTTGGGTGAAGGGTCCAGGAAGGGTTATGGGTTCCAGATTGGATTCTGGACTGGGGAAGTGGTGTAGGAGGGGGTGCAGGGTCTGGGAGGAAGTTGTGACCTGGAGAAAGGAGTAGAGAGGGTTTGGGTGGTGACTTGGGGCAGGAGAATGGGGTGCAGGATCATGGAGGGGTATGGATACAAGAAAGGAGTCTGGCCTGGGGGAGGGGGTGAAAGGTCTGGGAAGGAGTTGTCACCTGAAGGAGGTGTGGAAAGGGGATACAGAGTGTTTGAGTAGTGGCCTGGGGAAGACAGCTGGAGTGTGGGAGGGGCTGGAGTTCCAGAATCAGGCTCTGGCTGGGAAGCACTTACCTAGCCAGCTCTCAGCCAGCAGCGCTGCACATTCCCTGTCTGTGTGCTGGGCAGCTGCTCCATGTGGCTCTACTCCAGCACAAGGAGGGAGTGAGGAGGCATCACTCTCTGCCCCACTTTCAGCAAAATTTCTCAGCTTCTACTGGCCAGAAGCTGGCCAATGGGAACCGGAGGATTTTGCTAGGGGGCAGGGAAAGCACACAAAGTTTTCTCCTCCCTGCCCAGACTGTATAGCAATTAGCAGCCTGCTGTTCAAAGCGCCTGCAACTGCTCTGTAATAAGGGTGTTGGTGAGGTGGCTGGAAGCCAGATCTGGTGGCTTAGTGGTCCGGATTTGGCCACCTAGCCACCTCTTGCCTACTCCTGAACTGGAGAGTAGAGTTAGAGTCCAGGCCAGTGTTCCCTCTAAGATTTTCCATTCTTGGGCGGGTTGAATTTTCTTTTGGATGGGTTGAAATTTCCTAGGTGCAATACCAATATAGAGGTAGTATGCGGATGTGCACTCATCAGTAGAAAGAAAAATCATAGGTATAAATATATATTTTAAATAGTCCATAGGGTGTGGAAAAATATATTAAAACAAGGGATAATTAACATGGAGCAATGCTTATGATTGTTCAATATGAAATAAATAAAAAGAAAATTAACACTACACTGGGCTGAAAAAGTGAGTTGTGCCTACAAAAGTTCATATACTATTTATATATTTGTGTGACTCCAATGTGCTACAGGCCCATTGTTGTTTTTTGAAGTTTTTTAACTTACAGACTAACACAGCTACCCCTCTGAGACCTTGGAGTACAGCATATGTATCATCATATTGATAAATGCATGTTTCAAAGATCTTGCAAACAAGGTTTCATCCTACAAAACAGCCAGAATCACACCTAGTACTTGAAGATTCTGACTCATATGAGCCAGAAATCTACCAGATAGCAAAGAGCTGGCCTGAATGCAATAGAGTTGACCATGTATTAATTAGTAACACAGGATTAAAAAAAATCATTAAGAATAGAGTTTGAGGTATCTGCAACACTCAAAAAAATACTGTTAAAAGAATCCTTTTCTTTCTTACCTTAAGCCATTAACACAGGGGTGGGCAATAATTTTTGATGGGGGCCACTCTAAGAATTTGGAAAGCAGTTGAGGGCTGCACTCGTCCATTATATTAATGGAGGAGGAGTGGGGGGGGGGGTGTCTGTGATTGAGGTTGGGTGCAGGAGGGAGCTTGGGGTAAGGGATTGGGGTGTAGGATCTGTGAGGCACTTTAGGTGAAGTAGGGGGATCATGACCAAAGGCAACAGACTAGGATGAGAAGGGAGTGCAAGGCCTGGGAGGGGATTGTGACCTGGCGCAGAAGTGCAGGAGGGGGATACAGGGATTTGGGCTGTGACCAGGGATAGCGGATCGGGGTGCAAGGTCTGAGAAGGGGTTGTAACCGGAGGCAAGCTGTAGGAGGAGATGCAGTGTCTGGGATGACGTATGAAGCAGGGGTGCAGAAGGTTTGGGTTACATAGAGTAGGGGTGTAGAAGGGGGGGAAAGAGTTGGGGGAGGGAGAGGCTGGGGTGCCAGAAATAGGCTCTAGCTGAGAGACCTTATTTGGCTCTCAGCCAGCAGCACAGCAGGTTTCTTAGCCAAGACCATGGTCAGGGGAAGTTCAGGAGCCATGTTTATTGCTCTAAACTTAATGTTGTGAGCCTGGGAGATGTGAGCCTCAGAACTAACCAATGGGAGCTACGAGGGGCAAGGGCAGCATGAGAAGCCTGTCTCCCTCCCTCCAGGTTCTCAACATTCAAACACACACGTGGCCTTGCACCCGGATTTCCAGTGTCCCGCAAGTGCAGGGCAGGCAGGGAGCCAGCTGAGGCCCTCACAGCTGGATCCAGCCTACAGATCATCCTTTGCCCAGCTCTGGAGTAGAGGCTGGAGCCAGCTTCTCCATTTATAGCAGGCAGCAGCAGCAGCTGCTGCTACTCTGAGAGGGTGCATGCTCTGTCCCTCTTCCCCCAGCTGAGCTCCCTGCCTGCTCAGAAAAGGGCTGCACACCCGTGTGGGTCTGCAGCTTACAGGGAACCTTGGACCAGAATTACACAAATAGGAGAATGGGGTCAAAAGAAATCTCATGAAGTTCAACAAGGACAAGTGCAGAATCTGGTACTTAGGATGGAAGAATCCCATGTACTGCTTCAGGTTGGAGACAGAATGGCTATGCAGCAGCTCTGAAGAAAAGGTCATGGGCATTACAGTGGATGAGAAACCGGATACAAGTCATCAGTGTGCCCCTGTTGCTAAGAAGGCTAATGACATATTGGACTACATTAGCAAGAACACTATCAGCAGATCGATGGAAATGATTACTCCTCTCCATTTGGCTTGGTGAGGTGACATCTGGAGTATTGTGTGCAGTTTTGCATACAGTAATTCCTCATTTAACATGTGCCCGCTTAACACGTTTTCGCAATAGCATGATTTTTTTTTAGGGAACGTTTTTGAATTACACTACCGTCCCCAGAATAACACGATTTCTCCAGCTGGCCCATTGCGCGGGTCTTCCCCCACCTCCCTGCAAAGCGGCGGAGAGTTCGCTGTTCCCCAGCGACCCCCCCCCCCCACCAGACGCAGTGCGGGTTCCGGCAGACCCGTCACAGGGGCATACTCCCAACCCAATCCCCCTCCCCTATCTTTCCCTTCCCCAGAGCCAAATACCTCCCCTCCCTGCTGTAGCCCAGTCCTCTTTCTCCCCCAACCATATGTCCCAGTCCCAAAAGACACCACCGCTTGAAATACAACCCCTACATTTTCCATTATTTTCAATGGGAAAATTGACCCCACATACCACGTTTTCACTTAACAAGATCATTTTCTGAAACATATCTATAGTGTTAAATGAGGCATTACTGTACCCCACTACAGAAAGGATGTGGACACACTAGAGAATGTCCTGCGGAGGGTAACAAAAATGATTAGGATAACTTTATGAGGGGCTGATGAAACTGGGCTTGCTTAGTCTACAGAAGAGTCAGGAAGGATTTGATTGCAGCTTAAAATACTTGAAAGAGGGTTCCAAAGAGGATGGAGCTAGGCTGTTCTCAGTGGTGGATTACACAACAAAAAGAAATGGTCTCAAGTTGCACTGAGGGAAGTCTAGGTTGGATATTAGGGATTAAAAAACCTGTTTCACTAGGAAGGTGGTGAAGCACTGGAACAGATTAACTAGGGAGACGGTGGAATTTCCATCCTCAGATGAGGCTTGACAAAACACTGGCTGGGGTTGGGCCTGCTTCAAGCAGGGAGTTGGACTAGATGAGCTCCTGAAGTCTCTTTCAGATCTAATCTTCTAGGATTCTGTGACTAAAAGGGCTAATGTAACCCTTGGATGCATACATGGGGAATTTCCAGTAGAAATAGAAAACTACATTGCCTCTATACTTGGCACTGGTGCAATTACTGCTGGAATACTGTGATTATTTCTGGTATTGATAATTTAAGAAGAATGTTGATCAATGGAAGATGGTTCAGACAAGAGAATGATAATGATTATGATTAAAGATGCCTTATAGTGAGAGGCTCTGGGCATGATTACACTACCCACCGGATCCACTGGAGGGTGAAGGTTGATTTATTGTGTCTAGTATAGATACGATAATCAACTGCTAAATGCTCTCCCATCCACTCTGGCACTTGCACTAGAATGAGAAGTGTAGGCAGAGCTCATGGGAGAGTCTTCAGCTTCAGTGAAAACACTGCAGTAAGTATGCCGACTTGAGCTACTTTTTTCACATAGCTGAAATTGCGTAACTGAAACTGTTGGTCCACAGTATTGTAGACTAGACCTTTAGAAATTCCATATATTTAATTTAACAAAGAAAAAGTTAAGGGGTGACTTGATTAACACACTATATAGAACAAATTTGTATTTAATGGCAGACATTACAAATCTAGCAGAGAATCTCGATCCAATGGCTAGAAGTTGAAGCTAGTCAGACTGGAATAATGCATACATTTTTAACAGTGAAGGCTACTAACCACTGGAACAATCTGCCAAGGGTTGTGGTGGATGCTCCATTGCTGACAATTCTAAAATCATGATTGGAAGTTCTAAAAAGTACGTTCCAGGAATGATTTTAGAGAAATTCTATGGCCTGTGTTATATAAGAAATCAGACTCTATCACAATAATGTTTTCTGCCTTTGGACTCTGAATAGCATACCTTTAAAAAAAAAAAAAAAGAAAGGTATACTGATGCAATAGAAATTGTAACATTGTGACATTAACATCTTCATTATATAGTACTCTTAGCTAATCCATATAGATACTCATTTTTACCACAAAGTTGCAGTGGCACGTCATCTTTGGCCACTTCTATGTTAGCCAGATAAAATAACAAAATGTTACAGACATAACTTAAGCATGTGCACTATGTTATTCAGAAATGTCCTGAACACAATAAACTAATGTACATTACATAAAAAGTTTAATTATGATGTCTCCTGCCAGTTGAGGTGAACTCAAGTTTCACATTTGTGCTGTACTGCAAAAGTGGATTGCAACAATTGTTTTCAAGAAGTAACAAACAAAAGTGCCTAAGCTATGTTGGCAAGCACTCCTTCAGAGTCAATGCTTTCTACAGCTTGCAAAACATGGGATAACACATTGGTCATTTCGAAGTCCACATTGTAACAAAATTAATTACATATTAAGATAACCTAGACTACTGTGGAATAATACCAATTTATTTGCCTCTTCTAGTATGGAAAGACCTTGATAAAGTGAACTGAGCTGTACAGTCTAGCACTATTACTTTTATTTTCATCTTTTATGAAGACCCCATATTTGTTCATTTTCAGGAACACATTACTAAAGAGATGTGGATATGTAAAACCAACAAGTTACCAAAACTACATCCAATCTTCAGACAACTATTTTCGTTACTGTCTTTAGGAATGTTATGTGTTTTGGAAAGAATTTCAGGAAGTCACCACGTAATAATTATGAGTTTAAAGTACCCATGATTCGTGGGGATCCATTGCTTGTAAACTAACAATAATCTAGAATCCATCTGAAAAGATTAAAACTAGAATGATAATGGACATCACAACAGGGGAAAAGTGCTCTAATTTAAACTGCTTTGGAGACTATTACTACTTCCTGCAGATTCATGGAGCTGCTGGGATGTGTAAGTGAGGGAGAGAAAGACAGTATTATTCTCTATCAGCCATTATCATGGTCCTTCAGAATTCAGTGACTATTTAAAGTACAATGTACCAAAGGAATTACTTGCATTAATGTGTACATGTGGAACATCTCTCTTTCCTTCTCTATTATTCCTTTCCTTCTCTATCCTTCTCTAGTCACCATTATTTGACCAGTTTAAACCCTGTGGCCTCTTCCAAAAAAACACAGGAAGGAGAGGTGTATGCAATCTTCCATTTAGAAAGTCAGCATAAAGACCAAGAACAACCGAATAAAGTAGTAGGTTGGCAAGAGAATGGTATGAGAACTGGTAGTGCTTCCCAACAGGCAGTTTTAGCCACTCTAAGAGAGGATAGAGCACGTTAATTTACAATTCAGGTTGGTATATGTGAACAAAGTAGTGTAAAAGAGAAGAAATTAATAAGCAAGTAAACAGAAAGTTTTATAGGCAAATAGATCTATGAAACTATCCCCAATATTGGTCAAGTTAGCAAAATGGAAAAGAGGTGAAAAAGCATCTGTTGTGCCAAAATAATTTATTGGGACTCAGATACCAAAGCAAAATATTGCATAACCATTTAAAAATTATTTTTTCTTGCTTTTCTGTGTTCAAGAATTAAAAAGTAAAATTACAAGCTATTTTTATACACAAGGTAAGGAAATACTTGTTTATAGTTGCTTTGGAAAATCCCGCTCCCCCTCCAAAATCAAAATTAACCTTTTTTTCTATAAAATCACCATGAGGGACATTTGAGGAAATGTCCAGTTTAGTTACTAGTTATTCAGACCAATACTACTGTTAAAGTCAATATGCAGAACTTCAAGCAAATTTAAAAACATTCATAGGTTTAATGTGATTCCTAAAAATAAGAAGCTAGCAAATTATTTTACATTCTAACTATAAAATTGCTCTTTACTTTAGCAACCGAATGATTTCCAATAGTGCTTTAGCTATGTACAATTTTTGTAAAAATATGTTAGCGCAATTAGGAATTTTAAAAAAGCCCAACCAAATTAAAAACAACAACGCCTAAACCACAGCTCTAGATCATAATGAAAGACAAACAATATTTTGGTCAAACAGGAGTGGGGCATTGGGGAAGGTTAATGATTCTTTGCCAAGTATTTGTTGAACGAGTATTCTAAATCTTTATCTATCTATAAATATGTTATAGAGTGTGTCTGTCCGTGAGTTCATTTATTCAAGAACTCCCCCTAAATGTCAAGAGTTAGGGCCACCGAATTTGATATGCAGCTTCTTCTACTCCTAACTTAAAGCATGGTAGGGATGCTAATTCCCATTTAATTGGTTAAAGATGAGGCTTATGGGTTAACCATTCACATAAAGCAGGGTCAGGGTTTGGTTATGCCAAGACAACCAAAAGCCCCATGAAAAGGATTTTTTTTCCAGAACATGCAAACGGAGGGTCTGCTGTTTGGAGGGACGGGATATGAGAGTCACCACTTGTGGCAGAGAACCCTCAGGGGAGAATTATGCTCCAGAGTGTCCACCGGGGGATAGCAAATTATCACCACCCAGGGAGTGGCCAGGACTAGGGCTCTGCCATCTTGCCCACCAGCACACAGAGTAAGTAGCCCCCTACCCCAAACCCTTTTTCTCCTCCTCACAGCTCTTGGCTACCGCTCCGGGGAGGGTAGTGGAGGAAAAAAAATGGCCGCTGGTGATGGGAGGGAAGGCTGGGGAAAGAGAAAAAGCCCTTGTGGTCCAGAAGTCCTGGGGGTGAGAGGTAGGGATATTAGCAAATAGTCGACTGCTCGATAAACAGAAGCTGAGTGGAGTAGCCGACTACTCACTTCACCTCCCCTTGCTGCTTCTGCATGAGATAGCTGGGGGTGGGGGAGAAATCACGAGACGGTGCTGGGGGACCTGGCTTAAAAGCTGGATCCCCCCAGCAACATCTCCACAGTGCTGCCTCTCCTTCCCCCGCCTCTATCACAGGCAGCAGACGCTGTTGGTTGGGGTCCAGGCAGGGAGCTGGGCCCCACACAGACAAGGGCTGCTGCAGCCAAGCAGCCCCTGTTCATGGCAGCCTGGGCTGGCCGTAAACACGGGCTGCTGCTGAAGCAGCCCTTGCCCATGGCCAACCCTAGCCTCTTTGAACAGGGGATTCTGAATTTGGCACATGCCGGGATTGAGAAGTCCCAGTTCGCACTGATCTGGGACGCTGCACCTCTGCATTTTAAATGCAGTAAAAGCCTGGGAGCTCTTACTACATTTAAAACCTAGAGCCGCAGTGCAGATGGCTCCTAGAGGCGCCACAAGCCAGGACTGCTCAGTCCTGGCTCAAGTTGGATCCAGGAGCTACTCCCACTAAGCTCTGCAGAACGATCCTTATTCACTAATCATGTAGTCAATACAAATTTTATCAACTACATGATTAGCCAGATAACCACAATTTAACATCCTGAGTGAGAGGGGAAGGCCCCTGCCGGATGAGACTGCCCCCCCACCCTAAGCCTCTCCTCACTCTTGCGCTCTTAAGCAGCCTCCTGCACCCCCCCCACCTCCCTTCCCCCCACACACATTCCCAAAGCCCTGCTCTTAGTCCTGCACTCCCCACATAAGCCAGCTCCCTGTCCTAAAGACCTGGGCAATGCTGGTTAAGTCTGCTAGTTTT